>NC_061512.1:181564059-181691844 GCF_022539505.1 Lolium rigidum | reverse complement strand
AACTATGCTTGGCTTGTTCTGAAAATTTGTTCGATGAGAGTAGCAAGCCCAAGACTAATGAGAAGGGAGACAGCTGAAACTTATGTATCCAATATACTATGCATGGTTGAGAAAACTCCAAACCCACGTTGTAGATGCACCACCCTTTGATAACACTTGATATACACTTTCTGCGCCTAGGCTGAAGGCGTTAAAAGCGCTTATGGGAGACAACCCATGTTTTTACTACAGTATTTTTGTTTTATATTTGAGTCTTGGAAGTTGTTTACTACTGTAGCAACCTCTCCTTATCTTAGTTTTATGTTTTGTTGTGCCAAGTAAAGTCTTTGATAGTAAAGTAAGTACTAGATTTGGATTCTTGCGCGAGTTCCAGATTTCTTTGCTTGTCACGAATCTGGGTCTACCTCCCTGTAGGTAGCTCAGAAAATTAAGCCAATTTACGTGCATGATCCTCGGATATGTACGCAACTTTCATTCAATTTGGGCATTTTCATTTGAGCAAGTCTGGTGCCTAATAAAATCCATCTTTACGGACTGTTCTGTTTTGACAGATTCTGCCTTTTATTTCGCATTGCCTCTTTTGCTATGTTGGATGAATTTCTTTGATCCATTAATGTCCAGTAGCTTTATGCAATGTCCAGAAGTGTTAAGAATGATTGTGTCACCTCTGAACATGTTAATTTTTATTGTGCACTAACCCTCTAATGAGTTGTTTCGAGTTTGGTGTGGAGGAAGTTTTCAAGGATCAAGAGAGGAGTATGATGCAATATGATCAAGGAGAGTGAAAGCTCTAAGCTTGGGGATGCCCGGTGGTTCACCCCTGCATATTCTAAGAAGACTCAAGCGTCTAAGCTTGGGGATGCCCAAGGCATCCCCTTCTTCATCGACAACATTATCAGGTTCCTCCACTGAAACTATATTTTTATTCCGTCACATCTTATGCACTTTGCTTGGAGCGTCGGTTTGTTTTTGTTTTTGTTTTGTTTGAATAAAATGGATCCTAGCATTCACTTTGTGGGAGAGAGACACGCTCCGCTGTAGCATATGGACAAGTATGTCCTTAGGCTCTACTCATAGTATTCATGGCGAAGTTTCTTCTTCGTTAAATTGTTATATGGTTGGAATTGGAAAATGCTACATGTAGTAATTCTAAAATGTCTTGGATAATTTGATACTTGGCAATTGTTGTGCTCATGTTTAAGCTCTTGCATCATATACTTTGCACCCATTAATGAAGAAACACTTAGAGCTTGCTAATTTGGTTTGCATATTTGGTTTCTCTAGAGTCTAGATAACATCTAGTATTGAGTTTTGAACAACAAGGAAGACGGTGTAGAGTCTTATAATGTTTACAATATGTCTTTTATGTGAGTTTTGCTGTACCGTTCATCCTTGTGTTTGTTTCAAATAACCTTGCTAGCCTAAACCTTGTATCGAGAGGAATACTTCTCATGCATCCAAAATACTTGAGCCAACCACTATGCCATTTGTGTCCACCATACCTACCTACTACATGGTATTTATCCGCCATTCCAAAGTAAATTGCTTGAGTGCTACCTTTAAAATTCCATCATTCACCTTTGCAATATATAGCTCATGGGACAAATAGCTTAAAAACTATTGTGGTATTGAATATGTACTTATGCACTTTATCTCTTATTAAGTTGCTTGTTGTGCGATAACCATGCTTACGGGACGCCATCAACTATTCTTTGTTGAATATCATGTGAGTTGCTATGCATGTCCGTCTTGTACGAAGTAAGAGAGATCTACCACCTTAATGGTTGGAGCATGCATATTGTTAGAGAAGAACATTGGGCCGCTAACTAAAGCCATGATTCATGGTGGAAGTTTCGGTTTTGGACATATATCCTCAATCTCATATGAGAATAATAATTGTTGCCACATGCTTATGCATTAAAGAGGAGTCCATTATCTGTTGTCCATGTTGTCCCGGTATGGATGTCTAAGTTGAGAATAATCAAAAGCGAGAAATCCAAAATGCGAGCTTTCTCCTTAGACCTTTGTACGGGCGGCATGGAGGTACCCCATTGTGACACTTGGTTAAAACATGTGCATTGCAAAGATCCGGTAGTCCAAGCTAATTAGGACAAGGTGCGGGCACTATTAGTATACTATGCATGAGGCTTGCAACTTGTAAGATATAATTTACATAACTCATATGCTTTATTACTACCGTTGACAAAATTGTTTCATGTTTTCAAAATAAAAGCTCTAGCACAAATATAGCAATCGATGCTTTCCTCTTTGAAGGACCATTCTTTTTACTTTTATGTTGAGTCGGTTCACCTATCTCTCTCCACCTCAAGAAGCAAACACTTGTGTGAGCTGTGCATTGATTCCTACATACTTGCATATTGCACTTGTTATATTACTCTATGTTGACAATTATCCATGAGATATACATGTTACAAGTTGAAAGCAACCGCTGAAACTTAATCTTCCTTTGTGTTGCTTCAATACCTTTACTTTGATTTATTGCTTTATGAGTTAACTCTTATGCAAGACTTATTGATGCTTGTCTTGAAGTACTATTCATGAAAAGTCTTTGCTTTATGATTCACTTGTTTACTCATGTCATTACCATTGTTTTGATCGTTGCATTCATTACATATGTTTACAAATAGTATGATCAAGGTTATGATGGCATGTCACTTCAGAAATTATCTTTGTTATCGTTTTACTGCTCGGGACGAGCGAGAACTAAGCTTGGGGATGCGATACGTCTCCGACGTATCGATAATTTCTTATGTTCCATGCCACATTATTGATGATACCTACATGTTTTATGCACACTTTATGTCATATTCGTGCATTTTACGGAACTAACCTATTAACAAGATGCCGAAGAGCCGATTCTTTGTTTTACTGCTGTTTTTGGTTTCAGAAATCCTAGTAACGAAATATTCTCGGAATTGGACGAAATCAAGACCCGGGGTCCTATTTTGCCACGAAGCTTCCGGAAGACCGAAGAGGGAGTCGAAGTGGGGCCACGAGGCGCCGCCACCATAGGGCGGCGCGGCCGAGGCCTGGCCGCGCCGACCTGTGGTGTGGGGCCCTCGTGTGGCCCCCGACGCTGCCCTTCCGCCTACTTAAAGCCTCCGTCGCGAAACCCACGATGCGAAAAACCACGATACGGAAAACCTTCCCGAGACGCCGCCGCCGCCAATCCCATCTCGGGGGATTCAGGAGATCTCCTCCGGCACCCTGCCGGAGAGGGATTCATCTCCGGAGGACTCTACACCGCCATGGTCGCCTCGGAGTGATGAGTGAGTAGTTCACCCCTGGACTATGGGTCCATAGCAGTAGCTAGATGGTTGTCTTCTCCTCATTGTGCTTCATTGTTGGATCTTGTGAGCTGCCTAACATGATCAAGATCATCTATCTGTAATACTCTATGTTGTGTTTGTCGGGATCCGATGGATAGAGAATACCATGTTATGTTAATTATCAAGTTATTACATATGTGTTGTTTATGATCTTGCATGCTCTCCGTTATTAGTAGAGGCTCTGGCCAAGTTTTTGCTCTTAACTCCAAGAGGGAGTATTTATGCTCGATAGTGGGTTCATGCACTGCATTGACACATGGGACGATGACGAGAAAGTTCTAAGGTTGTGTTGTCTTTGTTGCCACTAGGGATAAAACATTGATGCTATGTCCGAGGATGTAGTTGTTGATTACATTACGCACCATACTTAATGCAATTGTCTGTTGCTTTGCAACTTAATGCTTGGAAGGGTTCGGACGATAACTCTGAAGGTGGACTTTTTAGGCATAGATGCGGTTGGATGGCGGTCTATGTACTTTGTCGTAATGCCCAATTAAATCTCACTTGTACTTATCATGACATGTATGTGCATTGTTATGCCCTCTCTATTTGTCAATTGCCCGACTGTAATTTGTTCACCCAACATGCTTTTATCTTATGGGAGAGACACCTCTAGTGAGCTGTGGACCCGGTCCATTCTTTTATCTTGAAATACAAATCTGCTTGCAATACTTGTTTTCTTGTTTTCTCTGCAAACAATCATCTTCCACACAATACGGTTAATCCTTTGTTACAGCAAGCCGGTGAGATTGACAACCTCAGCTGTTTCGTTGGGGCAAAGTACTTTGGTTGTGTTGTGCGGGTTCCACGTTGGCGCCGGAATCTACGGTGTTGCGCCGCACTACATCCGCCGCCATCAACCTTCAACGTGCTTCTTGACTCCCTGCGGTTCGATTAAACCTTGGTTTTCTAGCGGGGAAACTTGCCGCTGTGCGCATCACACCTTCCTCTTGGGGTTCCCAACGGACGTGTCAATTACACGCATCACCACCTTGAGTCGATGGATATTCTTCATGGGCCACTGGTTGGGCTGCGAGAGGTAGCACAATACTAGTTACCGAAGAGGTAATGCCCACATCAAGCTTGTTCTTAGGGTTTTTTGCTTCGTCATCTACTTTTGAACTATCTTCCAGGCCTCTCAATTGGAATGGAAGCGGGAACTTTCACCATAGGGAAAAAAGCGGCCTACATTACCATCGGAATTTGCAATCGCCATCAAATCCGCGGAAGGATGTTTCGAAAGCATAAGGGCAAAGGAAGTTTCGGCTCCTACGATAAAGTTGTGCACGAATTAGACTCTAGATCATCTTGGCGTCGGCTGAACTTCGACATCAAAAGTCAACAAAGTCGGAGGAGTTTCATTCAAAGGAAACATTGTCTTTCATATCATCTTCAAACCGGTATAACATTTGTCAAAGAATCGGTTGCACTTGTTGCACCCGATCTTGAAATTTTACCTTGATGGCATCCTTTGATTGGTTCCTCAGGAAGACTTCATCAAAACATGCTAGATTGGTCAAAGCAATTACACGTTCATGCACGCGTTGGTTTTCTTCCGACAAATTCAGAGCGATGACTATCAAAAGCAACGACAGAGATGACAAAAAAAAGATATCCTTGGTGGTATCAAACAAGCTAAGGAAGAGGAAAATACTTACAGTTCAAGCTTTCTGTTGCTTTTTGCAACTCAGTAGAAGCGTATTGTTCTGCGTCGGTGGCTAGTTCGCCTTTATTCTTTATAATGGAAGCCATGGTCTGAATACCACGCATATAATTTTCCATACGAGAATACGGGACTTCTATACCGGCGGGGCGATCATTTTCGGAATCATTAGCCGAAGAACCTTCGGCAAATGAAGAGTACGGAGCCACCACAAGATACATCATTAAGTATGTTATGGAATATGCATAACTTCAATTGGTCTTACTCCCATCGGGAGCGTACATTCAAAACACCGAGGCATTGCAATTATTACCAACATTGCCCATACGAATTCATTACAATAAAAAGACCTTTTGAAAAGGTATTGTTCGAATCAAATGGAGAAGATTACAATTTGACAAAGAAGTCGAGTAAGCTTGGGTTTGGGTCGAGTAAACTTGGGCCGGCGGATGACTTGTTCGCCCAAACTAGTTCAAGAAGTTGGAGGCGCGCACTTGCGTGGCGATGATTTGAAAAAGCTCAAGTCAATGGTTTGCCCATCTTGGTCCTTGACGGCTCCTTTGTCATACGATTTCCATATCGGCTTTCAAGCCATATCCCATCATAAGGCTGGAAAGCAAGGAGAGTGCCGTAGGTACGCGAGGTACGTTTGAATACCTCGATAATCCGTCGTGCTGCCGGATTCAAGGAGGAGCTACTACTTCCGCTGCCCGCTGGAACGGGGAGAAGGACGTCGTCTTCATCAACACCGAATGTGTGACCGAGTACGGAGGTGCTGCCCGATTGTGGCACCGTGATCAAGATCTTCTACGCGCTTTGCAAGCGGCAAGTGATCGTCTACCGCAGCAATAAGAGCCTACTCTTATAGGCTTTGGAATCTCTTCAAGGGTTAGTCTTGATCATCCCCTCGTTGCTCCCATCTTCTAGATTGCATCTTGGCTTGGATTGCGTGTTCGCGGTAGGAAATTTTTTGTTTTCTATGCAACGAATCCCTACAATTTTTACTGCATTATCAAGCTTTGAAGAAGTAGATTCAACTTCTTTTAGAAGTTGAATCTTATCGGCCTCAAGCAAAGTGAATTGAGAGGCAAAAGCCTCCAAAGTAGTAATAACTGTTTGAAAATCCTATAAAGAAGACGAAGAAAGAAGCATTTGTTAACAACAATAGTATTCTTGTTAAAAGTCTACGTTTAGCTGTGGTCAGTCGAGCGTAGACTCGGGGGCTGCTAACGGAAAAACTTACAGGTATTCCGGAAGGAGGAGGAGAAGTTGAAACGTCATTTGTCGAAGGAATCTCCTTCCCTTTAGAGAGGGAAGAAGCTGTTGAAAGTTGGGCTGTCGAGGTTGTCGCTGGAGCCGAAGCTTCCGAAGCAGCCGAGGCTGGCTTGTTGGAGGTTTCTTTAGCGTTCTTCAAAGGAGGCTCAATGAATCCCTCGTCACTGAAATCATATAAACCAATCAAAATAAGTACTAGAATACGAAGAAGTTCTTGGAGCAATAAAAGAAACTTACAGATCAAACAAATCATCCTCGTCTGCAAAGCCACCAGATGGTCTTTTTGAAGGTTGCAAGTTGGCCTTCTCTGGAGCTGCATCAACAAAGGCAGTATGATCAGCATCATCATCGTGATTTGACTCCGCTGTATCACTTATGTCATCAGCAAAAGATCTTGGGTCTGTAGAAAGAGCTTCAGGATTTGGAGGTTCATCGTCTTCATCTTCGAAGTCTACATTTTCTTCAGTACGGGATTCTATAGGAATGGGAGAATCTCTCTCTTCGAGGTTGTCATCCGATATATTCGGGAAACATTCGGGAGCTAATAGGACCTGTCGAAGGAAGTAAAGGTCTTGATAAAAAGAAAAGAGAGCATCTCGAGTACAATAGTTATTGTAAGTGAGAGAGAAGTTACCTCACTCGGCGAATGATCGGAATCGAAGGGCGATTGAGGAGATAGGAGTGGGATTGAATCTTCCTGACTGAAATGAGTCAAGCGCCTAACTTCATCTAACAATTCTTTCTCGGGCAATTTAGCGACATTCACTCTGGTTTCATCCATGGGCCCGAATATAACCACATCTTGTAAGCTCTAGACATGACTGGTTGGATTCGGCGTTTCAAGAAAACGGCCTCCATTTCAGTACCCATCATAGTCTGGCCATCAGTCTCTTTAATTTGAAGAATTCTATCAAACAACTTGTCGACTGCCGGCTTTTCTTCGGGTGACAGGATATTCTTCCAAGATCTTTTGGGCACAACTTCAGGAACATCGATAAATCTCGGCAGACGCATTTCGGCTACTGATGAATCTTTGATCTAGAACCACTTCAACCTCCATCCTTGAACAGACTCTCTCATTGGGAAGTTGAAGTAGTTCACTTCTTTGCGGACAACAAACCCAACTCCACCAGTGACGAAAGAACCACTACTACAGTTATAGCGTTTCACGAAGAAGATTTTCTTCCATAAACCAAAGTGAAGCTCAACGCCCAGAAAGGCCTCACATTGAGTAATGAAAATAGTAAGGTGAAGGATTGAATTAGGAGTCAATTGCCATAATTGAATCTCGTACACATGAAGAAGACGCCGGAGAAACTCGTGAGCGGGGAGGGAAATCCCACGGTACAAGAAGGACATGAACATCACAGTAAAACCGGCAGGAGGAATGAGGCGCGAAGCCGAACCTGGAAGGATGATGTTTGTAAGGATTCGTAGCATAGAAAACAAAAAAAATTCCTACCGCGAGAACGCAATCCAAGCCAAGATGCAATCTAGAAGATGGGAGCAACGAGGGGATGAACGAGACTAAACCTTGAAGATTTCCAAAGCCTACAAGAGGAGGCTCTCGTTGCTGTGGTAGACGATCACTTGCCGCTTTCAAAAGCGCGTAGAAGATCTTGACGGTGCCACAATCGGGCAAGCACCTCCGTACTCGGTCACACGTTCGGTGTTGATGACGACGTCCTTCTCCCCGTTCCAGCGGGCAGCGGAAGTAGTAGATCCTCCTCGGAATCCCGGCAGCATGACGGCGTGGTGGCGGTGTCGATGGAGATCTCCGGCGGAGCTTCGCTAAGCATATGCGGGAGAAGTAGTGGAGGAGGGGCGCTAGGGTTTGGGGAGAGGGGGTGCCTTGGGCGCCGGCCACAAAGGGGGCAGCCTAGGTTGGAGGCTTGAGTGGCCGGCCACCCTCCCCTTGTCCCTCATTATATAGGTGGAAGCCCCAAGAGTTGTAGTCCAAGTCTTCGAATAAGACCCCAACACCAAAACTTCCCAAAGGTGGGAAACCTACTCAAGGGGGAAGTCCTACTCAAGGTGGGACTCCCACCTTTGCTTGAGGTGGGGCTGGCCGGCCACCAAGGTGGAGCCCACCTGGGACTCCTCCCCTTTAGGGTTTGGCCGGCCATGCTAGTGGAGTCCCTCCGGGACTCCGCCTTCCATAGTGATTTCTTCCGGACTTTTCTAGAACCTTCTAGAACCTTCCATAAATGCACCGGATCATTTTCAAACTTGTAAAATGACTTCCTATATATGAATCTTATTCTCCGGACCATTCCGGAACTCCTCGTGATGTCCTCGGATCACATCCGAGACTCCGAACAAAACTTCGAACTCCATTCCATATTCCATATCTACTTAAACGACATCAAACCTTAAGTGTGTCACCCTACGGTTCGCGAACTATGTAGACATGGTTGAGACCTCTCTCGACCAATAACCAATAGCGGGATCCGGAGATCCATAATGGCTCCCACATATTCAACGATGACTTTAGTGATCGACTGAACCATTTACATACGATACCGATTCCCTTTGTCACGCGATATTTTACTTGTCCGAGGTTTGATCATCGGTATCTCTATACCTCGTTCAACCTCGTCTCCCGACAAGTACTCTTTACTCGTACCGTGATATGTCATCTCTTATGAACCATTCATATGCTTGCAAGCTAATTAGACGACATTCCACCGAGAGGGCCCAGAGTATATCTATCCGTCATCGGGATGGACAAATCCCACTGTTGATCCATATGCCTCAACTCATACTTTCCGGATACTTAATCCCATCTTTATAACCACCCATTTACGCAGTGGCATTTGATGTAATCAAATTACCTTTTCGGTATAAGTGATTTACATGATCTCATGGTCGAAAGGACTAGGTAACTATGTATCGAAAGCTTATAGCAAATAACTTAATGACGTGATCTTATGCTACGCTTAATTGGGTGTATCAATTACATCATTCATATAATGACATAACCTTGTTATTAATAACATCCAATGTTCATGATCATGAAACCATGATCATCTATTAATCAACAAGCTAGTTTATACAAGAGGCTTACTAGGGACTCTTTGTTGTTCACATAACACACATGTATCAATGTTTCGGTTAATACAATTATAGCATGGTATGTAAACATTATCACAAATACAAAGATATATTATAATAACCATTTTATTATTGCCTCTTGGGCATATCTCCAACAGTCTCCCACTTGCACTAGAGTCAATAATCTAGTTTACATTTGTAAAGATATAACACCCTGGCCTTCCGGTGCTTTATCATGTTTTTCTCACGGGAGAGGTTTTAGTCAACGGATCTAACACGCTCAGAAACGTATGTATTTTGTAATTCATTTGCGTCTCAACGCATCACTCATTTCCAAATGAGTCGGCATAAAATATGTTTGGTCTTCTGGTGGAACCTTAATTCCGCGGTCTGAAATATGTCACTAATATTGTCACACACAATATAGCTTCAAAGTTCTGACTTTGTCGGAACTACACCAAGTTCTCAAAGAACCTCTTGACTTAACATCCTCTGTCGTTGTCAAAACAATGACATACTCTGCCTTCTTTTGTAGAATCCATCACAATATTTAGAACTCTTCTAAATCTAGCATAGACAACTTCTAGCTCATTGTGCTACCTTTTAAACAACACTTAGTCTAATTTGAGATTGAAATTTTATTTTCATATGTGACAAAACAAATATCGGTGCAACACCTTACAGCGATTTGTTTGTCATTATTCCATACAAAACTATATATATATCCTTAGTTCTTCTAAAGTACTCAAGGATATTCTTACTGTCGTCCAATGATCATCATATGAATCATTCTGGTACATGCTCATAACACTTTAGAGCATAGGACATCTGATTGTGTACATATTATTCGTGATCTATAATCACTCATGTGTTTTTACTCATTGAGTGTAAGATACACGCAAGTCTTGCTAAACCTTCACATGATAAGAACATTTTCTTAATATTTCTATATTGAACTACTTCAATATCCATTCTATGTACTTTGACTTAAACTTATTATGTGTTTCAATCTATCTTCATAGATCTTGACACTAAATTTGTTTCAGTCCATATCCTTTCATTGAAGTTAATTTTCAATGAAATCTTTTAATCAAGTATATAATTACATCATTTCTACATAAGTATTATAAATATGTCTCAGCGCTCCCACTTAATTTCTTGCAAATGCAAGCCTCTTCATCGTCTCTGATGAAATCAAAAACTCTTTGACTATTTCATCCGGTGAAGATTCCAACTCTGCGATACTCACTTCATCCAATTGAAGTTTGTATACCTATCTAGTATTCCACGGACCATCAAAACTCTTGGTTGTATCTTGTATACACCTTTAATACACACTTCTGATAAGTAATGTATTTTGCCATCCTACTAACATATCTCATAAAAGAAATATGTAGTGATTACTAGAATAATCCACATAGACTATAAGCATTGCTACGGAAGATCTAATCTTATCGTAGTCAACTCTATGAACTTTGTTGTAAACAACTTTTCGACAAGTCAAGCTTCTTCAATGATATTTCATCCAAGTCCATCAATTTTATAGATCCATTTACTTTCAAAAAATATTCATCTATCTTGGATTTCATGGCGTATAGCCATTTTAACGGAGTCAGGGCCCATCATAACTTCTTTGTTTGTAGTTGGTTTATCATTGTTCAAAATCAATTCTTTGTCCACAAATCATTTATTTGATCACAAAGTAAACCATACCTACAAGGTTCAATATGTACTTTGATCTCCATGGCTAAAACACTTTGTAGTCATGAGAGCCATGATCATCGTGACCGCTTCCGGAATCAATTTCCAATGTTGCGCTACTCTGATCATTATGCTCAGGTTCATAAACCTTATCAAGTTCTATTGTCCTCCCACTCAAATACTTCGCTAGAAAACAATTTCTTGGAAATAAGTAAGTAACATTAACAAACACTTTTGTCGTTTACTTCATAGTGGAAAGAATTCCCAATCAATTCTTTGGGATAACCAACAAAGACATTCATCCGATTTTGGTTGTAAACTCTTAGACCAAAATTTAAAGAAAGAACTATTAGGGTTTATACCCATGCCATAACTTGTATGGTGTCATTTCAACGGATCATGATGATGCTCTATCTATTATATACTAAAAGCAAAATAAGAGAGTTTTTTCGAGGCACCAGGTTAATCCACATATGCTAATAAAATATAAACCGGTGATATTAATTTCAACGTTTGAGATTAAAAGATAAGAAGTGTTACGTACAACAATATATGTGTACAAAATTGAAACTTACGGCACGTAGATGCCATATGGGTCCACATCGTTAGTTAGCTAAAAAGAGCATATCTGTGCGCATCTCAACATATCTCAAACACGTTCAATGGTTCAGTCCATATGATTTAAAGCAGTTTTATCTATGCAATGAATCGTGCAGTGAATTGATATGTATAGACAGAGTCCGCGTGTTGGCCGGCCGGAAAAAAATATCCATGTGAAAAACGAATATGTGCATGGTACAGGGGCAGGAAAAATTTGAAGCACCATGTTCACGTCATCGTATTTGTGCCGTGTTACATGCCATTATAAAATAGGATGCAATTTTTTCCATGTTAAAAGAAGGAAGCTATATATGATGCCATATAATTCAAGTCAAAGGGAGGAGTCCTATACTTGTACGTCAGATGTAGAGAAGGAAATCAGATTCTTTTTTATAATAGCAGCGTCTAATTTTTCCAAAGAAAAAGGAGTCCTATACTTGTACGTCAGATGTAAAGAAGGAAATCAGATTCTTTTTTTAATAGCAGCGTTGAATTTTTCCAAAGAAAAACTAGCTAAATTTCTTAACCGATCTCTCCACTCTAAATGGAAAGTGAGAGACAGGACATTATAAAAAATTGAAATATCGCAACTCAATGGGACATGCACGTTAAAAAAATCATGCAAAAAGGGAAAAAAGAAACATTACGAACAAATTAAGGAGTTTGTACATCCCTTCGATTCATATTACTTGACGCCATATCGTGACACATTTTAGCTGTTGATACATCAATTTTAGCGTCAAGTTAAAGTCTAAATTATTATGGTAAGTTTTGGAACGACTGTTCCTAAGAAAATATTACTCTAAATTATTTTCAAATTGAATGAAGTGAAAATAATAGGAGCTTCTAGCCGGAACTCATGTGCATGATCCCAAGCTTTGAGACAATATATATTGTCCATACAATTGGGTGAGACACATAATAGTAAAATGAAGATCAATATAAACATTAGCATACTTTTAACCTAATGTACCTTCATAACTACGATTGTTGTCGCAAAATTAGATGCTTCGAAAGAAAATCGGTTTTGACAAAGAGACTCCAAGAAGCAATGCAATTGCAGAATTGTAGTAAATGTGTAAGAAAAAGTAACTATACATTTATTTTTGCGTAGTACTTTGAATTTTTATTTATTCTCAAATATTTTATGTGTAATTTGTTTTGTAATATTATGACCAATTTTATCTAGATTTATGTTAGTCGTGCCTTTGTACCAATTACGCAAACACAAAGCGAAACTGACATGGTATTAACAGATATATGGTAGTTGAGCAAAGAATAAATATCAACTAAAAATAATTCATTTGGGGATAATCAATAAACACTAGATTTCGTAGTTAATTTTGATAATTATATATCATTACTTCTATAAAGTGATAACGTGTAAAACATTATAGAAAAAGTGAATAATTATGATAAAAAGGCCTTTGCAGATGTTGCCCTCGCATTTGCGAGGGTCACCTTGCTAGTTTAGTGTAAAAGCGGTAGTCTCTAAAGCATAATCCACAAAAAAAATATAATGGCATTAATATTTTATCTCATCATTGACCCAACAAGGTTTGGATACATCTCTCGGATACTTCATCATCACTATGATACTCCAAGAAACGTGAGTTGTAGAAAAATTTCATAACTCTCTTAGATGTTGGCTAAAACTAGTAATTCAAATATTTCTACTATGATCCAATCATAGATATTTGACTTTTCTATTACGATAATTTCCACTTCATGCTGAAATTTATTTGAATCTATTCAAATGTTTCAAACTTCTTCCTTATCGAATATATCCACATATATATACTCAATTCATTGTTTGAAGTTTTCATGAAGTAGAAGAATCTCCCGCATACAACTATGTCCAGTGAACCACATACATCATCATGTATGTTTTCACTAAGTTAGTTGCCCGTTCAACTCTTGGTCTATGAACGGTATTTTAGTCATTCTCTTTTAGAAAAGATTTGCAAGCGCCAAATGATTCAAAAATCAAAATGACTCCAATAATCCATTTGCATGGAGTTTCTTCATGCGCTCCTTTCCAACATGACCTAAATGGCGGTTCCACAAATAAGTGGAATTCAAATCATTTGCCTTATGGAATTTTAGCGTCAGTATTATGTGTATGTGTTTCACCATTAAGATTTATAATAACTTATCCATCGTACATGGAGTAATGTCATAATTTGAACAACTCATTGTTTTCATTTGACCAGAGCAAAATAATAATTATTAATTTCTTTATTATAAATTCTAAGGGCTAGATAGAATGCCAACGATTAACATAATAACACTTTATTTTTGTTCCAGACGTGCATTCCTATCATATTCCTTGTCAGTCACTTAGGCCATTGTATTCTTCTATTGCGTTGTTTTGTATGACACTTCATACCAACCAATATGGTATAAATACCCAAGAATTTCATTGTGTGACCAAACGAGGAATACATCCATAACATGTATATCATTCATATACACCTGAGCTAGACTTTCTAGTCTTTTCTTTCTTTCTGCCAAAATATCTTTTATAGTTTCTCTTTTAGCTTTTCTCATTCTCAGCAAACACTTCACCTTCAATAACTTCTAGGTCCGTTAGTCCAATACCAATAACCATGAGGTTTTTACTTTGAAGTTGATCATCATATGATAAGTGTTCCAGATTTCACTTTTAGTAACTTTGTAATATGATGAACAGTTTCACTCATAATTTTATCCATCATTTCATGACGACTTTCAGAGACCGTGTCTGTACATGCTAGGCTCGTAAAGTTTAACCTCAGTATTCGCATGTGCAAATCTGGCTTGCACCCGTTGTATGCTCACGTAGAATCTATAACACCCGATCATCACGTGATGCTTCGAAACAACGAGTCTTACCAACGGTGCATACTAAGGACGATCACTTCATGGATATGCGAATATCGTTATTTCCCCAATGGTTGGAGGATTGGGACGCCTTGCGTCTTCAACCTTCGTACATTCCCATAAAACTTATGAGTTTATGTAGTCTCACCAAATTATATTCTATCATCTTGCAATAAGGTCTTAGATATCACATATATCTCATACCTTGATTATTTCTGAAAACTCAATTTTCAGCTCCTTACTTTTCAAATAGATTTGAACTTCAAGTTTTACGGAGACAAGATAACTTTAGGTACTAATTGAAACCATACTTCTTTGAATCAACAATGTGAGGTTTACTAAAAGTTTGCAATAGGACTTAATCATTTCTTGATTGTTTAACAATACGGTACCAGTCCGTAAAGTTTCTTGTCAGATTTTAACAGTATTTCTATCTCAATTACAAGACTAGCGCATGGTAGAATACGGATGCCAATACTACAAAATTAATTCAAAATACTACTCAGACTATGTTTATGATAATTAATTCATATTTTAATCTAATTACTAATGAACTCCCACTTAACACAACGTCCCTCATAGTTGTTAAGTGGTACACGATCCAAATCCACTACACCAAAACCGATCATCACGTGAGATGATGTAGCTTCAATGGTGAACATCAACATGTTGATCATATCATCCATATGACTCGTGTTCAACCTTTCGGTTTCCGTTGTCCCGAGGCCATGTCTGTACATGCTAGGCTCGTCAAGCAAACCCAAGTATTCCGCGTGTGTAACATGGCTTACACCCGTTGTATGTTGAGTTTATCACACCCGATCATCACGAGATTCTTCAAAACGACGAACAATGCAACGGTGCATACGAGGGGAGAACACTTTATTATCTTGATATTAATGTGAGGGATCATCTTATAATGCTACCGTCGCGTTCTAAGCAAATAAAGATGCATAAAGGATTAACATCGCATGCAATTCATATGTGATATGATATGGCCCTTTAGTCTTTGCGCATTCGATCTTCATCTCCAAAGCACGGACATGATCTCCATCATCAACGGGCATGATCTCCATCATCGTCGGCGTAGCGTCAAGGTCCATGGCGCCATCTTCATGGTTGTTCACCTCATGTAGCAACTATTACAACTACTTTGAAATACTACTCAACATGAAATTTAAAGACAACCATAAGGCCCTTGCGGTTGCCACAATACAATAATGATCATCTCATACATATTCATCATCACATCATGGCCATATCACATCACCAAACCCTGCAAAAACAAGTTAGACGTCTCTAATTTGGTTTGCATATTTTACGTGGTTTAGGGTTTCCGAGTAAGATCCAATCTACCTACGAACATGAACCACAACGGTGATACTAGTGTTGTCAATAGAAAGAGTAAATTGAATCTTCACTATGGTGGGAGAGACAGACACCCGCAAAGCCACTTATGCAATACAAGTTGCATGTCGAACGTGGAGCAAGTCTCATGAACGCGGTCATGTAAAGTTAGCCCGAGCCGCTTCATCCCACCATGCCACAAAGATGCAAAGTACCCGAACTAAAGACAACAAAGCATCAACGCCCAAAAAACAATTGTGTTCTACTCGTGCAACCATCTATGCATAGACACGGCTCTGATACCACTGTAAGGATTCGTAGCATAGAAAACAAAAAATTTCCTACCGCGAGAACGCAATCCAAGCCAAGATGCAATCTAGAAGATGGGAGCAACGAGGGGATGAACGAGACTAACCCTTGAAGATTTCCAAAGCCTACAAGAGGAGGCTCTCGTTGCTGCGGTAGACGATCACTTGCCGCTTTCAAAAGCGCGTAGAAGATCTTGACGGTGCCACAATCGGGCAACACCTCCATACTCGGTCACACGTTCGGTGTTGATGACGGCGTCCTTCTCCCCGTTCCAGCGGGCAGCGGAAGTAGTAGATCCTCCTCGGAATCCCGGCAGCACGACGGCGTGGTGGCGGTGTCGATGGAGATCTCCGGCGGAGCTTCGCTAAGCATATGCGGGAGATGTAGTGGAGGAGGGGCGCTAGGGTTTGGGGAGAGGGAGTGCCTTGGGCGCCGGCCACAAAGGGGGCAGCCTAGGTTGGAGGCTTGAGTGGCCGGCCACCCTCCCCTTGTCCCTCATTATATAGGTGGAAGCCCCAAGAGTTGTAGTCCAAGTCTTCGAATAAGACCCCAACACCAAAACTTCCCAAAGGTGGGAAACCTACTCAAGGGGGAAGTCCTACTCAAGGTGGGACTCCCACCTTTCCTTGAGGATCGCAACAGTCTTCGCGGGAAGTAAAGCCTAATTTATTGATTCGACACAAGGGGAGACAAAGAATACTTGAAAGCCTTAACAGCGGAGTTGTCAATTCAGTCGCACTCGAAACGGACTTGCTCGCAAGAGTTTATCGATAGTAACGGTTTATAGCGATGGCAGGTAGTGAAATAACGAGCAGACGGTGTAACAAAGACAGCAGTAGTGATTTTAGTAAACAACAGGATTAAAAATACTATAGGCACGGGGATGGATGACGGGCGTTGCATGGGTGAGAGAAACTCATGTAACAATCAAAGCAGGGCATTTGCAGATAATAATAAAGCGGTGTCCAAGTACTAAGCAATCCATAGGCATGTGTTCCGTATATAGTCGTACGTGCTCGCAATGAGAAACTTGCACAACATCTTTTGTCCTACCAGCCGGTGGCAGCCGGGCCTTGTAAGGGTATTTTACCCTTATCCATTATTTTGGTAACAATGACACCGTGCTAGAGTATTTGATCTAATACGTTTATAAGGATTATCTCAGGTATTAGGCAAAGAGGCATAAATGGTGTATCGAAGGAACAAGAAGGCTAAAGGAGACCCACACTTCAACAACAATCGAAAAGGGGTCTACAGCAGAAATCCGGTCTGCAGCCCGGTTGGACCGGCCTCCATACCGGCCAGTCCGGCGTGCGGTCCGGTCGACCGGGCGCCAACCGGAGGAGCTCCTGGACGAAGAAAAGTGGGATTCGGCCCAGCATCCGGTCACAACCGGCAGGTCCGGCCACCGGTCCGGTCTGACCGGCCTCCGCGACCGGACGAGTCCGGTCGGGGTCCGGTTGACCGGGTTTGTCGAGAGAAAAGCTGAGGTGGCAAGTGACCAACGGCCATATTTCAAAGAACACTATAAATAGGCCTTCTCCTACCTCAGAACAGTTAGTCACTACACTACAAGCTGTTCTTGAGCTCTCTCTCTCTCTTACTCCATTGCTAGAAACACCAAAAGCCTCCGATCTCCCTCCTCCTCCACCCAAACTCAAATCCCTCCGGGGAATCACTAGAGGAGGACCCGATCTACTGTTCTACCAAGCCAAATCTCATTCCCACTTGTATTCATCGAGAAGTTTGCTTCCTAGGGTTCCTTGGAAACCCTAGGTGGGCAAGAGGAGTCCGGAAGCATCCGGGCTGTGGATTTGCTCCGGGCAAGATTGTGAAGGTTTGGAGGCTACCTCAAAGTCTACCACAAGTGAGTGAGCTATTTCTTCGTGGGAAAGGCTCCGGAGAATAGGGTGAGCCTTCGTGGCGTGGGGAATCCTTCGTGGGACCTCCACCCCTCCAAACGTGACGTACCTTCTTGCAAAGGAAGGGAACACGGGAATACATCCTCGTCTCCACTTGCTATCGGTTATCTCTAACCGAACTCCTTACTTGTGATTTAACTGCCTGAGAGAGCCTTCGTGCTCAAGTTAGTTGTATCCTCATATAGGTTGCTTCACCTAGTTTGCATTAGGCTCACCTTTATATTCCGCAAAGCCTAATATTGCAAAGAAAGAATTAAAATCTGTAGAAACCTATTCACCCCCTCTAGGTTTACCATCTCTATACTTTCAATTGGTATCAGAGCCTGGACTCTTATTAAGGGCTTCACCACCTTAAGAGTGAGATGGATAAACTATTCGAGGGTCTAGATTAAGACTCTAACCTTTCGGTTAAAGAGATGAAATCTAGATTCTTGGCATATGATGCCGAGAAGAAGAAAAAAAGAGGATGAGCTACAAAGCCAAATGGCAGAGATGTCTGCCATGCTTAAGAACTTGACTAGTGGGCCTCCTAGTACGGATTCGGCCTCCCTAGGGAGCTATCGCAAAGTCAACCATGACTATCCCAAAAACACTTCACCGATGCCTCATATAAACCGTAGTGGGAATGTTCCCCATTTTGATAGAACTCACTTTCCTTTTTGGAAATCTTCTATGGAATCTCATATTCGCAGCTGCAGCGTGGAGTTGTGGGAGATCATTGTTCATGGATACCGGGAGCCACAAGATCCCATTCGGTTGACCTCCACCGAATTCTACAACCGTCAACTCAACGCCTCCGCACGTGACAAGATTAGGAGTGGCATCAACCGCAAGCTCCTTGATCAAGTCAACGACATAGACTCCGCTAAAGAGTTGTGGGATCGAATCATAGTACTCCAAGAGGGAACTGATTTGATCCAATCCGCTCTTTATGAGACCGCAAAGCAAGAGGCCCATCAATTCATGATTCGAGAAGGAGAGTCCGTGGCCGATGCTTATGCAAGACTTGGTGCTCTTAGAGTAAGGGTCAAGGGACTTGGTGTTGAGAAGTACAATGACGGCTTCGAGATGAATGAAGCATTCATAAAGTCCAAGGTCATTGCTATGATTGTCGTCAATCAAGAAGACACCAACCTTGCACTCAACTTGCAAATCATGACCAAGAGTGCCAACCTCAACTCCGATGATCTAGTCTCCTATGTGTCCGCCAATGAAAACATGGCCAAAGCGGGAAAGAGGCTCATGGCAATGAACCGTGTTGATGAAGCCTCACACAACCATGAAGCGCCACACAACCTTGCTCTCAAAGCTAGGGCCGATCATGGAAGCAAAGAAGACTGTGAAATTGAAGAAGATGAAGAGATGACTTCAACTAGTGACATTGCTACCGACTGACAAGGTATCAACTTGTCAATGCCTATGAATTGTAGGCTAGGGTTTAGTTGGAAGTAGAGGGCAAGTAGATCTCGAAGGTTTCAGCCGAAAAGTACTCGACGATTATGAAAACTAGGGTTTGCAGACAATGATTCGATGATCTCTTCGTCCCTCGACTCCCCCTTTATATAGGAGGCGGAGCCGAGGGTTTCGTTTTGTACAAGTTACAGAGTCCGGGACGGTTTCTAACTCATCCCGCCAGATTACAAATAACACTTCCTATTACAACTCTAACTTTCCTTAATATATCTTGGGCTCCCGAATCTTCTTATTCTTCGGGTAGTGGGCCTTCGATAAACCCCGGGTACTATCTTCGGCAGGCCCATTTGGGATGCCTATGTCAGTAGCCCCCGAGATTTTGCTTGAATCGTAGAGTCAGGGAAAATCTCCACTGTTTATTTTTATTCGAGAGCTTTAACTTTTTTATATTTCTTCACATAAAATTCTATATTGTACAGGGATAATGGTAGTTGGGGCTAGTTCATCTGACGGATCAGGTACTAGTTAACCGCTCTAGTGGCAATCCGCAAAAACCTACTTCAAGATCACGTCCCTGGACATGATCTCGGGATACTGGTGCAAACTTCGACAGGTGCCGCTTAAGGTCTTACCATTCTGTCGAGTCCCAGTCAAATTTATCGAGTACCTAACGCGTCCGTTAGGATTTTTCTTCGTATCTGTTAATACGGATAAAAGTAGCAGAGCGCAGTCTTCGGCGATGCCACGCCCAGCGAACGGATCCGGGGTCTTACCTTCGCAAATTTGCGGCATTCGTGAAATTGATCGCAACTTTGGCGTTCGAGAATATATTGTCGAGTGCTTTTCCGGCTGTTGGAATGGCACATTTTATCGAGTCAAATATGACTTATATTGTTCTCCCGATGGGAGTATATGTAGAGTTAATTATAACTCGAAATATACTCTCTTGCTTTTCTATCTTTTTTTCTTTTTTAATTTCATCGGGCACGCGAACAGCGTTCCCGATGGGAGTAGCCCCCGAGGCTACAGCCAAGAACTTGTGCTTGGTTGTAGGCTCAACATTTTAGTCCACCTTGTCGCTATATTGTCATTATTTCCCGATATGATCTTCTTTTCATCTCTCGGGTGCGCGAACAGCGCTCCCGATGGGAGTAGCCCCCGAGGCTACAGCCAAGGACTTGTGCTTGGTTGTAGGCTCCCACAATTTCTATATTGCCATACTCGAAATTTTACTTTTATCGAAGTAGCCCCCGAGCATTTGGGCAAAAACTTGTATTTGACCAAAGGCTCCCGAAGTATTCAAATAACTTCTCCTGTCGCCAATCTTCTTTTATTTTTCTTGTCGGCACGCTTCCCTTAGTCAAATTCACTTCATCTCTGTTAATAGTCGGGATTTTTCTGCCTTGTGGGTCCATTGTTTCCACCACGTTGACACGTCGTGCAAGTGGGGGACACACGTCCTCCGCTTTTCCTGGCGCACGTACGGTAACGCCTGTTCTATTCCATCTCAGTAAAAATACCTTTTTACCCTTTTATCTACAAGATCTTTTTTCACCACACGATTTCTTCATCCAACGGTGCATTGCTTCGCCCGATTCCTATATAAACCTTTCTTCAACCTCGGTTCACCTCCTTCGCTTGCGCCGCACATCCGTTCCTCTTTGCAAAAACTTCCCCTGCGCCCAACTCTCTTTGATCTTCCGCACGCACGAACGTTGCTTTTCCAAAGGCCGTTGATGCCACCGCGCACGCGACTCACTCGCCACAGCACTCCGCAGTCCAAGATGGCCGCCGAAGATCTTGAGTGGGAGAGATCTAAAATCTCCAACCAAGACGTCAACATGCTGAAGAGGCTTGGCCCGATGAAGAAAGAGGACGCCATCCGCTTTCCCAGCGAAGAAAGCTACCCAAACCCTCCAATGGAGTACCGGGTTAGTTTCGTTGATCACCTCATCCGCGGCCTTTCTGCCCCAATTCACGATTCCTCCGCGGCCTTCTTTTTGTTTATGGGATTCAACCGCACCAGCTGACCCCCAATTCCATCCTCCATATTTCCATTTTTATCACGCTGTGCGAATGCTTCCTTGGAATCCCTCCTAACTGGGCTCTGTGGAAACGCATTTTCTGCCTCCGCCGCAATGGCTCCCACAACGCCACCTATAACATAGGCGGCGTTGTTATCTGTGTCCGAACTGACGTTGATTACTTCGACGTCAAATTTCCCGATTCTCGTCCAAGGATGGCGCAAAAGGTGGCTCTACATACACGAAGAAAGTGCCAATTCTCGTGGAACACAACATAATCCCTTTCGACGGAAGTGCCAAAATTCAACGCCGCCGCTCCCGGGATGCCGAAGCTTCCGAAGAAGAGAAAAGGCGACGTGAAGCACTTATGTCTCGTATTCATCGCCTTCAAAATACTCGAGGCAAAGAGCCGTCTCGGTGTTCAAATCACCGCCTACTTTCTTAGGATTAGAGTGCAGCCTCTTCGAGCTCGCAAAAATCCCCTTTGGACGTATGCTCGGTGAAAATGACGCCAATAGGCTCTCCAATGATCTTTCCGTGAAGGACTTGGAGAAGCTGATTCGAAGAATTTCCTCGCTCGAACAAGAAGGATCCTATTCCCTCCTCTTGCCGCGTGGAACCATACAGCCTCCGCCAATCCTCTCCCCGAGGTATTTTGTCTTCTCGAATTTTTATCTTGTTCCGAACTTTCCCCGCATCTCATTGTATTGATATCTCTCTAATTTTTCTTTTGTCGCTATTTTCCTCGCGTAACCATCCTACTATGGCTTCCCTTCCTCCTCTTCCCCGAGGATGGAGAAGTCGAAGAACAAGCTATCGTTGCCGAAGACAACCAAGGTTCTTCTCTTCTCGAAAGTGAAGTCGCAGGTTCTCACAAATCATGCGGCTTCCCATGAAAAAGAAGTTGAATCGAAGCCGCGAGTCGACGCAATCCCTTCCTCCCGCTCGTTTCCCCAAAGAACAAAAGGAAAAGGAATGACGCCGAGGATTCCGGCACTTCGAAGGCCGAAGAAGTTGTTCCTTCTCATCCGAAGGCAGCTTATGATCCTTATATTGAATCCCTCGTCGCTCGTAAGTCATTTTTATTTCTCCGTATTTCTGTACTCGAAATGTTTATCTTGTCTTGCTTTTTATGCTATCGATTTTTAATCAACAGGTGATGACGAGGAAGAAGTACCAACTCGTTGACGTGGCTCCTGGACAAGCACGTCACATACTCGTACTTGCCTCGTACACGCTAGTTGAAGGAGAAGAATCCTCGCCTCCTCAACAAAACGTCGTCACCACTACTCCACCATCAAGCCCCCTTGCTCCTTCACCAAAAAGGACAAGGATTGAAACAAGTCTTGAACCTGCTCCTCAATTGGGCAGCTCTTCGACCCTGCTCTTGGATGATGTAAGTTTGTCGATATCTATATTTCCTCTATTTTGCTTTTTCACGCCTTCACTCTTTTTTCATGCCGATGTTTCTCTTGCTTTGTTCTTCTTTGTGACAGCCCATGATCAAAGATCTTATCCGCATCGGATCCCAATTCATTGGGTACCGTGAGTATGCCAGCAGAACTGAAGGTAACAACCTTTATACTTGCCGTTCTTTCTGACTTTTTGCTCCTGTTGTTTGTCGCAATTTTTTGATCTTTCCTCCTTTTTTTTATCTCGACAGAGAAACTTGCAGAGGCCAATAAACGTGCCGACGCACTTGCTCAAAAACTGGGAGCAAAGTGAGGCGGCTCGCAAGAAAGCCGAACTTGTTGCTAGCGAAGCTAAAGCCGAGGCCGATGAAGCCGTAGCAAAAGCCGCTAGTGTCGAGGAACCGCAAAAGACTTGAGGATGCCGAATCCGCTTTAAACGAGCATAAAGCCGCACAAGCCGCTCGTGAGCGTGGGATCCTCAAGCGTCTGAAATCACAAAGTCGACGTACCGAAAGTAATATTATCGATCCCTTCTATTTTTTAGTGGACTTCCGTTTCTCGTTGTTTTTTGATTAATGTTTTGTTTCCTGTGGCAGCCCAAACAAACCAAGATTTTGATCTCGGAGAATCCCGTCAATGACCCTCTCCTTGACGCACTTTCTTATCTGGAGCTTCATGGGTCCGAAATTCGTGAAGGCGTGGCAAATGCTAGTGCAGGATTGTCGACGTTGTTCCCCTACTTCTTCCCGAAGAAAGAGGAGCCCCCGACTTTCCTTGCCCTTGCCAAGAGCTTCAATTCATCAGAAGACCTTGGACCGAAGATGCGTCAGAAAACATGAAGATTGTCGTCGAAAGCACCGTTGCCCTCGGTTGCCGACAGCCAACCAGACCGTTGATTGGATGAAAGTTGGCGACACCGATCAAATAGAGCAACCGAGATGGAGGTCGCCGATTAAGGCAGCCAAGCCCAACACGAAGAAAATCTTGGCATATCTCGGGATCAAGCCAGCCTTCGACTCCTAGCTCATCGAGGCCGGAGGTCTAGTTGCATGCCTCCTTGTTTTTTCTTTCTCTCGTTTCTTTTGCTCTTGTCGCCAAAGTAGTTATTTGGCGATACGTACTTCTTTAGCTCCACTGTAAGGCCTTTGTAACTATCCCGAAAGATTAATGAAAACTCTATCTTTGCTTGTTGATTGATATTGTCTTGTTTTATTAAATTTCAGTTGGTATTTGATAACTATACTCCATCTTCCGCTCCTTCCAATATTTCGCCTTCTTCTTCTCGCTCAAGGAGAGCTCTTGCTGATACTACACCTGTCGAAGATTCCTTGCCGCAAGAATTGAATGAACTTTGGCAGCAACTTCAGTATGCGAAGAAGCAAACACTTGTGATGATGGAAAAGTCTCGTAAGTCATCTGAAGCCAAAAAAATTGCACTTCAGCAAGCTCGCAAGGCCGTGGCTGCTAAGGAAATTGCTGCTTCCGAGGCTGAAAAGGCGACTACTCGAGAAAATTTCATGCTCGAGTTAATGAATGAAGCCAGTGCGGATATGTCGGGTATGCTTGTTTCATCCTCAATATCTTCCGTCTTCATGCTACGTCTCTTAAAGTTTTCTGCTCCTTTGTTTTAATAGGTTCCTTTACTGATGTTGTTGCCGAAGAAGAGAGGGTAAATACTAGGACAAACCTCCTTGTTAACCTTTCCCTTGATCATGGTTCTCTCGTTTTGGGCTACCCTGCAGAGGACCCGCCGTATTGTCGATTTCGTGATCGCGCCTCTCAAACTCGCGACTTCCTTGACTTCCGTACCAAGACCCCGTCTATGGTTTATAACTCCATGTTTCCTCGAACGTTCAACCAAAAACTCTTCCCGAGTTAATGGAGAAATTTAAGGATGCCCACAGGATCCATGACTTTGTCGAGCTCAACCGGTAGCCGGCGCCGTATTTGCCCTTATCATGCTTCAGTATCCGCCACTCAAAGCTTGACTCCGACCCAAGTTGTTGCGAAAGTTCACGAGAAGGTACGGCGCCGAAGAGTTGGTGTCGATCGTATTAACACGAAGGTTTCGCCTATAGCTGAAGAAATGATTGAAGACCTTCTTCGGATGGATGCCGACTTTTTTGCATATGGTCATTATGCTGATTTTCTTGGCGCCGCTCCCGAAGAAAACAGAATTACCCTTGATGATATATTGAATCATGACTAATTATTTTCCTTTGGTAGATAATTCTTCCTTGTAAATCATGATTGTGATTATATTGTGAAGCAAACATCATATTTCTATATTTGTCTAGCCCCCGAGTGTTTTCGGTGGCTATTCACCGTATTTGTATAATGCGAGGTTTTGAACCAAGGCATTTATTCAATATGTAGTTTTGGCGAATATCAGCCCCCGAGCTTCTTTGTTGAGTACTATTTTGTATTTTTATTGACTCACGAGGTATTTTAATACCAAGGCAAGGCTTTTCTTTTTCGAGGAACTATATTGAAATTCGTCTGAGTTGGGGACTTTGAGCATGTCGATAAAGAAAAGTTATATTGACACTATCTTTATTATATTGCAAGCACCGCGAGCCCGCCTCATTAAAAACCTTTCCCGGCCCCACTCGGTGCCCCGAAAAAGGAAAAGAGTGCGTCTCGAAAACTCGCGGGCGTTTCAAGACATTGAAGTTTTACAAGGACTATGTTTTAGCTCTAGGCGTAGAACCGCCCGAGTTGCGCCACGTTCCAGTGGGTTTTGCTCCTCCACCCTCGTCTTCTTGTCCTTTATCCTGTATGCTCCTCCTCCGATTACTTCCGTGACAATGTAAGGGCCAAGCCATGGTGACTCGAGTTTTTCATGACTTTTTTGCGTGAGCCGAAGAACTAGGTCTCCCACCCGAAAAGATCTTGGCCGCAAACGTCGACCGTGGTAATTCTTCAAGTCCTGTTGGTATTTGGTTACCCTTGATAATACTTCGTCTCGAGCTTCGTCGAGTGCATCTACGTCGTCTTCCAATGCTATCCCGGAAGTTTCTTCATTATACCTCGTGACTCGGGGGAGTCGTGCTCTATTTCTATTGGTAGTATCGCCTCTCGCTCCATGGACCAGAAAACGGGGTCTCCTGTGTCGCCGTATTTGGTGTTGTTCGGATGCTCCACAACACACTTGGTAGTTCTTCCGGCCGTGTATGTCGAGCTTTTTCCAGCTGGTCCTAACAGGCGTTTCTTGATGCCATTGCGGATGATGCCATTGGCTTTCTCGACTTGCCCATTGGTTTGAGGATGTGCAACCGACGCAAAGTGCAACTTGATACCCACTTCTTCGCAACAATCTTTGAATTCGTGGGATGTGAAGTTACTGCCATTGTCCGTGACGATGCTGTGGGGCACTCCAAATCTGAAGACGAGGCCTTTTATGAATTTTACTGCGGATGCTCCATCTGGTGAATTTATCGGCTTCGCTTCTATCCACTTTGTAAATTTGTCGACATCTACTAGCATGTATTCCTTTCCTCCTGGCCATGATTTGTGTAACTTGCCCACCATATCGAGTCCCCATTGTGCAAAGGGCCACGACAATGGTATTGGTGTTAGTTCTCGTCGTCGGAGAGTGAGGTTTTGCGGCAAACCTTTGACACGCATCGCAAGTCCTTACTATTTCTTTGGCGTCCTCGATTGCCGTCAACCAAGCAGAATCCCGCCCGAAAACCTTGGCTGCAATGGCTCGACTACTCGCGTGGTGGCCGCATATTCCTTCGTGTACATCCTTCAGAATTATTCTTCCTTCTTCGGGTGTGACACACCTTTGCAAGACGCCTGAAATACTTCGCTTGTACAATTCTCCTTTGATCACCGTGAAAGCTTTAGAGCGTCGAATTACTCGCCTTGCCTCAACTGGATCATCGGGTATTTCTTTCCTGAGGATGTATGATATATATGCTTGCATCCAAGGAACCCGTACCATCATCACAAGCTCTTGTTCCTCTTCATCCTCCGTGGTTTCGTGAGGGGTGTCGAAGTTTTCTCTTCTTTTGCTTTTTCTCGCACCTTTTTTGGCTTCGTAGATCTCTCCGCTATTTCTTCCCAAAATACTCCCGGCGGGATTGGGAGGCATTGCGACCCGATGTTTGCGAGGACGTCACCTTCATCGTTGCTCAATCTACTCGATGTGATTTACCTCGCATCCATCAAATAGCTTCTCGAGTTCATTATACACCTCCTTGTATGCTACCATGCTATCATTGATCTGCGTCACATTGGTTCATAACTTGCCGAGCCACCAATTGTGAGTCGCCAAAGATTTTTAGTCGAGTTGCACCGCAAGCTTTCGCCATCTTCATCCCGTGTATGAGGGCTTCATATTCTCGCTTCATTGTTAGATGCGTTAGGGAACGTCATCCGAAGGATGTACTTCAACTTGTCGCCTTCGTGTGATATAAGTACTACTCCCGCGCCAGCCTCCTTCTACTCTCTTGGACCCGTCGAAATTCATGGTCCAGGTTCTCGACAAGTCCGGGGGTCCCGTGTTTTGCAGCTCCATCCACTCGCGATGAAGTCCGGCGTAACTTGCGACTTGATTGCTTTTCTTTTTTCATACGTGATGTCCCGAGGGGAAAGTTCTATTCCCCAAAGGGAGACACGACCCGTAGCTTCTGGATTGTTTAGTATATTTGACAAGGGAGCTTCATTGACCACTATGATCTGGTGTGCCGAAAAATAGTGGCGCAATTTTCGTGCCGTTGTGAACACTCCGTATGCTAGCTTTTGGTACCGAGGGTACCTTTGTTTTGATGGCGATAAAACTTCGCCGACGAAGTATACCGGCCTCTCGTACTCCGTGGAGTTTTCCTTCTTCTTCTCTTTCGACAACTAGCACCGTGCTCACCACTTGGGGCGTGGCTGCGATATACAGCAGAGAGGTTCCTTTTCCTTCGGCGCCACCAAAATTGGTGGTGTCGAGATTGTGCGCTTCAAATCTTCGAAAGCTCGTCGGCCTCTTCGTTCCACCGGAATTTGTCTCCTTGCTTTATCGGAGCGTAGAATGGTAATGCTTTTTCTCCCAACTCGGCGACGAATCTGCTCAAAGTCGCGACTCGCCCAGCTAGTTGTTGTATTTCTTTCAACTTTGTTGGCTTTCTCATTGTTACGATAGCTTGTATTTTATCGGGATTTGCTTCAATCCCTCTTGCTGAGACTAGAAACCCTGTAAGTTCTCCCGCTGGGACGCCAAAAGAACACTTCGTCGGGTTCAACTTCGTGCAGAATTTGTCGAGGTTGTCAAAAGTTTCCTTGAGATCCTCGATCAGTGTTGTCCCCTTTTTTGACGTTATGACGACATCGTCGATATATACTTGCACGTTTTTCCCAATCCGTGTCGCCAAACACTTCGCATCATCCTCTCGATATGTTGCTCCCGCATTTTTTAGACCAAAGGGCATTGTTCTCGTAGCAAAACACGCCGTAAGGTGTAATAAACGCGGTCTTTACTTCATCTTCTTCTTTTCAATCTGATCCGGTTATAACCGAATATGCGTCCAGGAAGGAAAGACGTTCACATCCAGACCGTGGAGTCGATAATTTGATCGATCCTCGGAGGGGAAAGTGATCCTTTGGACAATGTTTATTGAGACACGTAAAGTCGACGCACATGCGAAGGACCTTAGTGTTTTTCTTTGGCACCAACACACGGATTTGCTACCCATGTGGCTTCGTGGAATATCTCTTTGATAAAACCAGCTTCTCGTAGTCGATTGATTTCTCGACAAGATAGCTTTGCGGTTTGGTTCCGAAAACGCCGCAAAGGTTGTTTGATTGGTCTCGCTAATGGATCCAAGTTTAGGTGGTGCTCGGCAAGTTCCCCGGGTACTCCCGGCATGTCACCTGGACACCATGCGAAGATTTTCCAGCTCTCACGGAGGAACTCGACGAGCGCGCTTTCCTATGCGATATCCATGTCGTTTGCGATAGATGTCGTCTTTTTCGGTCCGTCGGGTGAATCCGCACCTCCTTAGAATTTTTCTCGGTATTGAAAGTTGATTCTTTATTTGGCCTTCCAACGTCCGGCAAGTACGTCGTAATCAGTCATACTTTTTGACGCCAAATACTCAGCTTTGCATCCCGAAAGTTTCGATAACCGATGAAAATCCTTGTCGCACTTATCGGCTAAGGCGAAGCTTCCTTTAATCGTGATTGGTCCCTTTGGTCCAGTGCAATCTCCACAACAGTATGTATAGTGTGGTACCGCCATAAATCTAGCATATGCTGGTCGTCCTAACAAAGCGTGATACTGCGATGGAAAATCCACGACTTCAAATTCCAACTTCTCGATTCTATAATTTTCTCGGGTTCCAAACTGAACGTCGAGATTGATCTTCCCCAATGGATAACTTGGTTTCTCCGGTGTGATGCCGTGGAACCTTGTGTCTGTTGGCTTCAAGTTTGCTAAGGATATGTTCATCTTCCTCAATGTATCTCGCATACATAAGGTTTAAGCTGCTGCCGCCATCTATGAACACTCGAGAAACATCAAATCCCGCAATAACCGCCGGCGTAATAAGTGCCGATCGCCCCGGTCGAGGAACTTGCCGCGGATGATCTCGCTATGGTGAAGCCAATGTCTTGTCCCGACCAATTAAGATACTCAATCGTTGGTGGAGGCATTTTCTCCGCCATAAACACCTGTCGTGGAGATTACTTTCTGAGCTCTATTGGACGGCCTTCCCTTCCGAATCATCGACACCGCTCCGTTTGAGTTAGGATCGACATAAGGTGGTGGTGGAGGTGCTGCCGCTATTCTCGAGCCGATGCCGATTGTCGTCCGTAATCGCGGGAGGTGGTGGCAGTGTGAATCTCGCTCCCGGGCTCCCGAGGATTTCTCTCGTGCCGCTCGAGCGTTAGCGTGCTTCGCATACCTTAACATTGCCTCGAAAATTTCGACAGCCTTTTCGCAGGTGCCCCGACTCGTCTTTTTCCGTTGGTGTCGAGGAAAAAGTGCATCCGGCACGGTCCGTTCATCATTTCTTCGGGGGACACGAAAGGCCTTGGGAACCTAGGCCCGCTATTTTGCCTCGTTGCGAGAGTCGTCCCCGTTATCGCCTCGCTGCTCACCGCTTCTCTCGATAATCATCTCTATTGTTTCCTCCCGTGTTTGCCCGAAAACCTGCCGAAATTTGTCCCGGGGCGTCATAGTTCGGGTACCGCCGAGGAAATCGTCGCCTCGGTTGGTAATTTCGACCACGGTCCTCCTCCGGTGACTCCGTGCCGTTTGATGTGGACAGCATCTTCTCCATCTCGCCCATCTCGTTTGCTATCTCCATTAACGCGGATACCGTCTTTGGATTGGTCCTTCCCAAGTCCTCGACAAAATCTCCACGCCCGATTCCCGCGACAAACGCATCTATTGCTCTCTCGTCGATATATTTTCTCGCCGAGTTTTTGATGATGTTCCACCTTTGGATGTACTTTCTCATTGGCTCATCCGGCTTTTGTCGACATGCTCTCAACTCTTCTAACGACGCAGTGTTTTTTGCACGTGGATCTCGAAGTTCTTGACGAATACGTCCTCGAAACTTTCCCGACCTGTCGATAGATCCCGGAGTGAGTTTCTTTATCCAAGATCGTGCGGCTCCACTCAAATGCACCCGGATGCTTTGCATAGCCGTTGCCCTGGTTCCTCCCGTGAGCTTCACTGTCTCGAGATAATCAACTAGCCAATCCTCCGGATCTTGAAGGCCGTCAAACTTCTTGAAGTTGTCGGGTAACTTGAATCCCGAGGGGACTCGAGTTTTTCGGACTCTCCTCGTGAAGCATGGTAAGCCGCACATATCTTCGTCGTTAAGCTCCGGAGATTGCCGATGATCCCTTCGCTTTGCCGCGCTCTATCGACCCTTGCTTGTGCTCGTCGTGTCTCTTGCTCCGCTTGGTCCTTCAGTGGCTGCCGCCGTTGCCGCCGCAGGTCGTGGACTATTTTGCCTTGCCGCTCCTCTCGGGAGGCGTTGATACAAACGCTGTCCCCATAGCTCCAACCCTCGCTATCGCCATATTGTATAGTGTTTCCCTTGGATCACCCGGAGGTGGTTTAGATGCGAGGATAAAAGCTTGTGTCGCCATATACCCAGCTTCTGGTGTCTTACGGATAATGTTTCCTCTTGTATCTATCGACATAAAGGACATGTCGAGGTTTTGAACCAAGTGCTCTCTTTCTGCTTCGGGTATGTGTTGTAACCTTGATCTTCCTCTGGTTCCGAGCCTCCCCGTGGCTATCACCCGAAGTTCTAGATTGTCGACTTAGATCCGCCCTTCTCCTCGCCGGATGCGTAAGCTCGCCTCCTTTCTCCCGTTCAACTCAGCTCGTCTCGTTTTTCCACTTCCTGCAGCTCGTGCGAGCCTATATTGATATGCTTGTAATTCCTCTGGTGTGGCCGTGGTAGCCATTGGTTCTGTACCGTTCATAGCTCTCGCGGCTCTGTCCCACGCTGCTTGTGAAAGTTGAACTCTGTCTCGCGGCTCTGGCCCGACGTATTTGTTGCCCAGCCCTTGTCGCAGATTGGAGGGATCGACGTATGGATTTCCCAGATCGTCGAAAGCCTCGTATGTTTCCTCTTGATCCTCAATGGCATAAATCTGATGATATTTTGTACTCAGATCTATGTTGGGTTTGGTGACATCACCGTTGAGATTGATGAAGACCTTGCCCACTGTGATAGATTTGTCGATGAAGTCGTAACTATCGACGTCGCTTGAGCCATCGCTTATATATGAGTCCGCAGATGACTCAAACGACATGTCGCTGAAGATCTTGGCGAGTTTCTCTCTTGCTCTGGTGCTGACGTAACGTGTTGCCGAAGTTTCTTCTTCTCCTGACTCGGTTGACGATGTATCGCTTGAAAAATCGGAATCGACCGCCGACAATCCCGACGAAATCGGAATTTCGACACGATACGATCCTTCCTTCTCGACGCGAAAGTGAAACCTTCCGAACGTCATCTCCATGGGCTCCACCAGATACGCATATGCATCCAAACGGGAGGGTGGGTGAGGAACAAAATCGACAGGACCAGCGAGCTGATCTGTTTACCTCGATCCATTGCGTTGCTTGCGGTTGACGATGTCGAAGATCTTGAACGTGCCATCGAGATCAGATCCTTACGCCTCTAGTTCCCACAGACGGCGCCAATTGACAAGGTATCAACTTGTCAATGCCTATGAATTGTAGGCTAGGGTTTAGTTGGAAGTAGAGGGCAAGTAGATCTCGAAGGTTTCAGCCGAAAAGTACTCGACGATTATGAAAACTAGGGTTTGCGTGACAATGATTCGATGATCTCTTCGTCCCTCGACTCCCCTTTATATAGGAGGCGGAGCCGAGGGTTTCGTTTTGTACAAGTTACGTAGTCCGGGACGGTTTCTAACTCATCCCGCCGATTACAAATAACACTTCCTATTACAACTCTAACTTTCCTTAATATATCTTGGGCTCCCGAATCTTCTTATTCTTCGGGTAGTGGGCCTTCAGTAAACCCCGGGTACTATCTTCGGCAGGCCCATTTGGGATGCCTATGTCACCGACTTTGCTTTCTTTGCCAAGAAGTACAAGGCAAAGTTCCCTATGCTCCTCAATGACAAGAAGAAGAAGAGAACTTGCTACAATTGTGATGAAGATAGCCACTTTGCAAATGAGTTCCCTTATGAGAAAAGGGTGGACAAGCCAAGATTCATCAAAGGGGTCAAGCCAAGATTGAAGCCAAACCCAATCAATGATCGATACAAGAAGAACAAGGGAAGAGCCTTTGTTGGGGCCGAGTACTTATCCGATGGTGAAGAGGAAGATGAGGAAAAGGAGGCCGGGGTGGCCGGTTTGGCTTTCTCTAAGCCCGGGTCACTCTTCACATATGACTACTCCAAGGACTACTCCACGGAGAATGATGTTGGATCTTCCTTCATGGCAAGGATAACTCAAGATGATGACTCCGATGACTCTCCCTCATCTACAATCGTTGGCTCTTGTCTTATGGCAAGGGAAACCAAGGTAATGGAACCTCCACCTTCCCTATCTAGTGTTCTTGATGATGAAAACGAAAATCAAGAAAAATTAATTGTGCTTAAGGAACTCTATGATGTTAGATGCACCCTTCGTGGTGAAGCTCTTGTCAAGTTTGATTTCTTGATGGACTCACTCAAAGAAAAGGATGAGTCCATTGAGGAATTAGAATATCATTTGAATGAGAAGGAACGGAGATTCAATCTCCTAAGACAAGAGCTAAAAACCGAAAGGTGCATATCTCAAGGCCTTAAGCAACAAATTGAAACTTATGAACTTGATAAAGTTAAGGACCTAGAAACTATTGATAGGGCTCAATCATTGACTCAAGAGCTCAATGCCTCAAAGGAGGAGCTTGAAGTTGCTCATGCTTATCTCACTAGGGATCTTGACCACCTTGAAAGGGCTAACAAGCTTGTCAAGGATGAGCTCAAGAAACTTGGAGAGAACCATGACCTACTCCAAGAATCCTACAAAAAGGCTCTTGGATCAATGAAGGATCCCATTGATGTTGAAAAGCTTGCTTGTTCCTCCACTTCCTTTACTAGTGAGCATGCTAAACTTGTTGAGGAACATGTTCGTTTACAAGAGGAACTTTCTTTGCATGTTGAGACCAATGCATATCTTGAATCCTTGGTGACCAAATATGGTCTTGACTATCATCCTAATGAATCTTCTTGTGAGCAAGCATCTATTCTTGAGGAAAATGTTAGGTTAACAAAGGAACTTGCAAAGTTCACCACCGCCAAGAACAAGATGGGATTGGAAGACCTCTTGAGTAAGCAAAGGTCAAACAATCAAAAGTATGGACTTGGATATGTTCCCAAGTCTCACAAGAAGAACAACTACAAGAAGGAGAAACCCGCTCAAGATAAGAACAAGAAGGTCAATAATAATGGCAAAGCCTCAAAGGGCAAAGCCACTAGTGGTGACCGCACGGGGCCAAACGATCACTATGCATTATTTGTTGATTATTATGGTGATGTCTATGCTAACTATGTTGGCCCTCCTAATGGCTATGCTTATAGAGAGTACTCAATTTGGGTACCAAAAGATATTGTTGCCATTGCAAAGGAACCAATTAATCGATGGGTTCCTAAATCCTCTACTTGATTTTGTAGGGGTATTCCTCCGGTGGTACAAAATGGGTGTTTGATAGTGGATGCACCAATCATATGACCGGAGGAAGAGGTGTGCTTGACCAATTCATTGAAGATATCAACAAGAAGTCAAGCATCACCTTTGGTGACAACTCAAAGGGAAAGGTACTTGGGTATGGCAAGGTAGCAATCTCTAAGGACTTGTGCCTTGAGACGGTTATGCTTGTTGAATCCCTTGGCTATAACTTACTTTCTATATATCATCTTACCGATGCCGGTCACAATTCATATTTCACTAATTATTGTGTGAAAGTCTTTAGGAGTGACAATCTCAAATTGGTTCTTGTTGGATATCTGGAGAACAACCTTTACGTGGTTGATCTCTCGAAAGAGAGCCCCTCTCCCTCCACATGTCTAATGGCGGCCAAGCATGACGAAGGTTGGTTGTGGCATCGCCGCCTTGGTCATGTTAACATGAGAAATCTTAAACAACTCCTAAAGGGTGAGCACATTGTGGGACTAACCGGCATTTCTTTTGAGAAAGATCGTGTTTGTAGTGCATGTGTAGCCGGAAAGCAACTCAAGAAGAAGCATCCTATCAAGAGTATTGTTACCACATCTAGGCCTTTGGAGCTCCTTCATTTGGATCTCTTTGGGCCATCACATTATGATACTCTTGGTGGGAGCAAGTATGGACTTATCATTGTTGATAATTACTCAAGATACTCTTGGGTCTTTCTCCTTAAGTCTAAGGACGAGACCCATAGAGAGTTCATCATCTTCGCCAAGAAAGCTCAACGTATGTATGAATCCGAGATCAAGGCGATTAGGACCGACAATGGCACCGAGTTCAAGAACTACACTATGCAAGAGTTTGTTGATGATGAGGGCATCAAGCATGAGTTTTTGGCGCCATACACCCCTCAACAAAATGGTGTTGTTGAAAGGAAGAACCGGACTATCATTGAGATGGCAAGAACCATGTTGAGTGAATTCAACTCACCCCACAACTTTTGGGGAGAAGCCATCTCTACGGCCGTCCACTACACCAACCGGCTCTTCCTCCGTCCCTCCACAACAAAAGTCCATACGAGCTCCTTACCGGTAACAAGCCTAATGTCATGTACATTCGTGTTTTGGAATGCAAATGTCTTGTTAAGAACAACAAAGGAAAGATCGGTAAATTTGAAACTAGAACCATAGAGGGTATATTTGTTGGATATGCGGAGAACTCTCACGCCTATGGATACTACAACCGGTCCACCGGGACTATTGAAGTATCTTGTGACGTGGTGTTCTTGGAGGATAATGGCTCCCAAGTGGAGCAAGTTGTTCCATGTGTTGCAGGTAATGATGATGATCCATCTAGTGCCATCAAGCATATGGGCATTGGACACATCCGGCCCATGGAAGTTCATAATGATGATCAAGATGATGGAGTAGATGTATCAAGCACGCCTCAAGTGGAGCCTAGCTCAACTCAAGCCGAACCATCAAGTGCAACTCAAGAACCATCCTCTACTCAAGATGAGTCACGTTCCGAAGAACAAGAAGAAGATCCTCATTCCACGGGAGCAAGACCATGATGATGATCAAGAAACATCCTCAACTCATGATCAAGCTCAAGTGATCCCTCATGATCAAGCACTAGCAAGAGATGAATTCATTGATCATGAAGGAACCGTTCGGAAGATCAAGGCCGCTACAAGGGCAAGTGACATGAAAGTGAATCAAGTCCTTGGTAGCATCTCAAGAGGAGTGGTAACTCGTAGAAACCATGCATTACTTATCACTTATTGTCAACATCATGCTTTTGTGTCTAGTTTTGAACCACTTAAGGTACATGAAGCCTTGGTCGATCCGGATTGGGTAATTGCCATGCAAGAAGAATTGGAGTGTTTCACTCGTAATGAAGTATGGTCTCTAGTTGAGAGACCCAAGGATCATCGCATCAATGCCATTGGGACCAAATGGGTATTCAAGAACAAGCAAGATGAGAATGGCATTGTCATACGAAACAAAGCAAGGTTAGTGGCGCAAGGGTTTGCCCAAATAGAAGGTATGGATTTTGAGGATACCTTTGCGCCGGTAGCCCGTCTTGAAGCTATTCGTCTTTTGCTTGCATTTGCATCTTTCCACAATTTTAAATTATATCAAATGGATGTGAAAAGTGCATTTTTGAATGGTCCCCTAAAAGAAACCGCATATGTGGCTCAACCCCCGGTTTCGAAGACCCATGCCGACCCAACCATGTGTATTTACTCCATAAGGCACTCTACGGTCTCAAGCAAGCTCCACGTGCTTGGTATGAGTTCCTTAGGGATTTCTTGCTACATGATGGGTTTTGCATAGGTACGGTCGATTCCACCCTTTTCACCAAGCGGGTTAAAGGGGGTGGCCTATTTATATGTCAAATATATGTTGATGATATTATATTTGGTGGAACTAACCCCAATCATAATAAAGCTTTTGAGCTATTAATGACTAGGAAATTTGAGATGTCCATGATGGGAGAGTTGAAGTTCTTCCTAGGCTTCCAAGTGAGGCAACTTGCAAAAGGCACCTTCATCTCTCAAGAAAAGTATGTGAGGGACATGCTCAAGAAATTCAACATGACCAATGCAAGCCCAATGAAGACACCCATGCCCGTAAAGGGACAACTTGGCTCATGTGACGGTGAGAAGGATGTGGACATAAAGGTATACCGCTCCATGATAGGATCCTTGCTCTACCTTTGTGCCTCTAGGCCGGATATCATGCTAAGTGTAGGGATGTGTGCTCGTTTTCAATCCGCTCCCAAGGAGAGCCATTTAATGGCGGTCAAACGGATTCTAAGATACCTTGTTCTCACTCCTACTCTCGGGCTATGGTATCCAAAGGGGTCAACCTTTGAACTCATTGGCTATTCGGATTCCGATTGGTCCGGTGATAAGGTTGACCGGAAGTCTACCTCCGGGGCTTGCCAATTTATTGGCCGGTCATTGGTGAGTTGGTCATCCAAGAAACAAAACTCCACCGCCCTATCCACCGCCGAAGCCGAATACATATCCGCGACATCTTGTTGCACTCAATTGTTATGGATGAAGCAAACCTTGAAAGACTATGGTGTGTCTCTTGGTACGGTGCAACATTGTCGCACCAAACATATTGACATTCGCCATCACTTCCTACGTGATCATGTTGCCAATAAGGATATTGATCTCACTCATGTGGGAACAACCTACCAATTGGCGGATATTTTCACTAAGCCTTTGGATGAAGCCCGCTTTGTTAACTTGAGAGGAGAACTTGGTATTCTTGATCCTAAAAACTTGGATTGATTAACTTCTTGCACTATATTCTTGCATTTATCTTGCTATCTAGCTTAGAGGCATAGCACATATGGGGATAGTCATCCTACCATGTCTTGGTATGATGCATACCTATGTGTGCAACATAAATAGACCCAATGTCATTATATGGACCCAAGCATGTCTCTTCGAGGTCTCATGACATTTGCGCTTTCACATAGGGGGAGTAATCCCCCGCCCCTCATTGAGCCTTCATTACAACTTGATTTGACTATATAAGGCCAAATGATCTTATTGCAAAAATCATTTCCAAATGACTTATGATTCTTGATATATATTTCGAATCATGCCCATTGTCGCTATTTACATCTTGTTTGGATTTTCTCTCCAATGGGTATGCCTAGAGAACTTTGTGTTTCCAACCTCATGTCTATGCTCATCTCATCATCATCTATCTATCTATATGTACATGTCATCATCTGAGCATTCACACACATTTACACAAAGCATAGGGGCAAAACGAGGCAAAAACTAGACAAAACTGGGCTGGCCGGTCCCTGGTCCGGTTGGACCGGGCTCCAGACCGGCTGGTCCGGTCGACCGGGCGCCAACCGGGCGCTGGGCCGGATCAGCCGGCGCCAGGTCCGGTCGACCGGGCGCCCGACCGGCCGCGCGGCCTGATATGAGTTGGGAGGGGATACCCCTTGGGGTCATCTTCCTCATTATCCCCCAACTCCCAAACCTCCATGGCCGGCGCCCTCATCACCTCCACCACGATCTAGGCACTTCCCACCACAAGAATCCCCCCAAACTCCACCAAACCATAGATCGGGCTTCTTGGGACATCTCCACCAAAGGATTTGAGCCCTCTCAAGCTAGTTTGGGAATTTTTGGATTTCTTGGTTTTCAAGCCCTACCTCGTGTTCTTCTTGCTCTCTTGATCAAGGAGGACAATGTCTTCGGGTAATGTACTCTCCCTTCCTCCCTAATTTCTAGTCCCCATCACACATTGCAAAATTTTGATAAAATTTGAGGAAATCTTAGGGTTAGGGTTAGGGTTTGAAAGTCCTCATGCCTTTAGAGTGTCTCACAACACAAAGCACATACTCCACTCTATTTCTATAGTCTATATTCAAGTTTTTGAGTTTTTGCATGAATTTGTGGTAGAAAATCTGGGTAAATCTTCACAAGTCGACAGATCCGGTCTGCCGCCCGGTCAACCGGCCTCTCAATCGCCCGGCCCGGCGTGCCGCCCGGTCTGACCGGATTGGCAACCGGCTCGTCCGGTCTGCCGCCCGGTTGGACCGGCCTGTGCGCCGGATCGCCCAGTTTTCGCACAAATCTCATCAATACACTTGGATATATGCTATGCCATTTGGTTTCTCTCTTATTGATGACATGTACACTTACCCCACTGCTATCCTCGCTCTATTCTCTCATTCGCAGGAAGTTGGAGTGGTGAACCACGTGGCACTGTTGCCAAGAGAGGACGGACTGTTGAGAATCCACCCCGCCGGTCTAGTGGTTGCGTTCCTCCTGCAGCTCATCAGACTACTGACACTGGCAGCTCGGAGAGGAGAAGTACCAAGTCAGTTGGTGGTAAGAAAAAGGACAAGCATGCCGCCCAAGAGGATGATGATGAAGTTGTGCCAACTTTCAATCTTGCGGATGCACACCGTGGTGAGTGGCGGGAAGTGAGGATGGTGAATCCATACCGCTATGAGCACCGGTCTTACACGGGTGGGGACAAGTTCTTCTGGACCAAGACACACGCAACCCTATGGCATGGTTTTTATGATACTCAAGATTGTATGAAGAATGGGGCAGTTGTGATGCCCAAGGCCATCAATCCTCAAGAGCTTGCCTTGCATGAAGCCACAAAGTACCACTTTGTGGTTCAAACCTTGAAGGGTATGGGACTATATGACCTTGTGTGCCTCAAGCCCGATGATACACATGAAGATCCCACCTATTGTCCTCTCCTGATCCGTCAGTTCCATTGCACCGTCTACTTCCATGATGATGCGGACCGCACCATGACTTGGATGACTGGCAGGGAGAAGTACTCTTGCACCTACACACAGTTCTGTGCGGCCATGGGTGTTGGTGGTGACCGTGCTCCAGGGTACAGAATTCACACTCGATCCAAGATGACTAGAGGTGACATCTCCTTTTGCTATCCCACTAATCCCACAGCTGGGCCTCCCACCATCTCCGGGATGTACTACTCATACCTACTATTGAAGTCAAGCTATTCCGTGAGAGCCTCATCAGCAAGTCAGGAGATACTAGTGAAGTCAGGAACTATCACCTGAATCTGATGTACTATTGCAACCCTGAAAAGATAAGGAAGATTGATGGGTGTGATCTTATTTACTGTGAACTGAAGCGTGCAGTTATGGACCGCATGACTCCAAACTATGCTCAGTATGTTTAGCGGCTCATCAACTCCATTGTTCCTGCTCCTATCAACATTCTTGATGAAAAGGTAGTCATGGAACCATTCAGATTCCCTACTCTGGACGGTCGCCCGGAAGTCCCTTCCATGATGCCCACCGATGAGCGCCGTTCCAAGGAACAGCATGATCCTGCAGCAAGCTCCAGCTACTCCCAGCGCCCTCAGCGTGGTGCCGCTCGCTTCTTCTCCAGCATGTGGCAGATGTGCAAGAACACCAATGATGTTGCACATCAGAGTCTTGCCATTAACCAGGAGACACGGAGGAGACCGAGTGAATTCATGGCTGCACGGAATGCTCTTGTTCCTCCTTCTGGCCCTGAGATGGAGCCTGTGGTTGCACCAGCTTAGGAGATGCCTCCCATTACCGATGAGATGCTCCAGAATTTCGACTTCTCCATGTATGCTCATGGTGGCCCTCTGATACGTCTCCGACGTATCGATAATTTCTTATGTTCCATGCCACATTATTGATGATATCTACATGTTTTATGCATACTTTATGTCATATTTATGCATTTTCCGGCACTAACCTATTAACGAGATGCCGAAGAGCCGATTCTTGTTTTCTGCTGTTTTTGGTTTCAGAAATCCTAGTAAGGAAATATTCTCGGAATTGGACGAAATCAACGCCCAGGGGCCTATTTTCACACGAAGCTTCCAGAAGACCGGAGAGCTAACGAAGTGGGGCCACGAGGCGGCGCCACAGTAGGGCGGCGCGGCCCAAGCCCTGGCCGCGCCACCCTAGCGTGTGGGCCCCTCGTGACTCTCCCGACTCTGCCCTTCCGCCTACAAATAGCCTTCGTCGCGAAACCCCCGACACCGAGAGCCACGATACGGAAAACCTTCCCGAGAGACGCCGCCGCCGCCAATCCCATCTCGGGGGATTCGGGAGATCGCCTCCGGCACCCCTGCCGGAGAGGGGATTCATCTCCCGGAGGACTCTACACCACCATGGTCGCCTCCGGAGTGATGAGTGAGTAGTCTACCCCCGGGCTATGGGTCCATAGCGGTAGCTAGATGGTTGTCTTCTCCTTATGTGCTTCATTGTCGGATCTTGTGAGCTGCCGAACATGATCAAGATCATCTATCTCGTAATGCTATATGTTGTGTTTGTTGGGATCCGATGAATAGAGAATACTATGTTATGTTGATTATCAATTTATATCTATGTGTTGTTTATGATCTTGCATGCTCTCCGTTATTAGTAGGGGCTCGGCCAAGTTTTTGCTAGTAACTCCAAGAGGGAGTATTTATGCTCGATAGTGGGTTCATGTCTCCGTGAATCTGGGGGAGTGAGAGAAACCTCTAAGATTATGGATGTGATGTTGCCACTAGGGATAAAACATTGATGCTATGTCCGAGGATGTAGTTATTGATTATATTACGCACCATACTTAATGCAATTGTCTGTTGTTAGCAACTTAATACCGGAAGGGGTTCGGATGATAACCTGAAGGTGGACTTTTTAGGCATAGATGCATGCTGGATAGCGGTCTATGTACTTTGTCGTAATGCCCAATTAAATCTCACAATACTCATCATATCATGTATGTGCATGGTCATGCCCTCTCTATTTGTCAATTGCCCAACTGTAATTTGTTCACCCAACATGCTATTTATCTTATGGGAGAGACACCTCTAGTGAACTGTGGACCCCGGTCCTATTCTTTACATCTGAAATACAATCTACTGCAATACTTGTTCTACTGTTCTCTGCAAACAATCATCTTCTACACTATACATCTAATCCTTTGTTACAGCAAGCCGGTGAGATTGACAACCTCACTGTTTCGTTGGGGCAAAGTACTTTGGTTGTGTTGTGCAGGTTCCACGTTGGCGCCGGAATCCCGGTGTTGCGCCGCACTACATCTCGCCGCCATCAACCTTCAACGTGCTTCTTGACTCCTACTGGTTCGATAAACCTTGGTTTCATACTGAGGGAAAACTTGCCGCTGTACGCATCACACCTTCCTCTTGGGGTTCCCAACGGACGCGTGCTGTACGCGTATCACCCTCCTCCTCGGACTGCTCGTGCTCCCTCCCCTCCTGCTGATGATGATGATGAGGATGACGGTGGTGCGGCTGCGCGCGATGATGGCGAGAGCTCCTACTCCGTCGGGCATGAGTTCTATTGATGGGTGCGATAGCATCTCTCCTCTTTTCTTCGCCTTTTTGGTGTCCCGATGCCAAAGGGGGAGAAGAGAGTAGAGTCTAGGACCACGGGGTTCCTTGATTGTCACAAGCCATGGGAGTTGCTTTATTTGGATCTTATATGGCTTGTGCTTATTTGTCTCGATTTCTCGAGAATCATTTGCTACTTTGAATAATTTGTGTATGGACGTGTATGGACGACTATGTGTATGCTTATTCACTCTATTAGGATAATCATGCTTTATGCTTATATATCTTGATATACTTGTCCATACCATGCTTGTTTCCTAAAGATATTGGGGGAGCTTCTCATATTACACAAATGGTGCACTTTGCATTCAAACGCAAATTCTCCAAGTGCACACATTATGGGGGAGCTGTCGTAATATCTTATATGGAATCAAGGTTAAGAGCTTATCATAATATCTATATGTGACTCTAGCTCGGTTTGTCATCGTATACCAAAAAGGGGGAGATTGTAAGGGTATTTTACCCTTATCCATTATTTTGGTAACAATGACACCGTGCTAGAGTATTTGATCTAATACGTTTATAAGGATTATCTCAGGTATTAGGCAAAGAGGCATAAATGGTGTATCAAAGGAACAAGAAGGCTAAAGGAGACCCCCCCACTTCAACAACAATCGAAAAGGGGTCCACAGCAGAAATCCGGTCTGCAGCCCGGTTGGACCGGCCTCCAGACCGGCCAGTCCGGCGTGCGGTCCGGTCGACCGGGCGCCAACCGGGTGCCAACCGGGCGCCAACCGGGCGCCAACCGGAGGAGCTCCTGGACGAAGAAAAGTGGGATCCGGCCCAGCATCCGGTCACAACCGGCAGGTCCGGTCACTGGTCCGGTCTGACCGGCCTCCAGACCGGACAGTCCGGTCAGGGGTCCGGTTGACCGGGTTTGTCGAGAGAAAAGCTGAGGTGGCAAGTGACCAACGGCCATATTTCAAAGAACACTATAAATAGGCCTTCTCCTACCTCAGAACAGTTAGGCACTACACTACAAGCTGTTCTTGAGCTCTCTCTCTCTCTTACTCCATTGCTAGAAACACCAAAAGCCTCCGATCTCCCTCCTCCTCCACCCAAACTCAAATCCCTCCGGGGAATCACTAGAGGAGGACCCGATCTACTGTTCTACCAAGCCAAATCTCATTCCCCCTTGTATTCATCGAGAAGCTTTCTTCCTAGGGTTCCTTGGAAACCCTAGGTGGGCAAGAGGAGTCCGGAAGCATCTGGGCTGTGGATTTGCTCCGGGCAAGATTTTGAAGGTTTGGAGGCTACCTCAAAGTCTACCACAAGTGAGTGAGCTATTCCTTCGTGGGATAGGCTCCGGAGAATAGGGTGAGCCTTCGTGGTGTGGGGAATCCTTTGTGGGACCTCCACCCCTCCAAACGTGACGTACCTTCTTGCAAAGGAAGGGAACACGGGAATACATCCTCGTCTCTGCGTGCTATCGATTATCTCTAACCGAACTCCTTACTTGTGATTTAACTGCCTGAGAGAGCCTTCGTGCTCAAGTTAGTTGTATCCTCATATAGGTTGCTTCACCTAGTTTGCATTAGGCTCACCTTTATATTCCGCAAAGCCTAATATTGCAAAGAAAGAATTAAAATCTGTAGAAACCTATTCACCCCCCCCCCCTCTAGGTTTACCATCTCTATACTTTCAGGCCTCTAGGGAATCTACTGGATATTAAGGTACTCCTTTTAATAAAGTACCGGAGCAAAGCATTAACACTCTGTGAACACATGTGATCCTCACATCACTGCCTTCCCCTCCGGTTGTCCCAATTTCTGTCACTTTGGGGCCTCGGGTTCCGGACAGCGACATGTGTATACAACTTGCAGGTAAGATCATAAAACAATGCATCATGAAACAATAACATGTTCAGATCTGAGATCATGGCACTCGGGCCCTAGTGACAAGCATTAAGCATAACAAGTTGCAACAATATCATCAAAGTACCAATTACGGACACTAGGCACTATGCCCTAACAATCTTATGCTATTACATGACCAATCTCATCCAATCCCTACCATCCCCTTCAGCCTACAGCGGGGGAATTACTCACACATGGATGGGGGAAACATTGCTGGTCGATGGAGAGGCGTCGGTGGTGATGATGGCGATGATCTCCTCCAATTCCCCGTCCCGTTGGAGTGCCAGAACGGAGTTTCTGGTCCCGAGACGGAGTTTCGCGATGTGGCGACGCTCTGGAGGGTTTCTGGCGACTTCGACTTCTCTTCTCGTGTTTTTAGATCGAAACCTTTAAGTAGTCCAGAGGAGGGCGTCAGAGGGCAGCCAAGGGGGCCACACGCTAGGGCGGCGCGCCCCCCCTCCAGGCCGCGCCGGCCTAGCGTCTGGGGGCCCTGGGCCTCCCCCAGGCCTGCACTTCTGGCTCCGTGATTCTTCTGGTAAAATAGGCCCTTTGGTATAAATTCCGAGGATTTTCCCGAAGTTGAATTTCTGCACAAAAACGAGACACCAGAGCAATTCTGCTGAAAACAGCGTTAGTCCGTGTTAGTTGTATCCAAAATACACAAATTAGAGGCAAAACAATAGCAAAAGTGTTCGGGAAAGTAGATACGTTTTGGACGTATCATGGGGCTGGCCGGCCACCAAGGTGGAGCCCACCTGGGACTCCTCCCCTTTAGGGTTTGGCAGGCCATGCTAGTGGAGTCCCTCCGGGACTCCGCCTTCCATAGTGATTTCTTCCGGACTTTTCTAGAACCTTCTAGAACCTTCCATAAATGCACCGGATCATTTTCAAACTTGTAAAATGACTTCCTATATATGAATCTTATTCTCCGGACCATTCCGGAACTCCTCGTGATGTCCTGGATCCCATCCGAGACTCCGAACAAAACTTCGAACTCCATTCCATATTCCATATCTACTTAAACGACATCAAACCTTAAGTGTGTCACCCTACGGTTCGCGAACTATGTAGACATGGTTGAGACCTCTCTCGACCAATAACCAATAGCGGGATCCGGAGATCCATAATGGCTCCCACATATTCAACGATGACTTTAGTGATCGACCGAACCATTTACATACGATACCGATTCCCTTTGTCACGCGATATTTTACTTGTCCGAGGTTTGATCATCGGTATCTCTATACCTCGTTCAACCTCGTCTCCTGACAAGTACTCTTTACTCGTACCGTGATATGTCATCTCTTATGAACCATTCATATTCTTGCAAGCTAATTAGACGACATTCCACCGAGAGGGCCCAGAGTATATCTATCCGTCATCGGGATGGACAAATCCCACTGTTAATCCATATGCCTCAACTCATACTTTCCGGATACTTAATCCCATCTTTATAACCACCCATTTACGCACTGGCGTTTGATGTAATCAAATTACCTTTCCGGTATAAGTGATTTACATGATCTCATGGTCGAAAGGACTAGGTAACTATGTATCGAAAGCTTATAGCAAATAACTTAATGACGTGATCTTATGCTACGCTTAATTGGGTGTGTCCATTACATCATTCATATAATGACATAACCTTGTTATTAATAACATCCAATGTTCATGATCACGAAACCATGATCATCTATTAATCAACAAGCTAGTTTATACAAGAGGCTTACTAGGGACTCTTTGTTGTTCACATAACACACATGTATCAATGTTTCGGTTAATACAATTATAGCATGGTATGTAAACATTATCATAAACACAAAGATATATTATAATAACCATTTTATTATTGCCTCTTGGGCATATCTCCAACAATGTTCCCTTCGTCAGCTGAAATCATACCAATGCTACGAGCTTTTTTCTTGTCACGCTTGGTCGTTGTGGAAGCAGGCCAGTCACCGGGCATAGGCCCCGTGATGGAAGCCTCTCGTGCGGGCGGTGCGGGTGGCGCAGGCGCTGAAGCAGAAACTTTAGATGCGCCCCTTCTTGGCGTGCCGATGCGGCTTTGGTAGCAGCACCGCTGGTCGCGGCGTCGGTGACAAGCGTGAGGTTCCTCTTCTTCACCATCGTCGGCAAAGTTTAATCACAGAAGAGTCCAAGAACAGAGGTGATGGCGCAGCGGCTTTGAGGGAGATGGGCGAACAAGGAAGAAGGACTATGAAAAGGGAGAATGAAAAGAATGGATCTCATTCTCCACGGTTAAGAAGTAAAGGTTAAACAAACGGGATCTGGAATTAGGTCACCACGTGTCGTTGCATTTATCCTACCAAGGAACATTCCCTCCACTACGTGCGGAAATCGAGGAGGCGTATTGGTCAATTCACAAGGATTGGTCATTTCCTAACTGACCGCGCAGAAGTAGGGTGGGCCCATCAGGTCATGTCTTTTCAATCAAACCACCGCAGCAGCGACATCACCGATGATGTCATAAGGAATGTCGGTATCCGAACAAAACATTTGAAGGAAGCATCCGAAGAAGTCTACAACATTCGAGTAGTGCAACTTTAGTCTACACACGGTTGCAAGCATCAGGGCCTAGACTCAGGGGCTACTCCCATCGGGAACGCTTGACGCGCACCCGATAGAAATTATGGACCCAAAGGAATCAAAAGATCCAGGATCCTGCCCCGGGACTTGATTCTGTGTAGAGTAGCATTGTTTTGGCATTCGGCAGTTAACCAGCATCGACTTGTCGAGTAAAGCTGGGCACGTTACTCAATATCATTTACATACTACCAACAAACATGATCTTACTTGAAGGTATTGAAGACCCGATATAAAAAAATATCAGATGAAGAAAAACATTCGAGTAGTACAAATTGAGTCTACGCACGGTTGCAAGTACCCGTGCCTAGACTCGGGGCTACTCCCATCGGGAGCGCTGAACGCACACCCGATACAAAAGGCTTTACTATCTTGAAGGAGTCGAGATGTTCCAGAAATTATGAATGTTCCACAGAAGGCTATTTTAGTCCCTGCCCAAAGCTTCTTCGGCCAGTCACTCGGGGGCTACTGATGTGGGCATTACCCTTCGGGTAACTAGTATTGCGCTACCTCCTACGACCCAACCAGGGGCCCATGAAGATCATCCACCGACCAAGGTGGGCCTCTATGTCGGTTCCCATGAAGGATTCTTGAAGGACAAGGCAAGAAGACGAAGAAACAAGGAAAGTTTAGATATTGCACTCTTTGTAACATAGTCGTACCCGGACAGACCTCTCGAGACCTGGCTCACGATATAAAGGCTAGGGGCTGCCGAGGGACACACAATCAATCAATCTAGCCATAACCACCGTAAGATGAGAGTTAGGTCTTACGCAACCCTAGATTTTCGTCGAGTTCTTAGTCAAGGCCTTCGGCTCCCCCATTGTAACCCGATATTCTCAACAATCAAGATCAGACAAGCTGGAAGTAAGGGTTTCACCTCATCGAGGGCCCTGAACCTGGGTAAATCTCTCTCCCCATTTGTTTGGTATCTGATGTCTCATGTTAGCCTGTGGGATTCCATCAACCCTAAGCCCCTCAAGGTGGCCATTGCCGAGGAGTACCCTCGACAAATAGTTTCTTAATTATTATGTTCTTTGGTTTATAGTTGAAGAACATTCATGTGTGGTTGTAAGAATGTCATGTTGAGATCTTTTACAAAGATCTTGTAATTGGCCCTTACTTAAGGTGTTGTTATTGTAAAGCTAATCCCATTTTATCTAGCCCATAGATCAAATCATCTCTACCCAAAATAAGGTTTTAGCAAAGATCGCAGTGAAGTTTATAACGCTTGACTTGATGATCTACTTCAATTCCAGTAAGTCAAGTGAAACTTCAGTTACTGTGACAAGTTTTATTTGAAAGCGCGAAAATTCCCGGATTTTATATGCATGAATGCAATGCACACTCTAGTGTTCTCTCATTTTATAGCCCCTCTCCCCCTTAAACTAAACTTCATCCCGTAGTTCGAACGCTCTCACGTTTCGGATGGAACTGACTTGAACATATCATGATCCTTCTCATACTGCGTAGTGATCTCTTTAGATATAATTGAATATATCCCTTATCCAACTCTTCTGGTGTCTGATGCTAAACAGTTGGTACTTTCTTCAATTTATGATTTCTCCCAACACTATAAGAGTGTTGCCTTGCTTTGAAGATCATTGGATTAGGACATCTTCTTCTGCTAATAGACTTTGCTAATAGTTGTGGTGACAGTTTCCTATCTGGGTATCCAAATCTTGGTTCTAAAAGTTTTGTTTAAGGTAAGGTATTGTTTTCCCTTACTACCATAACTATAGAAATGGTACTTAGCAAGGTATTTACAATAGGCATGGTCCTGGTGGTTTATTCCTACGAATGGATTAGGCTCAATTAGTCCATCCAATCATGGCTTCTAATTTATATTAATTATCCTCCTTTTGATTTCTTTAGGTTCCATGAAAGGAATCTTTCTAATAATCATTAATTTTAGTATGGTGAAACTCCTTCTGTCTTTAGCCTTATTAAGCTTTGATTATCCTCCAACATCTTCTTCATCCAATTTCATTATCTTAGACTTACTTGAGCTCTTTTACTTCTGAGTAATTATCAATTACCCGCTCAAGTTAGGGTATAACCTTAACTTTTTTGAGATATGAACCTCGGCTTCTGGACTGACATCCTCCTGAGAGTACTGTTATATGGGTATTTCCCAACAACCTTATGAAAATAAGATCGAACTTACTCTCGATTCAGACCTTCTTGTTGGTCTATCAAACTCCAAATATCATATCTTAGTACTTCTCATTCAGCTTTCCTCTCCCCCTTGGAGTTTACTAATTGTCTTCAAGCTCCCTTTTCTTCTAATCATTAAACTCCAAGGTTAGAGAATTGGTCTAAGTCTGGCTTATAGTTTGTACTTTTCTAAAGTCTCACGAAGAATTCTTGCGGTGTATCCACACAATTGTGGGCATCCAATATAAATCCTCCGACTAAATGTTTATATGACACAACTATTTGAATGGTATTGTTTTTTTTATAACAATTTCTTGTTATCAATACACCAGTTGCGGACTATCTGGTACCAGTTGTGGCTTATCTGATACCAGATGTGAACTCTTTTATAGTTCTAGTCAACGTCTACCTTACTTCAAGTGCTTCCTCTTAATGATTATCCTCTATCAGTTGAGGTCTTATTATATCAGTTGTGACTTTACTTGTCCATTTTCCTTCTTCCAGGGTTTGTTTTGCAAGAGAACCACTTGTTAACACTATAAAGATAGTATCATAAGTGACTTCACTTGCAATCCCTCTTCCATAATGACTATGGATCCACTTATACTACTCCATCTTCACTATTTTTCTCCCGTCCATGATCCTTCCATGTTGAAGTACTCCTTGATGGAAGATAAAAGTGAGTGTGTGCTCCCGCGCGCAGTGAAGGTGGTAGGGTCATATGGGTGTCAGAGATAGGAGACGCGGTGCGGCGGCGTCATCATCGACGATGGAGCGATCGGAGGAGCGGCCAATGTCGTAGATGAAGGGGAAAGTGGAGGCGAGCGTCGGCGAAAGGAGGGAATGCAGGGAGGCACTAGCATCGACAACCATGTGGTCAAAGGTGCCACGCATATCGTAGCCGAAGACTGCCTCTGTGGTTGTTGCCAGCAGCGGGAGGCGATGCGGATGTCATGGAGGCGTGGCCATTACCGGAGGCATCCAAAGAAGCCACTGAAGCAGCGATTTCGATCTTATTGATGTGACTAGCACACAATTTTCTCTTACCGATTTGCATGTTCTTCCGATCATGTTCTTCGATTTTCTTTCTCGAGAAATTGCTCAGATATAGATCATGTTGAAAACATTTTAGAAGTAGAATCGAGATAAAAATGAGAGAGATAATAAATGATTCAACTGATGTCTTATTCCATTGATGATCAACGGAGGGGAATAGACGTGAATAAAGGGCACATCCAAAGTGGATGTGCGAGCGGAAGGTCGACAGTTTGCTAGGCAAACCGACATAGAAAATACAATAGGAGAATTCATCCCTTTAATTATCATGTTTAGTTAAATCCTAACACAATGGAAGAAGCATGGAAATCGTCGACTGTGTCTACGAGTATGCTCCTGACACCTGACGGTACAAGGAAAGTGCTCGAACGGAAGTGTGTGACTAGCCTCTAGTTGAGTGAGATTTTTTTTTCTTTCAAACCATGCACGAGAACTACATGTATAATATATTAGAGAAAGATAAGCCCCGAAGGCTTAGAGTACATAACCAACCGAAAACATATATAAGGTGAACACCGAGCACGTAAGCTCAAAAAAAAAAGACCTCATGCATGTTATCCAAAGCAACCTAAACAACTCTCACGTAGACCCAAACTGAAAAGGACTCACATTCTAGCTAGTTCCTGATATTTTGAGTGATTGGTCGAGAGGGGCTTACAAAACACTTGCTAGATATACTACTGTACTACGTTCTAGTTCCTGATATTTTGAGCAATAATACTAGGCTTACGGGATTTTTTCTACGGGAAAGTTGTACAGGATAAGGTGGAGAAAGCCGGTTAGTAAAAATCTTTTGCCTCCCGTGATTTCAGCAATTCAGCAACCGCAAGGAATCTCAGGTTTCCACGCTGCCCCGTAACTCAAATCCCGTAAAAAGATTCATGTAAGTGTAGCATTGTTCTATTTTGAGTGATAGTACAAGTTCGTTCAAAAAAAGGGGGATCTCTGCATGCCATTCAAAAAAGGGGGGATCTCTGCATGCGTTCAATTGCCTCTTCGTTGAATGTTCCTTCAGACTTCAGAGCCTCACTACAGAAATGGACGCAAACGCCGACGGCCAGCTGCCCTCGGCGTAGCCACGCCTGGTCCTCGGCGTAGGCTACGCCGACGGCAGCCCTCGGCGTATGGCGTCGGCGTTTAGGTCCCTCGACATAGACAATATTGCCGTCGGCGTAGCCCGGCCCTCGGCGTAGCACGCTACGCCGACGGCAAAACCGTCGGCACACAAATTTTACAAATTTGAATTTTCTTTTTTTCAAAAAAAAGTTCAAAAAACAAATTCGAAAAAATAAAAAAAATTATATGCCAAGGGCTTTACCGTCGGCATAGAGTTTTAAATTTTTTAAAATTTAACTTTTTTACACCATTTTTTCTTTTTTTTCCTTTTTTTACTTGTTTATCTTTCACACATACACTTTTAACTCTAAGTACACTTAATCTTAGGTCAAATCACAATCATGGTTAAACTTCCCAGTCGGTCACCCATCCTCACACTACTCCAACCTCAGCACGCTTAACTTCTTGGTTCCATTCGGATGAGCTTCCCTTAAAGAATTGACACATTGTTGATAATAATAGTCTATCAACCCTATTAACCCTTGGACCGTGATGTCACAACTTATTATTTTTGAATTCCAAACAATTACTTAAGTAAACAATAATGAATATATAAGTAACAATGATTAATAATATTGAATTCAAATAACAATAAAATGATTTTATTTTTTGGTCTTTTTTCTATTAAATATGGAACAATTAATATCTTTAAATCAGAAAATTGAAATTCCACAAATAATATGTCTAAATCGATCAGAAAAATGAGAGGAATCTAAATATAACATCCATATCATCATTTGAACCTAAAAATAAGAGGAATCCAAATATGACGCCCAATTTACCATATGGCCAAAACGCCCCCCTCGGGAGATGCGAAATGGCCGTATCGGGCGGGCTGGTGCACCGTTCGCCAACACGCTAAACGGATAAAAATTAGCACATAAAGTGATGTGTTATAGACCTAAAACCATTTTTTCGGAATTTATTGAGCGATGGAAAGTGTACCCTAGTTCAAATTCGGTCAGTTTCCAGCGAATTCGGCGGGACACCACAGGAAGCCGCAGGGATTCCCAGATAGCTAGCGCGTACATATGGCATGTGATATATGGTGCGGAGACGGTGTCCTACCACTACGCTGAGGTCTCGTGCAATACTAAAATGCGCCCCATGTAGCTGCTTCAGAAAAAAATGTTTTAGCACCTCGAAAATGAAAAAACCATCGCCCATGGGTCGGATTGGAAATACGCTCCCGGGGCCTTGCTTCCCATCCTAGGGACCACGCACGTGCCAAAATGGCCTTGTTCGGACAAACTATGCGGTGTCACGGGCCGTTTGGTACTCATTTTTCCTAAAAGCCATAGAACTCCGGACGTGATAGCCCTTTTTGTGAAGGGTTTTCCAAAATAATTGTCGTATCCTAATTCCGACTTTTGGATTGGTTACTAGGACACATAAAATGACGTCATGCGGCTCCGCGGGATTTTCTGACTTCGTGTAAATTGCCATTTGGCCAAAACGGGCCCCCACGATGCGGTAAGGCCGTACCGGGAGCGCTGGTGCACCCGTTTACCATCACGCTAAACGGAAAAAAATTTGCATATAAAGTGATATGTTATAGACCTAAAAACATTTTTCCCGGAATTTATTGAGCGACGGAAAGTGTAGCCCTAGTTCAAATCCGGTCACTTTCCAGCGGATTCGGCGGGACACCGCAGGAAGCCGCAGGGATTCCCAGATAGCTAGCGCGTACATATGGCATGTGATATATGGTGCGGAGGCGGTGTCCTACCACTACGCGGAGGTCTCGCGTAATACTAAAATGCGTCCCATGTAGCTGCTTCACACAAAAAAACCGTTTTGGCACCCCGAAAATGAAAAAAAACATCACCCATGGGTCGGATTGAAAATCCGATCCCGGGACCTTGCTTCCCATCCCAGGGACCACGCACGTGCGAAATATGGCCTCGTTCCGACAAAATATGTGGTGTCACGGGCCGTTTCCTACTCATTTGCCCTAAAAGCCATAGAACTCCGGACGTGATAGCCCTGTTTGTGAAGGGTTTTCCAAAATAATTGTCGTATCCTAATTCTGACTTTTGGAGTGGTTACTAGGACACATAAAATGACGCCATGCGGCTCCGCGGGATTTTCTAACTTCGTTTAAATTGCCATTTGGCCAAAACGGGCCCCCACGGAGATGCGGTATGGCCGTACCGGGCGCGCTGGTGCCCGCGTTTACCATCACGCTAAACGGTAAAAAAATTGCACATAAAGTGATATGTCATAGACCTAAAAACATTTTTCCCGGAATTTATTGAGCGACGGAAAGTGTATCCCTAGTTCAAATCCGGTCACTTTCCAGCGGATTTGGCGGGACACCGCAGGAAGCCGCAGGGATTCCCAGGTAGCTAGCGTGTACATATGACATGTGATGTATGGTGCAGAGGCGGTGTCCTACCACTACGCGGAGGTCTCGCACAATACTAAAATGCGTCCCATGTAGCTGCTTCACAAAAAAAAACCCGTTTTGGCACCCCGAAAATGAAAAGACCATCACCCATGGGTCGGATTGGAAATCCGCTTCCGGGGCCTTGCTTCCCATCCCAGGGACCACGCACGTGCCAAATATGGCCTCGTTCCGACAAACTATGTGGTGGCACGGGCCGTTTCCTACTCATTTGCCCTAAAAGCCATAGAACTCCGGACATGATAGCCCTGTTGTGAAGGGTACTCCAAAATAATTGGCGTATCCCAATTCCATCTTTTGGAGTGGTTACTAGGACACATAAAATGATGCCATGCGGCTCCACGAGATTTTTTGACTTCGTTTAAATTGTCATCTTGCTAAAACGGGAACCTTATATAAGAAAGTGATTGAATTGTTTCTATATTAACATGGTACTGTACATGATTCAAATATGCATGATTTTGACATAAACGGATAGATGATGTTTTTCTGAACATTTTGACACCTCATACGCATTTTTCTGACATCGTATGAATTAGTTATGATTTTTACAAAATTGGACAAATTTGAAAAATGGCTACGCCGAGGGTGGCCGTCGGCGTAGCCCTGTCTACGCCTAGGGCCAAAGATATGCCGAGGGCTGCCCTCGGCATAGACCTCGCTACGCCGACGGACGCGCTACGTCGAGGGTCGGATGAGGAGGCTGGCCAGGTCAGGCCATACGCCGAGGGCCCCGACTTTTGGCCGTCGGCATATAAAAGACCCTCGGCGTATCGCGCCATTCCTGTAGTGCATGTTCAGCTTGACGAGCCGTGTGCTTTAACAAGCTGGACGGCTTTTGATGGGCCGAAATTTGGTTAGTGTGTTCATCGATCACCCCAGTTCTTCGGATAACTTTTTTTTCGAAAACTCTAGAAAAAGACCGACCTCTTCGAAGGGAAGCGACTCGTTCCGCCGCGATACGTGGGTGAATGTGGAGCGCGGAATTTTCCGGTGGACTGCCTCCACGCGCGACTTTTTTTTCTTTTTTTTTGCAAATCGTCCTTCGGATAACCCGAGAAGGCCTGCAGTACACTCGTGGGAGAGCGCAAAATATTGTCTCACAGCCTGGTCTAGCCTATACAGCTTTTCGAACAGCAGGTTTTTCTATATAGAGAAATCGAACTGCTCAAAGAAACATGGAGCTCTAAATGGTGTTAAGTCACTAAGCAGTCGTACTTGATTGTAGTAAGCTCCCACGTACTTGTCACGCGTCGGGCGGCCGACGTACGACCCGAGTTTGTTAGACGTGATCTGGTTAGCCTACACCATCACATGCAGGCATGATGCATGATCTGGCGTATATGTGTACGTCAAGACGTACGAACGTCCGGCGCGCGCGCCGGCCCAATGGTATAGTGTGGTGTGCCGGCCGAGTGTTCGTGCTAAGCAGCGAGCTGGTGGTGTGCAGCTGGAAATCTGGAATTATTTGTTGGCTTGCGCATGATTGTACGCAACAGTACTAGCTACCTACTTACAGTACAAGACTACAAGTACAGCGATGAGCTTTGGACGAGCACAAATACCACAAAGCTAAAAGCACAAGTTGAGGATTCATAGGTTTTTACCGTCTTATTTGGATTTCCATCATCATATATGGCCAAATTCTCAAATTTGCAATCAAGTTCAAGAAATTTGCGCCCCATCTTCTCTTCGAGTATTCGATTCACCCATAGGATTTGGACGGCGATTTTGGCATGGAGTGGCTTCCATGACACTATCCCCATCTCTTGGGCTAACGATGGAAATTTAAAAAAAATGGTGGATGAGATTGACCTTCGAAATTGAAGGGGAAGGAAGGCTATGGTCTCCGTGATTATGTTTCTTTCGTGTGAAATTTAGAAGGAGTGAAACCTAGAGTATTCCTTCACCAGGAAACCACCGCCAACACCATCGTCGCAAATATGAAAGACGAGGCAAGGTCTTGGAGCTCGGTCTGTGCAACAATTTTGAGCAAAGAGATTTTGGGAAAGTAGGCATTTGTTTCAAGACCTAGAAAGTGTCCTAGGCATCTCGTCCTAAAAACTTCTGAACTACTATTTTTAATTAATGAAGATGTCAAATATATTGCCTCGGTTCGAAACATGATGGCCTTCGGATGGATTTTCATGCATCTTGAAAGCTAAATGCAACAAAAATAAGGAGGCAAACAAATCTCACATCCTAAGTATGTATGCTCCTTTACCAAAATTATAAGCTAACCAACGCGCTACAACACCTTTCATCCTCACCTTGCCACCCGCTAGGCCCGAGCTACACACGTAGGGTCGGCGCTACCATCTCCCCACCATAGACCGCCTCCCGGTGTTTGGACCTCTCCACACAAGGTGGATGACATGAGTGCCTCATTACCGCCCTTATCGGCATCATGTGGGTTTATTGGCAACCTTTATGCTCCAAGTCTTTTCTACAACTTCTTCATCATAAACAACGGGTATGCTAACTCGTCGTTTCCCTTTCGTAGTTAGGTGTGACGTTACCAATATATGGATTAGCTTGTGAACCCACATTTGTTTCCGATGGATATGAAAATTAGCATTGTTGGGGGGAATTTGTCTTCATCTTTCCAAAGGTATGTATGCTCGACCTTGCTAGTATCCGATGGTAGAGTTTCAAAGAAATTGTTGGACAGGCCAGTCAAAACCATAGCATTTTCTTCCCAGAATTGAGTTACTGAGGTATTGTATTCCTGAAAAAAAGCAAAAGAAAAGAATAAACAGATAGATTTTTCGTTTAAGACGACGATGTGTGCTATGGTTCCTCCTATGTATGTCGCTGGAAGAAATCTTCAAACTCTCTATAGCCACTTGCATATGCGCGCGATTATCCTGTGTAGCCTTGCTACATTCATCTAGAAACGATGATCAGGGACATGCGCAGACTCAGCTTGACCTAATAAGCAAAGCTAGCTAGGTTTGTACTATACATATATATTTTTCGATAAGGGGAATATATTAACATCGAGAGATACCAATTACACTCAGCCTTTGCACCCTAATGGCAGTACGGATGCACACATCCAAGAAAGAAAAAAGAAAACTAAGAAATAAAAGGTCCCGCTACGGTATTTCGGCCTTGACAGCAACAATACAACCACCACCAAGATAACACGTGAACTCCAGACTCTTCAAAAGCGATGCCTTCAAGAAGGGAACAGAGCACAAGCACTGTCATCGATCAATCAAAGATCTTAGGTTTTCACCCTAAATGTACTATACATATATGGTTGGCCGTTGGTTTGTTACGGAAATTGAATTGGAGGAGAGTGGCCCTGGCGCTGAGATGTGACATGCCCTAAAGGATGGTCTTCTAACTTAGTTGCAGAGCCTCCTCTTTTCTTATTTTTTCTTAAAAGATGTTACATACACCAAGCTGAAGGACAGGACTGGCGCAATGGTAAAGTACTGCCCACTCTTGCCAAGAGATCTTGTATTCAACGTAGCATGTATAAGAATTCTATGTATTGAACCTTGCGGAGATAAGGCCGGACTCTATAATCCTTTAGCAGACCCCACCTAATGTGGAAGATTCTAGTATTGGGTCTGTCCTTTTTTTTACGTACACGTAGTTGCAAGTTCTCGGTCGCAAATGTAACACCCTAGCCACCCCACCGGTCTGGCTTGTTACCCCTCCTAGCTCTATAGGATCTTTGGAATGGCCCCATCAACCAACACTAGTATATTTCCTTTGTTCTCCCTCATGCGTATCTGGGACTAACTTTCTGGTCGGTCACCCATTTTTTAAATCGCTTCAAGATAAGCACGCTTAACTTCAGAGCTCTTGAACACGAACTTACGAAAAAAAAAAAGTTACAACTTATATATTGACATGAGTATGCTACATTTTTTCGCAAAGTAAATGCAAAACTATTCTCTCTTTTCCAGACGCACAAAAGGAGAAGTTTGATCTGAGTGATCACCTGACTAATAGTATCGACCGATAGAGAAAACGCCAAGACAAGATTGTTCAGGGTGGCTTAGCAAGCAGCGCGCGGGAAGTAGCATATCATGGTGCATGTGCATGCATGTGCACCGTTCCCGTTATTGAGTGCACCAACCACAACGGGCCAACCCAACCCCGTTTCTCTACCATCCCATGAGCACCACCCTAGCTACGTATTCCCGCCTTTGCATGTAGCCATGTTACGTGCACACATAGAGAGAGCGGCTGGCCCCATGGTCCCCCAATCTTCCACCTCATAGCTAGGCAATCACTGGATTAAAGATGGCGGCCATCATGCCACGCCTACCAGTACCGCCCCGCCGCGCACGTGCAAACACGTTCTGTATCGGTTATGTCGTTTTAAGTTGACGATTCAGCTTTGCATAGTGGCTTGCAGCTGGTGTGACTACGATCTCGACGCTAGGCTTTAATCCCGCATGCGACATAGTCATTTTCTTACATGGACTTGTGTCTTGTGTCAATTAACTACACAGCTATAGCGTGGCTCCGTCACTGAATAATATGGTAGCACCATGCATACGACACTTAGCTGTTCCGACGAAGATTATCCGTTTGCGTTTGGACTCTCCTTGAAGGTCGATTAGGCTGATTTCGCTCATTTCATCTTAAACTTTGCACACATTTAATAAAAGTACTCCCTCCGGTCTCTTTTAATTGACTCGGATTTAGTAAAACTTTGTACTAAATTCAAGTCAATTAAAAAAGACCGGAGGGAGTATGTAAAATGGAAACTCGCTTCAAACAATTACTCCAAATTTGAACTCTTACCATGGAAATGTTATTTTTGTCTTGATGTTGTAGTTGTCGCGCAAGCGAGGTTCGAACAATCAAATCTGCATAGGGAGTTGTGCGACCTACTTGTTCATTTCTCACTCACATTTTTGTGGTTTTTGTAAAAAGTGGAAAAAAAATTGGCACCCCACCCTCACGTATTTTCATATTCATCAATCATATGCCTTTGTTTTAACACTTGTCGAAACAGACTTTCGCCCCGCTATCTTAATATAGAAACCACACGATGCAACCACAACAGTCTCAGAAGGGAAGAAAATGATGGGGCAGAAGCAAACAAACACCCAAAATGGAAAAGAATGAAGAAGAAAATGGAGACATATGCGGATCAACTAAACAAAGTTGACATGCAACCGTTGCACCCTCTGGAAGTACCACCATGCTCTCAGCAGCGACTCGTCAAATACCAAGCAACACATTCAAGAAGGAAAGCGACAATGCTGCTACCCGAACCATATGGTCTTGGGTTTCTCCCAGCACACGGGGGAAGTGGGCGAAGGGTAGCCACGACGCCCTCTAGGATGGAATAGAGCCACCCTTGGATGGCATCGTGTCGGTGTTGAGCAAGTCGACAAGGATTTCTCACAAAAAACGCTATCTACGACCCCCAGACTATCTGTTGCACAAGAGCCCCGCGAGGGTGAGGCCTCGACACCACCAACAAGCTCGATGTCCATGAACATGCGCCACGACGGCCACAAAGCCGCCGTCATCGACTCACCGAGGTTACCGTCACAAGGTATGCAAGCTAGAGTCTAACAGAAGCTTGCTTCGGGGTTAGTTGAACCGCTGCCGAGTGGGAGGGACTACCTCCACCACCAACGGCGGTAGTCGATTGGACGTGACCACAAAAATACTAGTCCCAGTTGGGTCTAGCCAGGCCTAGAAGGACCGTAAAACCCCTGCAGATGCACACTAGTCCCAAGAGTGTCGGGCCTGGCCCAGATCAAGCCCATAAAGCCCATCGCCACGCTGCAACAGGCCGGCCGTCGTCGCCACCAACCCCTGCACGAGCTCCATCACCTACACTTGCAGAACACGCAATGCACAAGATAGGACCGCCCGCATCGATGTAGATGGGGCCCTAAGGGCCCAGATCTAGGCCGAATGGGCTCGATCGTCGCCACCCTGCCGACGCCGGTCGTACCGCGCTGCCTCGTTGAGCCACACCTCTGTCGTTGTATCGTCATCGCTCGGCCGGAGCTAGACCTCCATCGCCCTGGGAGCATCGCCGCTGGGAGGGTTGGGGCCCTGACCCGCCTCCAAGCACGCGGGGAAGACCTTCCGTCGCCGCCATCGCCACCCGAGCTTCGCCCAACGGCCCATGCCAACGACCGCGACGGGGAGGAGATGGAGGGGGAGGGTGTAGTTTGGGGTCGGAGGTGATGCCCCATCGCCCCGGGGGAGCGAGAGGGGCGAGACCAAGACTTTCTCTTTGTTTTAGCACTACTACTATTAAATTTGTAACTGAAATTTTCCTTTGCATTCCCATCCATAGCATTCCGTTTCTTCAGTCAAGTTCAATGGCATAGCGACATGTCCTTTGTTGATAGTAACATGTACGTAGTATATGTCAAACCCTATAAATAACGTGGAATTTATCGTACTCAGAAAGCTGTTATATATGTACGTAGTACGAAATTCAAACAAAAAAATGGTGTCGTACTATTATATTTGCTGCCGTTTAGGCATTTGTCTCGACGCACGGCTAGAGAAGGGGCAGAACCGGAAGAACCAAATCGACGCCAATAAATCCCCCGGGGTCCTTGGGCGGTCAGAAAGCTGTCAGACACGTGTGCACGACAAGACGTGGCGTCCACGCGCGGGCCCCGCGCCAGAGCGCTACGCGACACGACACAGCTCACGCGCACTTTCACATCCAGCCCCCTCGTGAAAACTCCTCTCCCCGAACGGCCCCTCCCGCCCTCTATTTATTCTCGCACCAGCTCCGGTATTCCTCCTCCCTCCCTCTGCCCCTCTCCATCATCGTCACGTACGCACGAAGCGTAGCAAGCAGAGCTTAGCGCATTTCGCTGATTGTTCTGTTGATCAGCTTCAGAGCTATGGAGATCGCGAGGAGGGCGAGGAGGTCGCCGTGCCCGAGCCACCGTCGCCGGCGGTCGTCCGCGGCGGTGGGGCGGAAGGTGCGGGAGCTGCGGCGGCTGGTGCCCGGAACGGCGGCCATGCCCGCCGACCGGCTGCTCCTCCGCACGGCCGACTACATCGCCCAGCTCCGCGCCAGGGTCGAGCTCCTCAGGGCGCTGTCGGAGCTCTGCGAAGGCCATGGCGACACCCCTAGCTAGCTAATCCGCTTGTGTGGCATACCGTATAAATACGTATGCGTGTATACTTTGTCACACACATAAATGAGTGGTGTATATTGAAGGGAGTAGTATGGGTGATCATCTAGCGCATAGCTCATTAGTACGTACCTAAATGGAGTTTTCTTTTTGATTTTGTCCAATCTTTTGTAATTTTTAGGCCAATTCGTATTCTTTGTGTACCTATTTACATGTGATCCTCCCTCGATCTCGTGTTGTTATGATAAATTTCATGGAAACATATATGTGAGTTTTGTCATACATACATATATTTGTTCGCTTATTATTACACTCTCTCCTTTCCTAAAAATGTTTCGCAACTTTCATTTATATATGAGTGAAGCTATAGCTAAAACATATCTATATAGTACTTCTATCTAAAGAAAATTAAAAAGTTTTATTAGGAATGGTGGAAATACTATATATATCTTCCTGCAAAAAATTTCTTTAGTTAGATCGATACAATCATGTCCAATCACAAATGAAATCAGATGGACCATTCGAAAAAGAATAAAGAAATCAGTTGGCTCACATGTTCTCTACAGAAAACTTAACAAATTCATCTTCATAATAGCGCCAAGCTTATCGTGAGCAAGATTCTTGCCTCGGCCGTTGCGCCACTGCTAGCTGTGCCATATGCTACCGTATCCATTTTTAGCCCGTAAAGCGCATACGTGTGATGGAGTGGCATGCACAGTATTGTCATGCATGATGAGGCATGAGCTGGAAGCTGGCTGTATCCAACACGCGCGGACTAATCAGCTTAAATTAGTTGGTGTGGTGCTTAATCTAAGATAAAGTAGCCTTTTCCATGATTATAAAGCTTAATTTTGCGTCGACAGTGGTCAACAGATAACATTGTTAATTAGATGGAAATGATTATAATAATAATCTTGGACAAAAGGTTTTTGTGTCGTATGTGATGAAGGAAACATATTGAGAAGTTTGGTTGATCCAATTGCCAGTAGCCTTTGTCCCGTGACTTGGCATAACTACTAAACAGTCTCTTTCGTCATAAAATAAGGCTAACTAATAAATAGTACGATTAATTATCAGATCGTAAGTGAAGTTTTACTCCCTTCTTTTCTATCTATACAAGGCCACAAGCTTAGGCTGGACATAGTGCTAAGTATCATATAGTAGTATCATGCATATGATACTTGTGTATGATACTATCTTTATAGTGGATGGTATGGTGCATATGCTCTTTTTAATTTGAACTACGATTTTGATACATTTTTAAATGTTAAAAAAATTCAAACGAAAAATTCATGTATACATCTTCACATGCTAAGTGCGACCAAAGTCTTTCATAAAAAATTAACTTGTAGTTTGAGCTGTATAAAAAAGACAAAATTTAGTGCTGAAAATCAGGCTTTTGTGAGACTTATTTTGTCTTTTTTAGATCGATCACAAAAAAATATCGGGTTTTCGCGAAACTGCACGAACGCACATAGATTGTCTACGAAATTTTTTGTTAATTTTTTTTAACAATTAGAAATATGTTTTTTAGGTGGAGGGAGCATATGCACCCAAGAGTTGAATTTCCGATGGTATTATAGAGTAGTATCATAACTATGTTGAATGTATTTATTGCTTTTTAGAATCTCAATATAAATGTGTGTACAAGATTTGTTTGGCATTAATTTTTCTCATAATATGCACTATGATAAGGTATCCACCTATGTTAGTACTCTAATATCATCTCTCCTCCTTAATTAGCTGTCACATCAGCATTTTTGTGGGACCAATATGCATGATACTAGCTAAGATACTAGCACTATGGCTAGCCTTATATTTTAGGTATCAAGAAATAAGGCTAACTAATAAATAGTACGATTAATTATGTAAAAATATTGTTATGTTTCGGGGTAGTTAAACGTGTTGTTCGTGGTGCCTCTTTCTCTTAGCTGCATGCAACATTTGCATTAATGAGCACCATCATAGAAGGTAGAAATCTAACCAATTTCTCTCCCGATTAGCGTTAGTGACATTGTGTAGATGCGAACTGTATTTTTTTGATAGTGGCCTTACATTAGAAAAGGGTGAGAGTATAAGGCCACAAACTCATACTAGTATTTTAGTTACCAAGAAAATACAGCCAATTAATAAATAGCATGATAAATTATGTGGAAATGATTCCGCATTTTGGGCTAATTAAACGTGTTACATGTGGTGCCTATTATCGGGCTGCATGCAATGTCTGCATTTATGAGCACCATCCTACAAGGCAGAAATCTAATCAAATTTTTTGCGATTAGTGTTAGAACCATTATATAGATGCAAAATGTATTTTTGATATTAACTTTAACACAAAACCGTAGGAGTACTCCCTCCGTACATGTACGGTAGGCCGACACGTAGTCCAAAAAAGTTAGATCATAGATTTGGTCAAAAAAATATGAATTATATGTGACAAAAGTTATACCATTGGATACACATTCAAAAGTTGCTTCCAATGGTATAACTTTTATGACATATAAGTAATGTTTAGTTGACAAAATTTATAACCAAATATTTTTCTTGGACTATATGTTGGGATAATACGATACATAGCCTACGTCCTTACATATCGAAGAATGTACTCTTCTATCCAAATCTAATTTGCATCGATAAAATAAATTCAAATTCCAGCAGTAGATGAATAATTGCAAATTTTTGTGTGTACAAGATTAGAATAACTTCAAAATAACTGACATAATTTTTATTTTTCATGATCAGAAAAATATATAAAAATAAAGGAGGTAGAAATTTTTGGGATTTATGGTTAAATTAGAAAAGGAAGAAAATAAGGTTCTGTTGAATTTCAAGTATTCAGTTTCACCAATAAGATACGGAGACTTGCTTCACATTTGGAATTACACAAAAAAGATTTTTCATCGGAAAGAGGTCCACGAATACTTTTGGGAAAACGTCGATGTTGCTGGCTTATTTGGCAAAAAAAAAAAATATAGTACGTTATATGAAATTAATTAGTCAGGTGAATATTCGGGAGCAGTAATTTAATCGTTCTAATTTTTCTTATTGTCTTAGTAGTCTTAGATTTTTCATTTTGATGAGCCTCAAAACAAAGCTTACATCTGTTCACTTGTTATGACGATTCAAAATTATAGTATAGAAACTATGGAACAAAAGTATTATACATATACTTTGGTATATATTGACGGTAAAACATTTAAAATTCAAGTGCACCTTAATTTGTGGGATCAGAGAGTATTATACAAGGAAACCATTTAAACTTAAATATCCAACTTTTGCCTTAGATACGAGAATACAACACGTCCCTCAGTATTCCTTGCAGCTTCCGTGCAGTGACATCGTCTTCATTAAAAAGGCTGGTGCCATATTTTAAGTAAGAAAATCTTATCAAATAGCGATCAAGAGGACAATCTCTGTATGAGAAATCATTCACTTGCGGGAAATTCAAATAGATGAGATCATCAAAGAAAGTAAAATGACTAAACTCGATCCATCTCCTCACTTTCCTTTAAACCAAGAGTTTCTCCTACCTTTTCCTTTTTGATTTCATTTCGATTTCACTTGTCTTCACTATTTCAATTTAGAACCCCACAGAAATGAACAGAAAAAAGGGAAAAAAAACCCGTGGTACGCATTCCTTTAGATTTCCAGATAGATTGGTGTTCAATGGCATTCTTCTTCTCCTACTCTCCCAAGTGTGGACGTCGACCGTCCTCTTTTTGTTGATCCTTGTATCAATTTTTCCTTCAGCCATCATGCACTAGGATGAGACACCATTGGAACCCAGAGGAGGCACCCCCGAAATAAATTAAAAGTCGGGGGTGTCATGTGCAAGCTCGGACACCGAATTGTCATCATCGCCACAAGTCTAGTTCATCTTCATGTTGCCTCTCACCCTTCCACCCTCCCTTGTCTTCCTCTTCCTAGCCAATCCGTCGGCTCTCTTCACCTTACTCTCATTCTTTGTCATCCACATTTGCATGCTCAACCCATATTAATTACGTGTGGCTCGACACAATATTCATATTTTAAGTTGATATTCTGTAGTTAACTACTAAACAAATAGAAAACTATGATATACTAAATATATTCCGGAAACAAACATTGATTATATCTAGAAAATTAAGAATAACCTTCATTAGTCGATTATTAATAAGAAAAATTCACATCTCGGTTAAATTCATAGACATAGTTATCCTTTAGTCAAGTTGCATTTTGAATCTAGATTTTAATTTTTTACACGATTGATAAATTTTATACTTATGCCAATATTTTCAGAAAAAAATGACATCAATAGTGAGGTTTTGGAGGGAGTGCCAAAATGCATAAGTAGCACACGATACATCATATTTGCTATTTTTGTAGGACACCTCAATTCCCCACAAGGACCGACACCTTCCCCCTTCCCGTTAGCACCCAATGGTGGCACCACATACAAGACGTGATGTCAAGCGACATAAAAGTTTATCCAAACGTGGTTAAATTTTCATATATATTCAACAAAATTGCATAAATCAGAAGAATTTGCATGGAAAGACATCACTTGTTCATAATTCTAGCACATACACCGGCATCTACTGTATGTCGCTTATCACGGGAAACATGCAACTGTGTAAGGGCTCGGCTAGGCCGGCTCACTAACTTCTATTTTTATTTTTGTATTGTTCTCATTTTTCTTTTCTTGTCTCTTCATTCTATTTTTGTGTTTATATTTTTTCTTTGATTTTTGATAAATAGAAGGATCATTTAATGTTGAGAATTTTTAAAAGATGGGTGAATTCTCATTTTTAGTATTTTACTATTTTGTTGCTAATTGCTTGACAATAATCTTTTTGGTAAAGTATTTTTTTGTGTATGTGATTCATGAAAAAAAATTGGCACCCGTGGAAATTTATTTTTGAAACATGAACATTTTTATTATATGTGAACAATTTTCTTTTTCTAGATATTCTTTCCATGTATATGTTTTTTAAATACATGAACATAAATTCCTGAATTTTTGTTTTGACATGTGAAATTGTGAACATTCTTATTTGACACGTAGATCTCTTTCTACTTACTTAAACTGTACTTTAATTTGTACTAAATAAATACTGTTCTGAAATTTGTATAAAAAACTTAAAAAAAAAATGTTATGTGCTACATCAGTGCCAGCCCATATATACCTTGCCTGGATCGCACCAGAGAGGCTTTAGATGGACTGTTGTCAAGATGTTAGGCCATTAGCAAGCCCGTTCAGTGGATATGCCGAATAAGGCTGTAACTTGTGGCCCATAAATCCCTACGCCAGTGTGGTATGAAGCCGAAGAACTCGAGTTCGGCCTACAAAAAAATCAGTGTAAAAAATGATTCGCCTTATTCTGGCATTCAGTTGAGAAGAAGTGATCAATTGGACTCAAACCTCAGTGAATGCCAACGTCACATTTCTCTTTGTTCGAAACCTCAGTGCAGGAAGCAGGCAGAGGTACCTAAACAGTTCACTCGAGTTCTTCTGTGCTATATTAAATCCAATGTATATAGTGCTACTACAAATATCAACATGGCTAACATCATCAGAAACAAAACAAATGGTACCCTAAAGAACTCAACATCATCATGAGCAGCAGCAGCAGCATTAATGTTGTTAAGCCAATAACCAGATCCTCATGAACACAAAAGCTCTATATACAGCTGAATTCACAAGGAGCAGTTCAGTCCCAATCTACATAAACACACACACACTGAGAAACTGCACATCTGCAGCTATATATACACACACACACCCAATGACACCATATATACAGGCCAGTAGCAGGGCCGGGGTCCAGATGAAGTGGGACAAAATTAACGATGGGGTAGCATATAATATCTACAATATCGCCGTAGATTGGTTAACAAGCATATCTATGAGATATGTATCTTCTACGACGCACAGCGCAGCTGGTCTTGTTCAGCAGTTGCCTTGCTTTGCAGTGAATACAATTAGCCTTGAAACCTCCGGAAGGACAAACCCGTTCAGTGCTGCTTCAAAATTCCACTGCTCCTCTTTTTGTTCTTTTGTCGTTTTGTAATTTTTTTGGGAGGGTTTTGATGTCTTCCTTCATCGATATATTTTGCGTCGGGGATGGAGAAACATAGTAGAATGATACGGTGCAATGATATATACAGCGTAACAGAGAGGGATTCCAGATATCAGTTCTGAAGAGAAGAAAGCCACTGCTCTACAAAATTATTTCCATCTGCAGAGCAAAAAGGAAAGAACAGCGTTAGAACAATATCAGAAACCGTGGTGACAAAAATAATAGCGCAGCACTCAGTGATCATAATATTTGGTGACTAAACTAGTACTAGGAAATATACGATGAAAAACATTCTGCACAAGCAGACAATTAAATGGCTATATTATGTTCTATACCAAATACACCTAGCCCTCTAGCGCTTGGAACACGACAAAAGGATTAAAATTTATACAGGAGTCAGGCAATTAGGGCAAGAAGCACCTTTCTCGAGTTATTATGACTGAAGTAAATGGTAATCAGAACCAAGCTAAAGCAATTGCAACAGTACTGTTCTACGAAGTCTACAACGTTGAGGAAATACTATAATTCAAACAAATAATATACTGTTGCTGTTCAACTAAATAATGGAACCAACAAAAGGAATGCGTATACTCCCATGATGCAGGTGTAATAGAGGAACATATAATGTTTGATCCATATAATTATACAAAACATGACACAGAAGAAGAATGAAAGTTCTAAGGTATATATCAATGATTAGAATTCTGGATTATCAGGTATTCAAATTCAAATACAATTCATTCACAAAGTAAGCTAGCAGATTACGTTACAGCAAGCTCAAAGCCTCAACTACAGCACACACAATGGCAGAAGCCAAGAGAAGCAAGTCATATGGCTACAAGCGGAATAACTGAAGAGGTCGAACAAACATACGGAGTAGTTATACATAGCCAAATTCAACGGATTCTACAGTACAGCCATGCCTGTAGGTAAGTATGTGAAGAAATAGAAGTTTTCACTGACGAAACCAACATCTCAAATTGTAGAATTGCATATCTTCTGTTGAGCATATAGGAGCCTTAAATAAATTTTCAAGCTCAAAGCATAGAAAAGGCCACGTAACCCAGCAATCAACAGCACCAAACATGAAAATGGCATATGACCAGTAGTCGATGTGCCCCATAAATGCTAGGACTACAACAGCAAAAGACATGGAATTTGGATATTATCATGAAATTTGGAGTATTTAGCTTAACAAACTGAATTTATTGCCAAATCAATAACAGACGACCAATAACTGAAAGATATTCAGACTTTGCCAAAAGTTGACTTTATAACGTGAACTGTTGGTACGAGTACTGTACTATCTACAGCAGCAAGTAGTAATTCCTATTAAATTCAACACGCGGGGACATAATAATAGTTTGATAATCAAAGCAAACGTGGCAATGATTTCTTCCCAATTCTGACTTTCTGAGCAAACGTAAACACAAAGAACTGAAGCAGTGCTCACCAGAGAGGCGTCCGTCGGCGAGAGCGCCAGCGCCCAGGAAGCGGCCCTCGGGCGCCCTGGGCTGCTCGGCGAGGCCACGGCGGTAGCAGGGCACGAGGACGGCGAAGCCGGTCTCGGGGTCACCGTCCGTCTGCATCTCCGGCGCCTGCGGCTCGAGCCAGCCGATGGACCAGTCGGAGTCGTCGGACTCCGACCCGGACAGGCACCCGCCGCCGTCGGACGGCACGACGACCATGTCGTACTCCCTGTCGACCCTGCACTCCCCGCGGCCGCGGCGCTGGCTCCTGGCCCTCCGCTGCCGCGCGCGGCGGCCGCCTGCGCCGGCGCTCGAGAAGGTGACGGCGTCCGGCTCCCGGAAGCCGGAGGGGAAGTCCGGGAAGGAGGCGCCCGTCAGGGCCGTGCCGGGGAGCTCGTGGCTGGCCACCCGCGCCGCCGTGCCCGGCCACAGCCAGTGGGTGAATCGGCCCAGCCCCATGGCCGCCATGACCAGCAAAAATGTCTCGGGAGCCCTCCGATCGGGTCAAAAATTCTCGGCAAAATCAAACAAAATCCGGTGTTCCCTGGATCTGCCAAGTTAAAACGAACACCGGTGGCAAATAAAGGTGCCGCCTTCTGGAACAGAGCGCCGTAGCAGCCACAAAAATCCTGCTCCTATTGGGAAAGTTTCTTCTTCCGGCTCACTGATGTGTGAGGAGAAGCCCCATCAAAAATAGCAGCACTTCAGCAAAAACTCGTCCGGAAAAAATTCAGCCCAGGTTCGAAGATAATCGCAACATCGTCCCGCAACACAAAACAGGAGATTCAAAATCTATATCCTGAAAAAATCACCTGGAACCGATGAAAGATGTGCGAGGAGAAATTATCGGAAAGTTTCTTCTTCCGGCTCACTGATGTGCGAGGAGAAGCCCCATTAAAAATAGCAGCTCTTCAGCAAAAATTCTCCGGAAAAAATTCAGCCGAGACGCTAAGACAACCGAATCATCATCTGGCAACACAGCACAGGGGATCCAAAATCTGTACCCTGAAAAAATCCCCAGGAACCGATGAAACCCGTCAGAAACCGACCAAAATCCTGGAAGATGATAAACGAAGAAAACAATTCCCAACCAAAGAATCTTGCCTGCTCAGAAACAGAGTCCCGGAACAAGAATCGAAAAACCACCGACGGTGCAGGGCTCGTCAATCGCTCTCCATGCTCGGATCCAAGATAAAGAACTCTCGGAAAGAAGCAACCACCACTCCTGGACTCCTCGGAGCGTGGCCAGGGGCGCATACATATATAATCCGCTCGCCGCGCCACCGACGGCCGAGACCGCACCTGGAGGGACGGCTTCGTCGGATCTGGACCGCCCGTTCGGGTGGGCCCGGCGAGGCCAATCGTCGTGCCCCGCGGCGCGCTGACGTGTCGCGCGTGAGACGCAAGTTCTGGCTCCCGTGGGCGCCGGGGACACTTGTCGCTAGCTGGACGATTTTTTTAAACGGAGTTTTTTTTTTGTATGGCCCCGTGCGGCCGTGCCCCGTTTCACGTCTCTGTGAATCCGCTTCCAGGGATGCATCTGGATGAGTTTCACGTCGCCATCAGGGAAAGCACAATGAACGTACCTGGAATGGTTATGCTACTGTGGCAGAGATTGCCGCGAGTTTTTACGTGGATCACGTTGTGAATAAGGTGGTACAGCCTGGTAGGTTGTTTGATTTGATCTTCATGTGGTTAGTATACCATGTTGTGAATATTTCAACCAAATGTGTAGCATACGCCTCAAAAGATAATGTGTGGCGTGACACTCTAAGCTACGTCTGCCGACATACATCCCAATATTTTAGGTGACAATAATGGGCCATTGGACAAATTATACCAAGGAAATGATTTTTCAAGCCATGTGCCACATACCATGCATTATATGTACTCCCTTCGTTCACTGATATAGTAAGTAATTCATCCGATATATATTACTTGCCACTAAAAATTACTACTTCATAATTAAAATGTGTCTAGATACATCTACATTAGTGTCAAGTAATATGAATCGGATGAAGTAGTCATTTTTTTAGATATTTTAGCATGAACTAGATATGGACCAAAACAAGTGAACCTATACACTAAGACATGTCTAGATACATGCATGTTTGAAAAAAAAATCTAAAAGCTCTTATAGTACAGCACTTGAAAAGGTGAACTACGGTGAAAATTAGCGACCCTAAGAACCATTTAGTTTAAATGAATGAAATGTGATACGAACACAAAGGCTACGGAGCATAGCACAAGGCAGTTACAAAAAAGGGGAGTCCGAGGAAGAGAAAACAAAACATGCATGCTATGACCTAAAAAACCACCAAGACTTAAAATTAGCAGCTGGCACCATGGGAACAAATCAAGAAGAGCGGGAAGGAGTGATGTTCGCTCAATCGAAGGGCATCCCATCGTTGAGACAACACATGAAGGCATCAACAATGCCCAATGATCACTCTGCACCTTGCAGAACTAGGATGGTTACATCCATCGTTGGAAGGTTACCCCACCGTCAAGGTCACATCACGACACTAAGAGTCCACCAAAGGGAAACCACCGAGACAACCACTACACCCTCTTGGCCTCAGACTCGTGACGATGGTCACCAGACGAGCAGTCCTGGACACTATGCAAGACTACGAGAACTCTTATGCCACCGAATGACCTCGATCAAATAGAGACCTCACCACAAACATAAACATACTATAATAAGGTCAACCATTAGGGCGGGTCAAAAAAGTACTTAACTTGGTATGGAGTCGTAGAGCATCGCACGGAGATTAGAGCTCATCGATAGCACCTATATGCCAGAGTATAGATGCAACATGGAGGTTTGGGTTACACGAGAACGCTTACAAGAAGATAACGACGCCCTCATGTGAAACTGTCACCAACACATGTCACAATAGAGCTTTCACCCAAACTCAATTCTCTTGGCCATAAGCTTAATCTCAAGCAACACTGGCATGCCCATGGTAGAAATCCTAGCGTCGAGGAGAGGATGGATTCCTTCGCGAGGCCTACAAGGACGATTGGGCGCCTGAAGACGTCTTCGTGGATATTTCACCCAAACCCCATGCTATACGTCAAGAAGTCTAGCTAACAGAGACTTTGACAATCTCGAAAGCCCTGCCAATGCATGGATCTAGGATGGGTGCTAGTGCAACCATTTGAGCAAGGCCAATTGTTGATTCCTTAAGAACACCCTTGGATGGTTGGCTACGCCTAGCAGTTGCGGAGGCACTAATGGCACCAATCTACGTGGATACCAATTTGTTGAGACTCCTACAAGGTTAACTCGAGGGTTTATACAGAAATCTTGGGAAAATAATCAAATCCACTTCTCCTTTCTCTTCTAGCAACCTACAAAACAAGAAAGTGTTTCCTTGTGTCCCAAACTCCACCAAGTGGTTGTCAACCACATTGTTTCGAATTATAATTGAAAAAAATGAATAAAACTATATAAACTAAATGCAATGGTAAAAATTGAAAGTGGTATGTAAGCTAAACAATAAGTAAATTGCATGCAATGAAAAAGTAAAAGGTAATGGTGATAGTAGTAATGCGAACTATATGAGATAACTAAATGCAAGAGTTGTATATGTTTTTGTATTTTCGGAATAAATGAGTGTTGAATATAAAATGAGTTGTAACTCAAAATAGATCCAAAAAAATCATAAGTATTGGTGTAGCTTCATAATGTGTTTTATAAGCATTCATATAAGCATCACGTCATATAGTTGAGATGATGAAAAACATCCCAATAATGCTCCTCTAGTAAGAGAATACTCCACAAACTAAATTTAATATAAAAATAGTATTCCATTTGCTTCTATGACATGATGTTAAATATCAAATATACTACCTCAATAGATATGAGATTACCTTTGTTATCACAAGATGATTGTACCACATGCATTCATTTATCCTCTGTGAGGTAACAATAAAAAGGTAAAATCCATTGTGGGTCCCAAATTTATTGTCATTATTGAATTCTACTACCATGTTACTCCAACTAATGCACATGTTTCCCCTCTCATGCCCAATCATACTAGTTGGATTGAAAATTGTAATCAAGAACGGGGTACATAATATACATCTACCAATACATCAAACATAATCTGAAAATTGAAATATCATACACTCATCTCTTGAAAACGAAGATCCACCATAGAGATATTACAAATATGTGGCCATAATCATGTTGGGAAGCTCATATGGCATAAAAATTATAGCATGAGAGATAGAGAGAGACAACCCATAGGCCAGGGTGGACTACTCCCTCTTCATCATGGATGGTGGAGATGTTATTGGAGACGTTAGAGATGTGAGCCGGCGGTGTTTCCCTCCTCCAATTTACGATGGATCCCCTTCGTTTCGTGTTTATATCTCTATGATGCGTCGTACTTCGTGGTCGGGAAGGCGGCTGTATATTTAGGTGGCTCTAGGCCAAGACGAGTGTCGTTGCCTAATCGACGGTACCTCGGAGGAGGGATCCTCACGCGGGGGAAAAGAAGTAGGGGCCATTGGGCGGAGTGTCCTCGGGACGGTGGTACGCGAGTTACCCAGCTTCGGAACACATGCACGATGACAGGGCCTACTGCTGCTTGTCTGGAATTATCTGGGCGCTTTCGCGTTGTTACAATGAGTTGTCGTTGTACCTCTAGGGCTCCAGGGATCCGGCTTATAAAGGCACACAGATCTAGGGTTTACACGGAGAGTCCTAGCCGGAATACAAGTTGCCTAACTACGGAATATTACATTTCCATGCACGTCAAGGATCCGCCTTCCATCTATGTCGTACTGGATCCGGATACTTTATGGGCCTCCACGGATCCGGCCTTCTTCGTAGGTCGGTTGGGATCCGGCTCCTTGCTCCTGGGCTGGACTTCATCCTTCATGATCTACAACAACTGGGCCGCCCGATGGGCCACATGCCACATCGCCGTCTGTGGGCCACCCGGGGTTGCCGAATCCAGGCCATGTTGTTGATATACCCATAAAGTATACCCACAACAGTAGCCCCCGAAGTTCTCCGAGATTCATCATTCCTCCGTCTTTACTTAACTAGGATCCGAAGAAAATCTTGAAGAGCTTCCAAACTTTTCTCATTTCCGACTTCATTCAACCGGAAATTTTCTGTCCTTTTGTAACGGCAATGTGGCAGATATTTTACCCATCTTGCGCAAAATTTCCTCCTTTCCCGCGCTAAATTTTCGGAGATGCGAATCTTCAGCCGGAATTTTCGGTAGTGCACAGGTAAGTTACCACTGCGTCGTTTTACCGCTTTTAACCTAAGGCACGTGCCAGTCATCCAACGGTGCGACCATTCTGTTCCCACCGTCAGATTCGAATCACGAATCTCCGCGCGGGGTCTATAAATACCCCCACGCGCGTTAACTTTCCCATTCGTTTCACCGCAAACCTCACATCGTCTTCTTCCTCCCGTTAGTGCCGCCCATCGGATCTCAACTCCGGCGAGCTTCTCCTCGGGAAGCTTCTCCCGCAGCCGCTCCAGCTTCGCCCTTGATCCGAGCTGTGCACGTTTGAATGGGGAATCACCTTCGCCGCTGATCCGTGGTCATCCGGAGCCCAGCGCACCAAGTCCGGCGACTTCATCTTCACCGGCGCGACGGGGAACCGGCACACCATTGACGGTATGTTCGCCGGACCCGTAGAAGAAGAAGTAGTGTAGATTAGAGCATCTCCAATAGGCGCGCTATAATTCGGCGCGCTATACGACGTTGTCGCCGCGCTGTAAACCGTTTGCGCGCGACGGAGCGATTTTCCCACCGCCGGATGCACCATTTTGCAGTGCGCGTTGGCACGCAAAAAAGCACCTCCACCGGAGGCTCTATTTTGCAGCGCGCTGATGACCCACAAGTATAGGGGATCGCAGCAGTCTTCGCGGGTAGTAAAACCCAATTTATTGATTCGACACAAGGGGAGACAAAGAATACTTGAAAGCCTTAACAGCGGAGTTGTCAATTCAGCTGCACTGGAAACGAGACTTGCTCGCAAGAATTTATCGAGTAGTAGCAGTTTTATAGCAGTAGCGGTAGTGAAATAACGAGCAACGAGTAACGGAAACGGCGAGTAGTGATTATAGTAAACGAGCAGGATTAAAATACGTAGGCACGGGGACGGATAACGGGCGTTGCATGGATGAGAGAAACTCATGTAACAATCAAGCGGGGCATTTGCGGATAATAATAAAACGGTGTCTAAGTACAAAGCAATCAATAGGCATGTGTTCCAATTATAGTCGTACGTGCTCGCAATGAGAAACTTGCACAACATCTTTTGTCCTAACGGCTAGGTGGCAGCAGGGCCTCAAGGGAATCTCTTTGGATATTAAGGTACTCCTTTTAATAGAGCACCGGAGCAAAGCATTAACACTCCGTGAACACATGTGATCCTCACATCACTACCATCCCTCCGGTTGTCCCGATTTACGTCACTTCGGGGCCATTGGTTCCGGACGACGACATGTGTATACAACTTGCAGGTAAGACCATAAACAATGAATATCATGATGAAACAATAACACGCTCAGATCTGAGATCATGGCACTCGGGCCCTAGTGACAAGCATTAAGCATAACAAGTTGCAACAATATCATCAAAGTACCAATTACGGACACTAGGCACTATGCCCTAACAATCTTACACTATTACATGACCAATCTCATCCAATCCCTACCATCCCCTTCGGCCTACAGCGGGGGAATTACTCACACATGGATGGGGGAAACATGGCTGGTCGATGGAGAGGCGTCGGTGGTGATGGCGGCGATGATCTCCTCCAATTCCCCGTCCCGGCGGAGTGCCAGAACGGAGACTTCTAGCTCCCGAGACGGAGTTTCGCGATGTGGTGGCGTTCTGGAGGGTTTCTAGCGACTTCGACTTCTCCCCGTGCGTTTTTAGGTTGAGGGCGATAAGTAGTCCGAAGGAGGGCGTCGGAGGCCTGCCGAGGGGGCCACACGCTAGAGCAGCGCGCCCCTCTCCTGGGCGCGCCGCCTAGGGTGTGGGGCCCTCGGGCCTCCACCGACTTGCCCTTACGGCTCCGTGAGTTTTTACGGGAAAATAGGGCCTCTCGTCAAAATCCCGAGGTTTTTCTGAAAGTTGGATTTCTGCACAAAAATGAGACACCGGAACGGTTCTGCTGAAAACAGCGTTAGTCCGTGTTAGTTGCATCCAAAATACACAAATTAGAGGCAAAACAATAGCAAAAGTGTTCGGGAAAGTGGATACGTTTTGGACGTATCAACTCCCCCAAGCTTAGCTTATTGCTTGTCCTCAAGCAATTCGAGTTAACAAGCGAGCGATAAAAGAACTTTCACGAACACATTTATTCATATGATGTAAATATTCTCATGCTATGGCTAACACTTAGGCAGTTCATAATAAGATACATGCAAATAAGATCATCTAATAGCTATGTCAATCATGGAAAGGTACCAACAATTAATAACAAGCATCATGAATCATGTATATAAGCGGGATTGCAATGTTCATAAAAGAGTATGATAGAGTGGTATCTCGCTTGCCCATATTTTATCAGCAAAACATAAATGCTCAGGCACCTCTGAAGTTCATAGAAAGACTAGAAATAGTGATTGTCAAAGATAAAAGCATCAAAGTTATACCACAATCAATCATATTTTGAGACAAGCATATTACACTAAGAATGACAGGTTGTGCTCTCAAGAAAGTGCTCAAAGAAAGGACGGAGACACAACATAAAAGTAAAAGATTGACCCTTCGCAGAGGGAAGCAGGGATTAACATGCGCTGGAGCTTTTCATTTGTAAAGCAGGAGTAAAATTATTTTGAGAGGTGTTTGTTGTTGTCAACGAATGGTAATGGGTACACCAACTACCTCGCCAACCGGACTTCCAAGAGCGGCTCTCATGAAGAACGTTATCTCTACCAGCAAGGTAGATCATCCCTCTTCTCTTTTGTTTACACACGTATTTTAGTTTTATTATGGGTGACACTCCCCCCAACCTTTGCTTACACAAGCCATGGCTAACCGAATCCTCGGGTGCCTTCCATCAATCACATACCATGGAGGAGTGTCTATTTGCAAAATTAAGTTGCTTACTGATGAATCAAAGCAAATCATGTGAAGAGAATTATTAGTGAAGTTTGATTAACCGGGGCTGGGAACCCCATTGCCAGCTCTTTTTGCAAAATTATTGGATAAGCGGATGTGCCACTAGTCCATATGAAAATCCGTCAAGAGTAAATGACAAGGTTGAAAGTTAAACACCACATACTTCCTCATGAGCTATGAAACATCAACACAAATTAAGAAGCATTTTGAAGGTTTTAAAGGTAGCGCATGAGAATTTACTTGGAAAGGTTTGAAATGCCATGCATAGGTATTTATGGTGGACACTCTGAGAATAACTTGGTTTTCATGTGTTTGGAAGCACGAGCAGCGTTCCCGCTCGGTACAAGTGAAGGCTAGCAAAAGACTAGGAAGCGACAAATCAAGAGAGCGATGGCTTGTCATAATCATGCTTGCGGCAAAATAAATTAACCGAGGCATAAAAGTGATACAAGAACTGCGAAGCAATGTAAATCATTGAGGCTTAATTGACTTTTGTTCAGTCATATGCATGCGTGAGCATGTGCCAAGTTAATTCAACCGAATTATTCGGAGGAGGATACCACAATATCATACCTATCTATGAATAAAACAATGCAAGCAAACATCCATGACATGCTACTCATATTAATAAATTGGAGCTAAACATGAGAGATCATGAACTACTAGACTTTCTTAAATGACATATACCTCACATGAACCAACTAAGAATCCTCACATGGATGAGTATATGTACAAAAATGAAAACAAATAGAGTTCATACCAGCCTCTCACCACAATCAGATCGTCGAATATCGTCATTATTGCCTTTCACTTGTGTAGCTTGGATAATATGAAATGAAAACCACGCTCCAGCCACCGAAGACCATTGAACTCATAATGAACTTTACAAACCAAAGAAGAACAGCAAATATTTTTGGTGTTTTCGAATTTGAGAACAAGAATAAAAAGAAGCAAGCAAACAAAGCAAAATCTTTTTGGGTTTTCTTATAGCAAACTAGCAATAGCAAATAAAGCGAAATAAATGCAAGAAACCAAAATAAACAAGTGGTGAAGAGAAACAACAGAAATATTTTTGGTCTTTTTGTGTTTTGGGAAAGAAACAAGGCAAGAACAAGAAATGGCAAACTAAAATAAACATAGAAAAGCAAGATGGCAGAAATTTGCCAAAACTTGACAGCAGTAGAGAAATCGATTTTTACAAAAATCTTCCGTTGCTCAGCTCGAAAAGTTGTGCAACTAATGAAAGTTAGATAACAACCTGGGGAACATGCACAAAAATTGGCAGCTCAAAATAACGTTACGGCATGCGCACGAATTTTTCTAGTAACGATCCGAAGCTGTTTTCATGCAGCACTTCCCCAAATATCATCCCCCTCTCATTAGAAAACCACTCAAAGATACTAAACAAGTATGTACAAGTATCCAGCAACCATAATATGCAAAGAATGAGTGATGCCGGTATACCACCCCCCAAGCTTAGGCTTCTGGCCTAAGTGGAGATCAACCCTAACGAGGTGCGGGTTCCATGCCGGTGGATCATACATGGAGTAGTCATAATAAGGCACCGATGCAGAAGAAAAACGTGGGGGCTCCTCATGCCCAACGTGTTGATGCGAAGAGCTTGCTGCATCTGATGACGAGTCGAGGTGTTCCTCGACCTCATCCGTGTTGTCTCTTGCACGATGACCATCTCTCTCTATGTATGCCTTCAGTTCACCTTCCGTGATTGACCAATCCTCCCTGGAATCAAGGTTAAACAAGGCGAGTGCGGGCAATCCTACTAATTTTTCAGTTTTCTTAGTTATTGTCCAAGATTTCTTGTAAAATATTATTCGTAAGACAGGTTGCTCAAATTAGACGAATCGAAACAAATTCATGCTTAATCATGGAGACTATGTCAAGTTTCTCTATGGGGAGCTGAATATCAAGATGGTGAGGTTCTACATTATGCATAGCTAATAAGCGAGAGGCGATGAGACCTCCACAAATTCCTCCCTTCTCACGGTTAGTAGCAAGTCACGTTGGCTATCAAAGCACCCAAGTTATAAGTCCTATTACCTTGTAATGCAGCAGCTAGAAAGGCTAGATCCTGGATAGATATTTTACTTCCGTTCTTCCTTGCTAGAACGCACTTGGTAATGAAATAAGCAAAATAACGAATAGCTGGGAAATGAATGCTACTGATTTTACCACCATCCTCTGAGAAGCTTCTTCCATGACAAATCATCTTGAAGAGGTCCAAGAACTCTTGCGGCGATCCCTTTATCTTCTCACATGATCCCCACTGCGGCACTCTGATTGCTGCACAAAAATCATTGAATGGCAAGTTGACAGTTTTATTATAAATTTTGTATTGGACCATGGGGTTAGATCGTGACCAATTGAATTTAAAATCCTGCACTATCGACATAGTCGGTTTTGCATATTGGCATGGTTCACCATCAACAAAATCATCCAACCCTGCACGAGAGATTAAACTTTGAACGTCTCGCAAGATCCCTGCACTTCTCATAAAATCCACGCACGGATAGTAAGTGGGATATACTCCTTCTTCTCGGTGAATTCTCATGACCTGTTGCACCTCCAACTCCTGTTGGTTGAGTTGGTGCCTACCTCCTTCCATTTTCTTGAATTGTATTGATATGGATCCAATCACAAGAGTTTGATATTCTTCTTTAGGCTCATATATAGGACAATCGATAGTTCCAACTTTGATAGTTCTCACATTAGAAATAGTATTAACTCCGCATGCTTTTTCAATCCTCTAGGGGAAATAGACGGTGTGCTCCCTATCATCAACATTGAAAGTAACCTTTCCTTTATTGCAATCAATAACAGCCCCTGCGGTGTTATGTAAAGGTCTCCCAAGAATAATAGACATATTATCATCTTCAGGCATTTCCAACACAACAAAATCAGTTAATATCAAGCAGTTATTAGTAACTTGAACAGGAACATCCTCACATATACCAACAAGAATAGCAGTAGATTTATCAGCCAATTGCAAAGATATATCAGTAGGTATCAACTTATCTAAGTAAAGTCTCTTATAAAGAGAAAAAGGCATAACACTAACACCGGCTCCTAAGTCACAAAGAGCGGTTTTAACATAATTGTTCTTAATAGAACAAGGAATAGTAGGTATACCTAGGTCGCCAAGCTTCTTTGGAACTTTGCCATTAAAAGAGTAATTAGCAAGCATAGTGGAAATTTCCTCATTGGGGATTTTCCTTTTGTTAGTAACAATATCTTTCATATACTTTGAATAAGGAGGCAATTTAGTAGCATCGATCAAAGGGATTTGCAAGAATAAAGGTTTCATCCAATCACAAAATTTATTATAGTGTTCTTCTTCCTTTGATTTTAGTTTCTTAGCAGGAAAAGGCATTTGCTTTTGCACCCAAGGTTCCCTTTCATTACCATGTTTCTTAGCAATAAAATCTTCTTTAGTATACTTTTTATTTTTATCTTGCTTTTCGAGGTTCATCTTCAACCTCTTCTTTATCGAAGCATCATTCTTATCATTATCTTTATTATTATCATGTTCATTACCACTTTCGGTTTCAGCATCGAAATAGAAATACTATTAGGATCATTAACGAGTTCGGAGGATTCTACAACATTTTTATGTTTCTTCTTCTTTTTCTTAGAAGGAGCTCTAGGTTCAATGCGTTGAGAATCTTGTTCAATTCTTTTGGGATGCCCTTCGGGATATAGAGGATCCTGGGTAGAGACACCACCTCTAGTTGTTACTTCATAAGCATGTTTCTCTTTAGAATTATTTTGTAATAAGTCATTTTGCACTTTAGTGAGTTGATCAATTTGAGTTTGAACCATTTGAAAATGTTTAACAAGCATCTTAACATCATTGGAGGTTCTCTCCATAGCATCATGCAAATTGCTAATAGCTTGAGAATTTTCCATTAGATGATTCTCTACTCTCATATTAAAATTTTCTTGCTTAACAATATAATTATCAAACTCATCTAAGCATTGCGCAGGAGATTTTGAATACGGAATATCTTCCCTAGTAAAGCGTTGAAGGGAGTTTACCTCAATCATGGATGAAGGGGAATTATCTCACATATATCTTCTATGGGAGGTAGATTCTTCACATCTTCAGATTTAATACCTTTCTCCTTGAGAGACTTCTTGGCTTCCCTCATATCTTCATCATTCAATTTAATTAAACCCCTCTTCTTCAATATTTGCGTTGGAGTTGGTTCAGGCGTAGTCCAATCATCATGATTCCGGCCTATTTTAGCCAATAATTCTTCTGCTTCGTCCGGAGTTCTTTTCCTGAAAACACAACCAGCACAACTATCCAGGTATGCCCTAGACTCAATGGTTAGTCCACTATAAAATATATCAAGTAGATCATTCTTTTCTAAATCATGCCCAGGTCGAGCTCTGATAAGAGAACAAAATCTTGACCAAGCCTCAGGCAATTTCTCTTCATCTCCCTGGTCAAATCTATAAATTCTCTGTAAAGCAATATGTTGAGCACTAGCAGGAAAGTATTTTCGAAAGAAAACATCACGCAAATCGAGTTGGATTTTTAATAGAACCAGGAGGCAAATTATTATACCAAGTTTTAGCATCATCCTTTAATGAGAAAGGAAAAAATTTAGCGACAAAGTAAGTACGCATCTTGATATCATCAGAAAACAAGCTACTCATAGAAGAAAGTTCAATCATGTGTTCTACAGCACTTTCTTTTTCAGTACCACAAAAGGGTGCTTTCTCTACAATAGCTATATGAGATAGATCAAGAGAAAAATCATAATCTTTATCCTTAATGCATATAGGAGATGTGGCAAATTTAGGATCAAGAGATAACTTATGTCTAACAGTATATTGTGTGAGGAACTTTTTAATTTTACTTGCATCAGCAGTAGCATTGCATCTATTAATAAGATCATCATTAAGCTCCACATAATCTTCATCAGGATCATCACTAGAATAATCAAGTTCAGGTGAATTAACAGGTGTAGTAACATCAGGAGTTTCAGTACTTTCAATTTGTCTAGACCTAGCAATTGTAGCATCTAGAAAAATTCCCAATGAACCACTATCATCAAGCACAGCAGAAGCATCATCAATATTATAAGAATTTTCAGATTCAGCAGAAGTACCAGCAAGTGAAGCTTGTGGCGGTGAAACAAGTTTATCAATCACAGATGGTGAATCAAGAGCAGCAGAGGTACTCAGAGTTGTACCTTTTCTTGTAGTGGATGGTAATATGACGACTCTAGGATCGCGAGTTTTACCCATGATGGAGAATTTGCAGCGAACAATATAAATCCAAGTGAACTTCCAAATAAAGCTATGCTCCCCGGCAACGGCGCCGAAAACTGATCTTGATGACCCACAAGTATAGGGGATCGCAGCGGTCTTCGCGGGTAGTAAAACCCAATTTATTGATTCGACACAAGGGGAGACAAAGAATACTTGAAAGCCTTAACAGCGGAGTTGTCAATTCAGCTGCACCTGGAAACAGAACTTGCTCGCAAGAGTTTATCGATAGTAGCAGTTTTATAGCAGTAGCAGTAGTGAAATAACGACAGCGAGTAACGGAAATAACGAGTAGTGATTATAGTAAACAGCGGGATTAAAATACTGTAGGCACGGGGACGGATAAGCGATACGTCTCCAACGTATCGATAATTTCTTATGTTCCATGCCATATTATTGATGATACCTACATGTTTTATGCACACTTTATGTCATATTCGTGCATTTTCCGGAACTAACCTATTAACAAGATGCCGAAGTGCCGGTTCTCGTTTTCTGCTGTTTTTGGTTTCGAAATCCTAGTAACGAAATATTCTCGGAATTGGACGAAATCAAGACCCGGGGTCCTATTTTGCCACGAACCTTCCGGAAGACCGAAAGGGATACGAAGTGGGCCGACGAGGCGCCGCCACCATAGGGCCGCGCGGCCGGAGGGGGCCCGCGCCGCCCATGGTGTGGGCCCCTCGTCGGCCCTCCGACTCTGCCCTTCCGCCTACTTAAAGCCTCCGTCGCGAAACCCCCGAGGCGAAAAACCACGATACGAAAAACCTTCCGCGAGACGCCGCCGCCGCCAATCCCATCTCGGGGGATTTCGGAGATCTCCTCCGGCACCCTGCCGGAGAGGGGATTCATCTCCCGGAGGACTCTACACCGCCATGGTCGCCTGCGGAGTGATGAGTGAGTAGTTCACCCCTGGACTATGGGTCCATAGCAGTAGCTAGATGGTTGTCTTCTCCTCATTGTGCTTCATTGTTGGATCTTGTGAGCTGCCTAACATGATCAAGATCATCTATATGTAATACTCTATGTTGTGTTTGTCGGGATCCGATGGATAGAGAATACCATGTTATGTTAATTATCAAGTTATTACATATGTGTTGTTTATGATCTTGCATGCTCTCCGTTATTAGTAGAGGCTCCGGCCAAGTTTTTGCTCTTAACTCCAAGAGGGAGTATTTATGCTCGATAGTGGGTTCATGCCTGCATTGACACCTGGGACAGTGACAGAAAGTTCTAAGGTTGTGTTGTGCTGTTGCTGATACGTCTCCAACGTATCTATAATTTCCGATGTTCCATGCTTGTTTTATGACAATACCAACATGTTTTGTTCACACTTTATATCATTTTTATGCGTTTTCCGGACTAACCTATTGACGAGATGCCGAAAGGCCGATTGCTCGTTTTTCTGCTGTTTTTGGTTTCAGAAATCCTAGTAAGGAAATATTCTCGGAATCGGACGAAATCAAAACCCGGATTCCTATTTTTCCCGGAACCATCCGGAACACACGAGAACTGCCAGAGAAGGGGACGGGGCCACCGGACCACACCCGGCGCGGCCAGGGGGGCGCGCCCCTATGGTCCGGGCAGCCCGTGGCCCCTCCGACTCCGATTCTTCGCCTATATAAGCCGTCGTGACCTAAAAACATCGACGGAAGAACCACGATACGGAAAACCTTCCGGAGCCGCCGCCATCGCGAAGCCAAGATCCGGGGGACAGGAGTCTCCGTTCCGGCACCCTGCCGGAGCGGGGAAGTGCCCCCGGAAGGCTTCTCCATCGACACCGCTGCCATCTCCACCGCCATCTTCATCACCGCTCGCTGCTCCCATGAGGAGGGAGTAGTTCTCCATCGAGGCTCTGGGCCGTACCGGTAGCTATGTGGTTCATCTCTCTTCCATGTACTTCAATACAATGATCTCATGAGCTGCTTTACATGATTGAGATTCATATGAGTTTTGTATCACAATTCATCTATGTGCTACTCTAGTGATGTTATTAAAGTAGTTCTATTCCTCCTGCACGTGTGTAACGGTGACTAGTGTGTGCACCGTGTGGTACTTGTCGTAGGCTATGATCATGATCTCTTGTAGATTGTGGAGTTAATTATCATTATGATGGTATTGATGTGATCTATTCCTCCTACATATGCATGAAGGTTACAAGTGTGCATGCTATGCTAGTACTTGGTTTAGTCTCGTTGATCTATCTTACACTAAAGGTTACTAAAACATGAGCATTATTGTGGAGCTTGTTAACTCCGGCATTGAGGGTTCGTGTAATCCTACGCAATGTGTTCATCATCCAACAAAAGTGTAGAGTATGCATTTATCTATTCTGTTATGTGATCAATGTTGAGAGTGTCCACTAGTGAAAGTGTAATCCCTAGGCCTTGTTCCTAAATACTCGCTGAGTTACTACTGCTTGTTTACTATTTTCTTGCGTTACTACTGTCTGCAATACCACCACCATCAACTACACGCCCGCAAGCTATTTTCTCGGCACCGTTGCTACTGCTCATATATATTCATACCACCTGTATTTCACTATCTCTTCGCCGAACTAGTGCACCTATTAGGTGTGTTGGGGACACAAGAGACTTCTTGCTTTGTGGTTGCGGGGTTGCATGAGAGGGATATCTTTGACCTCTTCCTCCACGAGTTCGATAAACCTTGGGTGATCCACTTAAGGGAAAACTTGCTGCTGTTCTACAAACCTCTGCTCTTGGGGGCCCAACACTGTCTACAGGAAAGGAGGGGGAACGTAGACATCAGTTGCCACTAGGGATAAAACATTGGCGCTATGTCCGAGGATGTAGTTGTTGATTACATTACGCACCATACTTAATGCAATTGTCTGTTGCTTTGCAACTTAATACTGGAAGGGGTTCGGACGATAACCTGAAGGTGGACTTTTTAGGCATAGATGCGGTTGGATGGCGGTCTATGTACTTTGTCGTAATGCCCAATTAAATCTCACTCGTACTTATCATGACATGTATGTGCATTGTTATGCCCTCTCTATTTGTCAATTGCCCGACTGTAATTTGTTCACCCAACATGCTTTTATCTTATGGGAGAGACACCTCTAGTGAACTGTGGACCCCGGTCCATTCTTTAATACTTGAAATACAAATCTGTCTGCAATACTTGTTTCTACTTGTTTTCTCTGCAAACAATCATCTTCCACACAATACGGTTAATCCTTTGTTACAGCAAGCCGGTGAGATTGACAACCTCACTCTGTTTCGTTGGGGCAAAGTACTTTGGTTGTGTTGTGCGGGTTCCACGTTGGCACCGGAATCTCCGGTGTTGCGCCGCACTACATCCCGCCGCCATCAACCTTCAACGTGCTTCTTGGCTCCTCCTGGTTCGATAAACCTTGGTTTCTTTCTGAGGGAAAACTTGCTGCTGTGCGCATCATACCTTCCTCTTGGGGTTCCCAACGGACGTGTGAAATACACGCCATCAAGCATATTTTCTGGCGCCGTCGCCGGGGAGATCAAGACACGCTGCAAGGGGAGTCTCCACTTCTCAATCTCTTTACTTTGTTTTTGTCTTGCTTTATTTTATTTACTACTTTGTTTGCTGCACTTATATCAAAACACAAAAAAATTAGTTGCTAGCATTGCTTTATTTACTGTCTTGTTTGCTATATCAAAAACACAAAAAAATTAGTTTACTTGCATTTACTTTATCTAGTTTGCTTTATTTACTACTGCTAAAATGGCCACCCCTGAAAATACTAAGTTGTGTGACTTCACAACCACAAATAATAATGATTTCTTATGCACACCTATTGCTCCACCTGCTACTACAGCGGAATTCTTTGAAATTAAACCTGCTTTCTTGAATCTTGTTATGCGAGAGCAATTTTCAGGTATTAGTTACGATGATGCTTGCTGCCCATCTCAATAATTTTGTTGAACTATGTGAAATGCAAAAGTATAAAGATGTAGATGGTGACATTATAAAATTAAAATTGTTTCCTTTCTCATTAAGAGGAAGAGCTAAAGATTGGTTGCTATCTACGCCTAAGAATAGTATTGATTCCTGGACTAAATGCAAGGATGCTTTTATTGGTAGATATTATCCCCCTGCTAAAATTATATCTTTGAGGAGTAGCATAATGAATTTTAAACAATTGGATAATGAACATGTTGCTCAAGCTTGGGAAAGAATGAAATCTTTGGTTAAAAATTGCCCAACCCATGGAGTGACTACTTGGATGATCATCCAAACCTTCTATGCGGGACTAAATTTTTCTTCGCGGAATTTATTGGATTCAGCTGCTGGAGGTACCTTTATGTCCATCACTCTTGGTGAAGCAACAAAGCTCCTTGATAATATGATGGTTAATTACTCTGAATGGCACACGGAAAGAGCTCCACAAGGTAAGAAGGTAAATACTGTTGAAGAATCCTCTTCCTTGAATGATAAGGTTGATGCTATTATGTCTATGCTTGCGAATGATAGGACTAATGTTGATCCTAATAATGTTCCATTAGCTTCATTGGTTGCCCAAGAAGAACATGTTGATGTAAACTTCATTAAAAATAATAATTTCAACAACAATGCTTATCGGAACAATTCTAGTAATAACTATAGGCCATATCCTTATAATAATGGTAACGGCTATGCTAATTCTTATGGGAATTCTTACAACAATAATAGGAATACACCCCCTGGACTTGAAGCTATGCTTAAAGAATTTATTAGTACACAAACTGCCTTTAACAAATACTGTTGAGGAAAAGCTCAATAAAATTGATATTCTTGCTTCTAAGGTTGATAGTCTTGCCTCTGATGTTGATCTTTTGAAATCGAAAGTTATGCCTAATAGGGATATTGAAAATAACATTGTTACTACAGCAAATGCCATCCAAGTTAGAATTAATGAGAATATAAGATTAATGGCTGAATTGCGTGCTAGGTGGGATAGAGAAGAAAATGAAAAACTAGCTAAAGAGAAAAATGTAGCTAAAGTTTGGACCATTACCACCACTAGCAATGCTAATGATTCACATGTTGCTGCACCTCCTACTATCAATGGTAAAATAATTGGTGTTGGCAATGCTTCTACTCCTAGTGCAAAGCGCGCAAAATTACCTGAAACTGCTAAAACTGCTGAAACTGCTCGTGATAAAACTGCTGAAATTTTTTCCAACTTTGGGGATGATAATCCCATTGCTTTAGATTGTAATGATTTAGATTTTGATGATTGCCACATCTCTGAAGTTATAAAGTTCTTACAAAAACTTGCTAAGAGTCCCAATGCTAGCGCTCGTAAACTTGGCTTTCACAAAACATATTACAAATGCTCTCATAAAAGCTAGAGAAGAGAAACTAAAACTTGAAACTTCTATTCCTAGAAAGCTAGAGGATGGTTGGGAGCCCATCATTAAAATGAGAGTCAAAGATTTTGATTGTAATGCTTTATGTGATCTTGGTGCAAGTATTTCGTTATGCCTAAAAAAGTCTATGATATGCTTGACTTGCCACCATTGAAAAAACTGTTATCTGGATGTTAATCTCGCTGATAATGCTAAAAAGAAACCTTTGGGGAAAGTTGATAATGTTCATATTATGGTTAATAATAACCTTGTCCCCGTTGATTTTGTTGTCTTGGATATTGAATGCAATGCATCTTGCCCCATTATATTGGGAAGACCTTTTCTTCGAACCGTTGGTGCTACTATTGATATGAAGGAAGGTAATATTAAATATCAATTTCCTCTCAAGAAAGGTATGGAACACTTCCCTAGAAAGAGAATGAAGTTACCTTATGATTCTATTATTAGAACAAATTATGATGTTGATGCTTCATCTCTTGATAACACTTGAGTTACACTTTCTGCGCCTAGCTGAAAGGCGTTAAAGAAAAGCGTTTATGGGAGACAACCCATGTTTTTACTACAGTATTTTTGTTTTATATTTGAGTCTTGGAAGTTGTTTACTACTGTAGCAACCTCTCCTTATCTTAGTTTTATGTTTTTTTGTGCCAAGTAAAGTCTTTGATAGTAAAGTAAGTACTAGATTTGGATTATTGCGCAGTTCCAGATTTCTTTGCTGTCACGAATCTGGGTCTACCTCCCTGTAGGTAGCTCAGAAAATTAAGCCAATTTACGTGAGTGATCCTCAGATATGTACGCAACTTTAATTCAATTTGGGAATTTTCATTTGAGCAAGTCTGGTGTCCTAATAAAATCCATCTTTACGGACTGTTCTGTTTTGACAGATTCTGCCTTTTATTTTGCATTGCCTCTTTTGCTATGTTGGATGAATTTCTTTGATCCATTAATGTCCAGTAGCTTTATGCAATATCCAGAAGTGTTAAGAATGATTGTGTCACCTCTGAACATGTTAATTTTTATTGTGCACTAACCCTCTAATGAGTTGTTTCGAGTTTGGTGTGGAGGAAGTTTTCAAGGATCAAGAGAGGAGTATGATGCAATATGATCAAGGAGAGTGAAAGCTCTAAGCTTGGGGATGCCCCGATGGTTCACCCCTGCATATTCTAAGAAGACTCAAGCGTCTAAGCTTGGGGATGCCCAAGGCATCCCCTTCTTCATCGACAACATTATCGAGGTTCCTCCCCGAAACTATATTTTTATTCCGTCACATCTTATGCACTTTGCTTGGAGCGTCGGTTTGTTTTTGTTTTTGTTTTGTTTGAATAAAATGGATCCTAGCATTCACTTTATGGGAGAGAGACACGCTCCGCTGTAGCATATGGACAAGTATGTCCTTAGGCTCTACTCATAGTATTCATGGCGAAGTTTCTTCTTCGTTAAATTGTTATATGGTTGGAATTGGAAAATACTACATGTAGTAATTCTAAAATGTCTTGGATAATTTGATACTTGGCAATTGTTGTGCTCATGTTTAAGCTCTTGCATCATATACTTTGCACCCATTAATGAAGAAACACTTAGAGCTTGCTAATTTGGTTTGCATATTTGGTTTCTCTAGAGTCTAGATAACATCTAGTATTGAGTTTTGAACAACAAGGAAGACGGTGTAGAGTCTTATAACGTTTACAATATGTCTTTTATGTGAGTTTTGCTGCACCGTTCATCCTTGTGTTTGTTTCAAATAACCTTGCTAGCCTAAACCTTGTATCGAGAGGGAATACTTCTCATGCATCCAAAATCCTTGAGCCAACCACTATGCCGTTTGTGTCCACCATACCTACCTACTACATGGTATTTATCCGCCATTCCAAAGTAAATTGCTTGAGTGCTACCTTTAAAATTCCATCATTCACCTTTGCAATATATAGCTCATGGGATAAATAGCTTAAAAACTATTGTGGTATTGAATATGTACTTATGCACTTTATCTCTTATTAAGTTGCTTGTTGTGCGATAACCATGTTTACGGGGACGCCATCAACTATTCTTTGTTGAATATCATGTGAGTTGCTATGCATGTCCGTCTTGTCCGAAGTAAGAGAGATCTACCACCTTAATGGTTGGAGCATGCATATTGTTAGAGAAGAACATTGGGCCGCTAACTAAAGCCATGAATCATGGTGGAAGTTTCAGTTTTGGACATATATCCTCAATCTCATATGAGAATAATAATTGTTGCCACATGCTTATGCATTAAAGAGGAGTCCATTATCCGTTGTCCATGTTGTCCCGGTATGGATGTCTAAGTTGAGAATAATCAAAAGCGAGAAATCCAAAATGCGAGCTTTCTCCTTAGACCTTTGTACAGGCAGCATGGAGGTACCCCATTGTGACACTTGGTTAAAATATGTGTATTGCAAAGATCCGGTAGTCCAAGCTAATTAGGACAAGGTGCGGGCACTATTAGTATACTATGCATGAGGCTTGCAACTTGTAAGATATAACTTTCATAACTCATATGCTTTATTACTACCGTTGACAAAATTGTTTCATGTTTTCAAAATAAAAGCTATAGCACAAATATACCAATCGATGCTTTCCTCTTTGAAGGACCATTCTTTTTACTTTTATGTTGAGTCAGTTCACCTATCTCTCTCCACCTCAAGAAACAAACACTTGTGTGAACTGTGCATTGATTCCTACATACTTGCATATTGCACTTGTTATATTACTCTATGTTGACAATTATCCATGAGATATACATGTTACAAGTTGAAAGCAACCGCTGAAACTTAATCTTCCTTTGTGTTGCTTCAATACCTTTACTTTGATTTATTGCTTTATGAGTTAACTCTTATGCAAGACTTATTGATGCTTGTCTTGAAGTTCTATTCATGAAAAGTCTTTGCTTTATGATTCACTTGTTTACTCATGTCATCACCATTGTTTTGATCGCTGCATTCATTACATATGTTTACAAATAGTATGATCAAGGTTATGATGGCATGTCACTTCAGAAATTATCTTTGTTATCGTTTTACTTGCTCGGGACGAGCAGAACTAAGCTTGGGGATGCTGATACGTCTCCAACGTATCGATAATTTCTTATGTTACATGCCATATTATTGATGATACCTACATGTTTTATGCACACTTTATGTCATATTCGTGCATTTTCTGGAACTAACCTATTAACAAGATGCCGAAGTGCCGGTTCTCGTTTTCTGCTGTTTTTGGTTTCGAAATCCTAGTAACGAAATATTCTCGGAATTGGACGAAATCAAGACCCGGGGTCCTATTTTGCCACGAACCTTCCGGAAGACCGAAAGGGATACGAAGTGGGGCGACGAGGCGCCGCCACCATAGGGCCGCGCGGCCGAGAGGGGCCGCGCCGCCCTATGGTGTGGGCCCCTCGTCGGCCCTCCGACTCGCCCCTTCCGCCTACTTAAAGCCTCCGTCGCGAAACCCCCGATGCGAAAAACCACGATACGGAAAACCTTACCGAGACGCCGCCGCCGCCGATCCCATCTTGGGGGATTACGGAGATCTCCTCCGGCACCCTGCCGGAGAGGGGATTCATCTCCCGGAGGACTCTACACCGCCATGGTCGCCTCCGGAGTGATGAGTGAGTAGTTCACCCCTGGACTATGGGTCCATAGCGATAGCTAGATGGTTGTCTTCTCCTCATTGTGCTTCATTGTTGGATCTTGTGAGCTGCCTAACATGATCAAGATCATCTATCCGTAATAATCTATGTTGTGTTTGTCGGGATCCGATGGATAGAGAATACCATGTTATGTTAATTATCAAGTTATTACATATGTGTTGTTTATGATCTTGCATGCTCTCCGTTATTAGTAGAGGCTGCGGCCAAGTTTTTGCTCTTAACTCCAAGAGGGAGTATTTATGCTCGATAGTGGGTTCATGCCTGCATTGACACTCGGGACAGATGACGAGAAAGTTCTAAGGTTGTGTTGTGCTCGTTGCCACTAGGGATAAAACATTGGCGCTATGTCCGAGGATGTAGTTGTTGATTACATTACGCACCATATTTAATGCAATTGTCCGTTGCTTTGCAACTTAATACTTGGAAGGGGTTCGGACGATAACCTCGAAGGTGGACTTTTTAGGCATAGATGCGGTTGGATGGCGGTCTATGTACTTTGTCGTAATGCCCAATTAAATCTCACTCGTACTTATCATGACATGTATGTGCATTGTTATGCCCTCTCTATTTGTCAATTGCCCGACTGTAATTTGTTTACCCAACATGCTTTTATCTTATGGGAGAGACACCTCTAGTGAACTGTGGACCCGGTCCATTCTTTAATACCGAAATACAAATCTGCTGCAATACTTGTTCTTTACTGTTTTCTCCGCAAACAATCATCTTCCACACAATACGGTTAATCCTTTGTTACGAGCAAGCCGGTGAGATTGACAACCTCACTGTTTCGTTGGGGCAAAGTACTTTGGTTGTGTTGTGCAGGTTCCACGTTGGCGCCGGAATCTCCGGTGTTGCGCCGCACTACATCCCGCCGCCATCAACCTTCAACGTGCTTCTTGGCTCCTCCTGGTTCGATAAACCTTGGTTTCTTTCTGAGGGAAAACTTGCTGCTGTGCGCATCATACCTTCCTCTTGGGGTTCCCAACGAACGTGTGAAATACACGCCATCAATAACGGGCGTTGCATGGATGAGAGAAACTCATGTAACAATCAAGCAGGGCATTTGCAGATAATAATAAAACGGTGTCTAAGTACAAAGCAATCAATAGGCATGTGTTCCAATTATAGTCGTACGTGCTCGCAATGAGAAACTTGCACAACATCTTTTGTCCTACCAGCCGGTGGCAGCCGGGCCTCAAGGGAATCTACTGGATATTAAGGTACTCCTTTTAATAGAGCACCGGAGCAAAGCATTAACACTCCGTGAACACATGTGATCCTCACATCACTACCATCCCCTCCGGTTGTCCCGATTTCGTCACTTCGGGGCCATTGGTTCCGGACGGCGACATGTGTATACAACTTGCAGGTAAGACCATAAACAATGAATATCATGATGAAACAATAACATGTTCAGATCTGAGATCATGGCACTCGGGCCCTAGTGACAAGCATTAAGCATAACAAGTTGCAACAATATCATCAAAGTACCAATTACGGACACTAGGCACTATGCCCTAACAATCTTACACTATTACATGACCAATCACATCCAATCCCTACCATCCCCTTCAGCCTACAGCGGGGGAATTACTCACACATGGATGGGGGAAACATGGTTGGTCGATGGAGAGGCGTCGGTGGTGATGGCGGCGATGATCTCCTCCAATTCCCCGTCCCGGCGGAGTGCCAGAACGGAGACTTCTGGCTCCCGAGACGGAGTTTTGCGATGTGGCGGCGTTCTGGAGGGTTTCTGGCGACTTCGACTTCTCCCCGTGCGTTTTTAGGTTGAGGGCGATAAGTAGTCCGAAGGAGGGAGTCGGAGGCCTGCCGAGGGGGCCACACGCTAGGGCCGCGCGCCCCCCTCCTGGGCCGCGCCACCCTAGGGTGTGGGGCCCTCGGGCCTCCACCTGATTTGCCCTTCTGGCTCCATGAGTTTTCTGGGAAAATAGGGCCTTCTGTCAAAATCCCGAGGTTTTTCCTGAAAGTTGGATTTCTGCACAAAAACGAGAGACCAGAACAGTTCTGCTGAAAAGAGCGTTAGTCCGTGTTAGTTGCATCCAAAATACACAAATTAGAGGCAAAACAATAGCAAAAGTGTTCGGGAAAGTGGATACGTTTTGGACGTATCACGCGCGGCGCGGCGCAAACGGCAAACAAACACAACTATGCATCAAACAAGATCAAACAACCATATAAAATTCACGAATAAAATGTACCATCCAAATACAATATATTGTTCAAACCAAATACAACACGTCCAACATACAACAATACAACATAGTTTTGAGACAATACAACACATAGTTTTCAAACAAATACAACAAGTATGCAACTACTGTTGTCCATTCCAATTCCACCATTCTTCCATGAGATCTTTTTGAAGCTCATCATGTGTGTCGTTGCACCGAATGGCATGGTATGAGGCAATGAACCAAGCAATCCTATGTGCGAACCTCCTCACTTTCACGGGAACCCCCATCAAGTCGTAGTGGGCATGATCGACATCTTTCCCGCGATCATCCTCTATAATCATGTTATGCATGATGACACACGCGGTCATGATATATAAAAGGCATTCTTGGTCCAAAAATCTAGCCGGTCCTCTAACAATGGCAAATTGGGCTTGCAAAATCCCAAATTCTCTCTCTGCATCTTTCCTAGTTGTCGCTTGTGCATTGTGGAATTGGGTTTTCTTATTACCTTTGGGTTGAATAATCGGCTTCAAAAATGTTTGCCACCTTGGATATATGCCGTCGGCGAGGAAGTAGCCATAGTTGTACTTGTGGCCATTTGCTTCAAACTCCACCAATGGACCTTCCCGCATTGCAAGTCTTGTCATTAGTGGTGACCATTGAAGAACATTGATGTCATTGCAAGACCCGGGCATTCCAAAAAAAGCATGCCATATCCAAGTCTCTTGGTCGGCCACCGCTTCAAGAACTATGGTGGCATCCTTCTTGTACGCTTTGAATTGTCCATGCCATGCCGCCGGACAATTCTTCCAACTCCAATGCATACAATCAATGGAACCAAGCATATCGGGAAACCCCTGGTTGGCGTTGATCTCCAAAAGCCTTGCCGTGTCTTGAGCATTGGGGGTTCTCAAGTATGTGGAGCCAAAGACATTGACAATTGCAACGACAAAGCGGTTCACACACAAGATAGAAGTGCTCTCTCCCATGGCCAAATGATCATCAATAAGATTCGCCGGTATATCATATGCCAACATACGCAAGGCGGTTGTCACCTTTTGATATGTGCTATGACCAAGTTCTCCGGCGGCATTCCTCCTTTGCTCAAAGAAGCGATCATACTTGGTCACCTCCGTTGCGATGTGCTTGAACAAGTTGAGACTCATCCGGAAAAACCACCGAAAATAGCTTTCAGGGAATATCGGATTCTCATTGAAATACGACCGCATCAACTTCTCATGCCCTTCAATCCTTTCTCTCCACAACTTCTATCTACCGAACACCGATCCACCAAATTTTGGCTTCTTAACGGCGCGGTATGCTAATAGTAGCGATATGTTCTCTTCTTCCTCTTGTTCATACTCGTCATCCGATGAATCGTATGATGAACTCTACAAACATACATATGAAATTACTTAACTACAACTAACTATTGTAGCTAATTAGTGAGTAAAAATCATATGCTAATAGAGGCCGGGCGGCGGAGGTGCATACCTTGATAGCAAATCGGCGAGCACCATGGTTGCGCCATGTTGTTAGCAAGCTCGAAGTCGACGATGACGATATGGCAACGGCGGCGCGGAGGAGAACGCGACGGCGCCGGGAAGGAGGAGGCGGACGACGAGCGCCGACTACTGCCCATCGCTGGCGGCGGCGCGGCCATCACAGCGCGGCGGAGCGGCCGCTGCTGCCGGGAGGGGGCGAGGCGGATCTACGCCGCGGCGGCGCGCAGTAGCGGGGCCGGCGGCAGAATCGACCGGCGGCGGCTGGATTTCGTGGCGGCGGGCGGTGGGGAAATGAGGGCGCACGGGGGGGAGGATTTCTCGCCGTTGGTTTTTCGCGCGTGCGCAGAGCGTTACCGCGCGCTGTAGCCGACGCGCCACATATGACGCTCCGGATTGTGCAAAACGCCGCGCGCCCAAATTTTTTTGCAGCGCCGCGCTGTTTACCGCGCCTACAGGAGCGCCTGTTTTCCTCCCGCGTGCTGCATACCGGTCTTTTTTTGCAGCGCGGCCTATATAGCGCGCATGTTGGAGATGCTCTTAGCTTAGTTTCCGGCTACTCAAACAGTTTCATCATATGCATGCAGCCGGAAATATGTCCACTAATTCACCTAGATATACTGATAGTTCTCCGAATAGTCCGGACTCAAGCTCAAAAGAACCAAGTTTTCCGGAACCATTAGCGTTCCTACCACCGTATGTTTCCGACATCTGCTTAGCGCAACCTTTCTCCGCATCTTCCAGCAACACACTAGGCCGGATCCCCACCCTCAAAGAGATCCAAGAAGAACTCGAGGGCCAAGCAAGGATGGCAGCTAAAGTGCAAGAGGTGGAGCAGAAAAAAGGATCCAAGGCCCGGAACCGAGAAGGCGAAAAAAGGCAGTGGTGGCCATGCGAGGTCAAGGACTCGGATCTCAGAGAGCTCGGGGAGGAGGGCATGATTTCTCTTCATTGGAGTATCATGAGAGACTCTGTCACTCCCAAACCAAATCCGGACGAACGCGTCCTTACAAAGGCCTGGGTAGAGCGCGGTCTAGCGCTCCCCTGCTCGGAATTTTTCCTTTCCGTCCTCATCACCTACGGCCTCCAGCCACACAATATCTGTCCCAACTCCTACCTCCTCCTTTCAAACTTTGTGACCCTTTGTGAAGGGCATCTCGGAATTCGCCCGGACATCCGTCTGTGGCAATTCTTTTTCTGAGTGAAGAAAGAAACGAAGGATAATGCGATGGTGAACTATGGAAGCATGACTTTCATGCTCCACCCTGGAATAATGTATCCGCCTCACTCCTCTCATGAATCCGTCCGATATTGGAACGTCGGATGGTTCTATATGAAGAATATTGAGGTTCCGAACGTGCACCAGGGGCTTCCCAAATTCGTCAATCAGCCTCCGGAGGAACTAGATAGCTGGAGTTTCATCCCTGCTCTCGTGCAATATCCAGAGCTGAACAAAGCAGCGTGGAAGATTTCCAGGTTAGTCCACGATGGGCTAACCGGAACCGACCTGACTCTCAGCTGGTTTTCCCGCCGGATCCAGCCCCTGAAGTACAACACAAGAAAAATCTGCGAGTACACCGGGGTGGACGATGTACTCCGAGTCACCCGCGACAACTTGCCAGCAGATTATCTGAAGAGGAGGATCAAGACTCTTGTGAAGGTTACCCGGGGCCAACCGGTCCCAGAGATTGTAATGGACATCAAGACCAACAACCATTGCCCTCTGGTACGTTTCGCGTCTCTGCATTTTAACTTCTCGCATTTGAAGTGTTTTTCTAACTTTTATGTATTTACCTCTCCAGCTCAACACTTTGGCGGAAGAGGATTTTAGGGCTATACTCCGAGAACCCTTGAATGCCGAAGGGGCGGATGAGGATCCGGAGGACGATGACGATGAGGAGGAGGAGCAAGCTCCCAAGAAAGTTGCTCCCCGACCCGCCTAGCGTCCCCGCGCCAAGGCATCCGGTCCCGAAGCCGGTGCCAGCGGCGAGGCCTCCGCCAACAAGGCCAAGACTGTGAAGCCACCTCCACTCGACTCGAGGAAGGCGGAGCGCGAGCGCCTCAAACTGCTTGCAAATGCAGGGAAAGGATCGCGCCCCCTTATTCCCAGAGCCACGTAAGTATGCGAGATCATCTCTCAGTTTCCGTGTAAATTTGTTACTTATATTTTTCCTTTGCTTGTCGCAGGAATCAGAAGGCCCCTGCTTCTCGGGTTAACACCCAGAAGCAGATTACAAAGTATTTGAAGGCATCTCCGGTCGTTCCCCCAATCACACCAACTCCCCCAAGTACTTCGCATCCCACTCCACACTCTCCTCCGCATGAATCCCAGCACTCCCCAGATCCAACTGCTCAAGCTACAACGAAAATCATTCCTGTGAGCAGCGAGAAGGGAGACGGAAGCTCATCTGCTGCGAAGCGAGCAGCTCCGGAGAGTTCCCAGGGCAAGGCCCCAGAAGAGGTAGAGGTGAACTCCCAAGACAAGGCTGAAGCTCCGGTTCATGATGTCGTAACCTTTCCGTCCAACTTCGGGGATCCAACCAACCTATACTCCACTCCGAAGGCTTATGCTTATAAGTTCTTCCACAAGCTGACGGATGCGGAGAAATGGGAGCTGGAGCAGGACCTATTGAACGCAATGATGAGAAATGCCTGGGGGAAAGCCGGCGTTGAGTCTTCCGAGATTCAACTCCACAAGAAGGAGATCGGGGATCTGTTCGACCATCTCCTCGTCAAGCGCAAGGTAACCCAATATTCCCAGTAGCCCCCAAGTATCTAGGCGGAAACTAGCAATAGTTAGCGCTTTGATACTTAAAGTAATATCAACTGAAATTTTTTGAAGTGACGTGGTAGCCCCCAAGCGTCATGGCGGAAATTTTCCGTCGATGATGCTTCGAAAGAGTTTACACAAAAAAATATGAATGACTCAGGAAACTAATCCGAACACTGGCTTTTTCAGGAGAACCAGGCGCTGCATTATGAGCTGAACAAGAATATCTCCTTACAGCGCCGCGTTACCTTGAGCAGGCGGAAGATATCCAGCGCGGCAAAGACAGAATTGCAGAGCTGGAACAACAACTGGCGTAAGCCCAAGGTGTGCCTCCGACCCAATCTTTCGCTATTCCAAATTCCGACTGTTGAACTTATAGGTATTTATCTTTTAACAGGTGCATCTTCCTCCCTCGCCACTGCATCCTCCGAACTTGAAGTCATGCGTTCCGCCTACCAGGGTCTAGAGACCAAATTGGCGGAAGAGGAAACAAAGCGGGAGCGAGCGGAGAAAAAGCTTGCGGAGAAGAAATCTGAGCTTATTAAAAAAGAGGCGGACTTTGTGCTGAAGCGTCAAACTGATAGCGACACACTTCAGAAACTTCAGAATGAAGTCAATGGGCTCCGGAAGTACATGACCACCACGGAGAAAGGCTGGGACCTTCTCAACTCCGATGTCATGGGTAAGAATCCGGACACCAAAGAGTCAAACGAAAACCACCTAACCGACCTGATATTTGACTCCGACATTTTTTGTGCAGAGCCCCTTGGGTTTGATGAAGAACGCCGCAACCAGATCCTTCGTGACGATCTTATCCGGCTTGCCGGAGACGATTGCAAGGATCTAATCTCCGTGTGCCGGAAGATCTGCCACAACCTGAACGTCAAAGATAGCCGAACCTGCGACGTCAATGATATGATCAAGATGATGGATGTGCTGCCGGAGCTGGTTGTGGACCTTCAGGCTTCTTCTGCCAGACCTTCATGGCAGGTCTTTTGTAGGTGCCTCTGAAGTGCTTTTCGAAGGAGTTCTTCAGGTCGAACCCGCAAAAGATGGAGTTTTTGTCGAGGTCGCTGAGCCAGATCTGGGCTGGACCTACAAGGTATAACTGGAGCATGCGGCAGGCTATGTTAGGGGTTCCTCCGGTGAAGGTCACTGCATTGTAGTAATCTTCGATCCAGGTATCCGGCCTTTCACTGCCATCATAATGCTTCAGGTTTCCGGCTAACTTGAGGTTCAGGCTCCGTGGCGTTGGTTCCTCTCGAATCATCCTGCCAAAGCACTTTGGGCCAATGTAGTCAGATCTGTACTCGTTGAGACGTTCCCGTGCGTCACGCTAGCCACTTCGAGGAGTTTTTGAGCGGGAGCGGGATCTCTGGCCTCCGCCTCCACCTCCGCCACTAGGTGGTGGGGATGGAGATCTGTGAGGGGGTCAATGCGATCTTTTGCTTCCGCCCTCAGATTCTCCATGTCCTTCGCGCTGCTGACTCCGGCTTCGGTGGCTACCTTCACCCTGGTGACGGTCGCCTCCATCGTTCCTACTTCTGCGCGGTTCCGGCTCGCGTTCGTTGTTCTGGCTCCAGCGAGGTTCCGACGTGCACTCCGTGTTCCTGTTCCTCTGAGGGACCAAGTTGTCGCGGATATTGATTCCACCGGGCCCATGGGGCCTAGTGTTTCCGAATGGACTACGCGGGTACCCGTTGGGCAGAGGTGACGAGTTCCGGTATTTGTCCCTGCCAGTATACATCGGATCCTTTCCCTTCTTCGGGTCTGACAGTGGTGTCTTTGAGGGTACGGGGATTGGATTTGGATTCTCTGGTTCTCCTTCTGCGCTCTGTGGATCCGGTGCGCGATTCGTCGGCGCGATGCTGGTTTCCAGAGGCGTCCTTCTGCGCAGTGGACGTACACAAATCCGGGTTGGATTCCAACTTGCACGAAGTGTCTGCCTTGCTCTGCTGCTTCACTGCGGATGCAACGAGCGTACGGAGGTGGTTGATGTCGACCTCGTCGTCTTTTTAGCCAGCAATTCTGCAGCCTTCTTCATGTTATCTTTTGGAGTTGTGAGCGGCTGCTGATCAGTGGGAGTTGCAAAGTTGATCTTGCGGGGAGTAACAGCCTCTTGCCGGATCCTTTCTGCTTCCTTGTGGACCTCGCCCAGCTTGGCTTCCCAATGTTTTCGGAGTTGCCTAACTTTCTGAAAGGAGTCAACCGCTTAGCGCTCTCTTTGGAGGAAGTTCTGCATCACCTTTTCAGCCTCTGTTCTCTCCTCTAACAATGCCAAGGTGGTGTGACCAATTCTCTTGGCGGTGTCTAGCATCTCAATCCTTGCAGCTTCTAGAGCTTCCGGATCTGCAACATCGTCCGAAGTTATTTGCTTGTTGAGGACTGGTGTATGCGCGATGGCACCTATGCCTGCTTGCTCGACCAACTCTTCTGTGGACAGATGCTCCTGGTTCCCGGGGATGCATCTCTGTCTGGGATCGGATGGACCAGCTTCCATGGGACTGGAGGAGTTTGCTTCCTTGTCAGATCCTGGCTCCAGCCCAATTATGGTCGCGAAGACCTCCTTAGGTGGGGCGGATTCTGCCTCGGCTTTTTCCGCGTCTTCCAATTCCTTGGTGACGCGGTTATACTCTTCTATGTCCATAGAGGAGGTGTCGTCAGAAATTGGGCTTAGGTTACCCAAGATAGATTCTTCTGTGTCTCCGGCATCCTCTTGCTGGTCCGGTGCATCGCTATCTCCGACAGCCTCCTGCTGTTCCGGAGCGTCGCCGGTTTCGGCAGCCTCATCCTGCATGTGTCCAGCTCCGTCCTAAGGAGGGGTGGTTCCTGCGGTATGTGCGAGGAAGTGCACGAAGTGGTACCTTTGCTTCTCTAACACCTGGGAGACTCAGGCGGATCTACATTGGCCTTCCACCGTTATTTCCTGCTCAGGGACGGATTGGGTGGGTTTTGATTTTTTCAGATCTAAGGCGGAATCTTCCTTAGGAAGCTCCTGCATCTCAGATCGGATCTTCGCGACTGCGTCCAGCTCAACGGTGGTCGCGTCAGCGTTACTTACCAAAGCGTTTCCGTCGGAATCGACGGTCTCGCCGATGAAGACGTGTATCCCGCCAATCGGGATGATGGAGAGCTTGACGGGGTTTGTCCTAGGCGGAATCCAGCACTCGTCATGGGGAACCCTCCCGGTTCCGGCCTCCAGACGTCGCAGGCCCCACGGTGGACGCCAACTGTCGTTGCCTAATCGACGGTACCTCGGAGGAGGGATCCTCACGAGGGGGAGAAGAAGTAGGGGCCATTGGGCAGAGTGTCCTCGGGACGGTGGTACGCGAGTTACCCAGCTTCGAAACACCTGCATGATGATATGGCCTACTGATGCTTGTCTGGAATTATCTGGGCGCTTTCGCGTTGTTACAATGAGTTGTCGTTGTGCCTCTAGGGCTCCCGGGATCCGGCTGATAAAAGCGCACAGATCTAGGGTTTACACGGAGAGTCCTAGCCTGAATACAAGATGCCTAACTACGGAATATTACATTGCCGTGCACGTCAAGGATCCGCCTTCCATCTATGTCGTACTGGAGCCGGATACTTTATCGGCCTCCACGGATCCGGCCTTCTTCGTAGGTCGGTTGGAATCCGGCTCCTTGCTCCTAGGCTGGACTTCATCCTTCATGATCTACAGCAACTGGGCCGCCCGATGAGCCACATGCCACATCACCGTCTGTGGGCCACCCGGGCTTACCGGATCCAGGCCATGCTGTTGATATACTCATAAAGTATACCCACAACAACGAGTCTATGGGCACGATTATTGATGGCAACGGAGATCAGTGCCCAAAGTGGGTCCCATGGCATGACCAGAGAATCAGACCGCGCCATGAGCCTCATCTTGGGCCTCGTGGCTCTCCAGGTGGGGTCTAGGTGCTCTACGTCTTGATTTTCCCTAAAAACTTTTGCAGAAAGAATAACACGTCCTTTTAAGTTCGTGAAGGTCCCTGTAAGTTAAAAATACACAAAACATGGTTTTCCATCTACAGAATTATAATCCAAATAAAAGGGATCTATAAGGAAAATCCCAAAAATCAATCTAGAACATGATTATGAATATGGAACAATACACTACAAAGAACATAGATGCATTTTATGCATCGCCAACGGGATATGGGCACACACGATAAAGCCATCCAAACCTCAATGGAGTTACACCTTGTCGGGAACTAGCATAGCGCTAGCACAGATGAAAAGAGGAGCTAATTGGTTGTGGATCCATCGAAAACATGCATCAGCAAAAGAACACGCGGGGGATTTGGATCATTAAGGAAGAAAATGGAGGCGGACACAACATGGAAAGCCTCATTGTTGTCGTTTGTTGGTCAGCTAATGGCGGCAGCGATAAAGAGCATGGAGGTGGGTTCTTGAGCTACCGGTGTTGATCGTCTCCCTAAAATCACCTTGGGCAGCTTAAGAGGTTAGGGAACGATCTAAACAATACTTGAAAAGTTGGAATTATTATAGTCTTATTGTAGCAGAGCTTATGCGGAGTTTTTACGTGGATTGTGTTGTGAATAAGGAAGTGATTTGGTTAAATGAACCGTGATTAGTACAGTTGTGAATAGTTCAAACAAATGGGTAGCTTATGATTTAATAAATGTGCCATAGCTCTCCGAGCTTTGTATGCCTAATAATGTGTTCAAATGTTCGTGCAAAAAAGAAGAAAGTTATTTCCAATCATACAAGACATGATTCTCTTATCATACAAAAACATATACGGTAAAGCTTTGTGAATGTACTTGGAATGGAAATAAGAAAATCATTGAAAAATACTTTAATGGAACTTGAGGAAATTTGATGTTGTACTGTTAGTAGCAGAAAGTTGTATGTTTTCTTATGAAAGCTACATTATGAGATTTTTATCTTCCTTCAAAAAGTGATGTTTAAGAAACTAGATAAAAAAGAGAGTAAACTAAATGTGATCAACACCATGAATGGGAAATCACCAACCATGAATGTGATCACCAACAGGAATCGGAAATCACCACCATGTTTTTTTTTTCTTCCACGGATTCCTTCGACGTATGGGAAATCACCACCATGAATGCAATCACTCTTACGTTAGTTTTGTGGATCCAAGACTTGTTGTGTTGAGATTATCATATAATTACATGCAAAAAATAACCACAAGAAAGGAAAAATCATAAAAGTCACAATAACTTGGCATGGATTTCTAAGGGGGCAAATTATGTGATTGATATTTTTTCTCATTGAGTTGGTTATGAGTCTCATTGCGTAAGTATATATCAGTGAAGTTACTATTTATTCTATGGTGTGCACCAACTTGGCATGGTCTTGGTTGTTGTAATAACATCCAATTCCGGGTCAACTTGCACAAAGAAGGTGTGTGCACTTGTAGGGTTGCATGTGAATGGTAGAACATTTGCAATGTAGTTGGTCAATTATCTTATTTCAATTGTAAATCTCCTGTGCTTTGTACACAACAAGAATTCAAATATAATATTACCTTGATTTGATTAATAGGGCATGCAACCAATGCTTATATCTACTAAGAAGGAATCAGGTTCACTAATTAGATGATTGAGTATATTATGATATCCAACATATCTCTAGTAATAGTGTACCATTGGATCCTTGAGGGAAACTACCCCCAAGGTAGGAAATAAACATTGTATAATAGATGTATCCACAACAATGCCAAATGCATCCTTGGCATCTTATGATAAATTTCTCTCACCAGAATTCCAAGAGGTACGAGGATAATTCTTCTCATTTCCATTGACCAATCCAGCTAGTAAATAACAAGAACATTCCCGAAACTTGATTTAGAACTTTACCTTACCGCCTCTCCTTTAGTAATCTCTAGTATTTTTCATGTGGGTTTTCTCTTAGTTGTTGTGTCATCTCATTTCTATCAATCACCCCTTATCAGATTTTCTCTCTTCTTATCGATCCAAACATAATTCTTATTTTTCTTTTTGTCTTACCCAAGAGCAATTCATATAATATCTACATCAAAAAACAACTTATCCTAGCAATTCTTACTTATGCTTATGTTTATGTAATGAAATCACATGAAGCCCTCTTTGATAAAGAAAAATAAAAATAAAAATAAAAACATTCTTCAAGGTAGTACTTCGATAGTTTTCAGCAAGGCCTCATCCTCATTGTGTGAAATCGCAATGTTGATAGTCCATGGGACATGGCGGTCATAATTTCCTTAATACAAAGAAATTTCATAAGATTTTTAGGGAATTAATTGGAAACCTTAGAAATTTGGTTGTATAGGTTGTTTGTTTCACATGTTTGAATATCTTAGGAGTATTTCTCAGTACTCCTTCGCTTATATATATTTTGGAGGGAATTTTATATCAACTCAAAGTTCTTTCTTCATTGTGCTTCCATGGGGTGTGAAAAATTCTTTCGTGTTAATCATGTAGTTTTAAATCATGTGTAATACAAGAGTATATGACATTATAGTTGTCCCATTTTCTTATTTCTATGTACAACAATAAAGTGAACATAAAGTGGAAATTATCTAAATCTTCACAACTTCACCATCGAAAAGAGAGATCAAATTCTTATAGTTTTAATATAATAGGAGGACCAAGATGAAATGTTGCTTAATGACATCAATTTCACTAGAATAAACTAGGCATGTCACTACTCACTAAAAGCAATATATAAAAGCTTTTTAATATATTATAGGACAGAAAGCTTTCTTCTAAATTTATCCGCCATACATATTGCTCTTATAACATGTATAAACACAAAATAAGTATAATACAATCAAACTATAGAATTTTTTATGTGGGAATGTATGTGTCATGCACTTGTTAGATAATGCCTTTTTCCAGCCGGTGTTGTGTTTCTCCTGCCGTGACCTACTTTGGGTCCAAGTTTACATCTTACATAATCAAATAACTAAAGAGATGATATGGAGTCTTCTAGTATAATACACCTGTCGAGATGAAGTGCATGCTTAGAGATTACAAAAAAAAATCTACAAAGAATGCTTAGAGATAATGGGTTTAACATGATAACTTCTTCCCCTCCCTCGCTCCATGGTTATTATGTTAGTCTTCATGTTTTTTTGATAAAAAGAATATATTAATATCGAAGGATACCAATTATACTCAGCCTCTGCAACAACGCAATACCCTAAAACATTACGGAAGCACACAGTCAAAAAATAGAAAAATAAAACTAAAAAAATAAAAGTCCCGTTACAGTATTTCAGCACAAGCAATAGTAATACAACCACCACCAAGACAACACCTGAAATTCAGACTCTTCAAAAACAACGCCTCCAAGAAGGGAATAGTGCACCATCACCTTCGTCACCCGATCAAAGATCTTAGGTTTTCACCCTGAAGATATTCTTCGCTCTCAAAACAATGCCTTCAACAAGGACATTGTCAGGCACAACCAGTTAAGGTCAGACCTTGGGTTTTCACCCTGAAAGGTAAGACTCCGAATTTCAAATGTGCTGCCGCCCCCACTTACATACCACTACTGCGAAGTCCGGAACACCAAGCAAGCCCCTCAACAGCGCAAAGACTTGAACCTCCATTAGCTAGTCCTCCAATCCGGTCTTCATGATATTCTCTTCTTCTGACTTCACCATGGATCAGCTGTCACTTGGTGTCAACACAGAAAAGAGCTTCATGCCGCTCCCTCCAGACCAAACAGTCGGAATAAAAGCATGGGTGTGCACGACCGAATACCATCGATCCAGCAAACTCCAGGCAATAGAAGCACGGTTACACTTGCCGATGGCGCCTTCTGGAACTCAACACTCCGGCCAGATCGAGAGGCCAGGCCTCCGGTAGGTCTTCATCTTCACCCAAAAGAGGCCCTAGGACCGTCGCCTTTATTCAGGTCGGGCCCCCTCGCCGGCGACCATCCCAGGCTGGCCATGGTTGCCGCCGGAGACACCAAGCAGATCGCGTAGTTCGGAGACACCGCATACGCCTGGGAACCACCGCAGCCGAACGCCAGCTCTCCACCGCCGTCTGCCGAGAGGCGAGGAGAAGGGGACCTAGGGTTTCCCCCTGCAGCCCGCCCCCACCCCTCCCTCCACCGCCGGCAGGGCACACCACCGACCAACGGGACGTCACCATAGGAAAGGGCAGCACCGTCGAGCTAGGGACCAAGATCCTGCAGATCGAGATCCACAACGTCGCGCCATACCGCTTCCTTTGGAGAGCAACAGGCCCGCTGGAGACCACGCTACCAAGCCCCTGGAGAGCAGATCCTCCACGAAGGGGCACTACAAAGGAAAACATTTTTTTTGACAAATCACTTTCGTCATGTTAAGGCCAATTTTCGTCAAGGATTACTTCGCGGTGACAAAATTTGATCGTCATGGGGTTCGTCAAGGAAGCTCCGTCATAAAATATCGGGGGTGACGGTATGCATTTTTCGTCAACGTCAAATGTTTGATGGTGACGACCCGCAAATTCGTCAACATCAAAGGTTCATTGTTGACAGACGGGTTTGTCACGAAAAATTGCAACTTTCGTCAATATCTAAATCTTTGGAAGCTTCGATTGGTCCAAAAAAGCATACGTGGCCTTACATGTGGGTCCATTTGGCTTCGACAACATGGGTCCGACGGCGCCGACATGGATATCTGGTGGGACCCACAAAATATTATGACAAGCTGGACCCACAATATTCGACCGGTGGGATCCACAAAATTCGGACAAGTGGGACCAGGTTGTTGCCGACATATGGGTCCCAATAATGCTGACTCGGTGGGACCCACAAATTCGACAAGTGGGACCAGAAATTGGTGCCACGTGGTTTCATTTAATAGTGACGTTGTGACATTTTCCGTCACCTTTTGAATTTGACAAAATTTGAGAGCATTTGAATTATTTGCGAAATTTGGGAAACAAAAAAGCGGCGAAATATCAAAAAGTAGACAATAAATATCATACTTAAATGGTGGCACAAGAAGTATATATGTCTCTCACGGACCGAAAGATTCATAAGAAAATTACAATTGGAACACAAAGAAATTAAAAGACCTATGATTAATAATGTTGTAGGACGGTGGTGCAATAGATTAGTTGCCCCGGGATTGAGACATGGATGGTGGCTGGGATGTCCTCAAGAGCAAATTAAGCACGGCATCCATTTCGTCAGCCTCTTTTCATAAGCCGAGTCTTTTCTTCTTGGGCTTTCTTCACGACTTCAAGTTCTTCCTCCTGCTTCTTCCCGATCTCTTCAAATTTTTCATCTTGTTCTTGCGGTCTTGCCCGCATGTCACCGTGGTACGTTTCAGTTGCACTGTATGGAGTTACGCTCTTGATCCGCCGGTCTTCGTTGTAGCTCTCGGATGCGTGTAGCCGAGACAGAAGACTTCCTGGAACTTGTTGCGACGCCCAATCTTGGTAGGAATGTGCTTGTTGCGGGTGGTGGATGGGCTTTTCTCGCTCGGAACTAGCTGAACAATTTGCAAATCAGTCAAATCAGGTTCATCTTCATTGCGTGGCGCCGCTTTTTTGCCACCATTTGATCCTGCATAAAGATTACAATCATTGCATGGACAACATACAAAACTGGATTATATTATATTGTGCTAATAAGAAATATTTCTTACATATGCACTTTTTGCTTCGACACTCATAATGTTATCCTTGTTAGTGTGTGTGATTCTAAAAAATTCAATTGGAGAGGTTTCTTCTTCCTGCTGCTTAGCCTTCGCTTGAAAAAATGTAGAATGCACATTACCATTGTACACCTGTGTATGCATGAAGTATGAACTGTATTGGGAAATTCAGAACACTTACTAGATGTTCCCGAGTGAGCAACATAGCTTCGAGATCCGAGTGGTATGGAACTGTTTCACGACTTCTCTGTTCTTTCCATTTATTACACACGATCCCTATGTTCGAGTACATGCATTTTATTTATCCGAGATAAGAGAAATGTAAGAATTCAGATAGTCATTATCGAAAGCAATAACGTTTATGTACCTGGTACTTCTCATCAAACCATCTTTTCACCAGTTCTTTCCAGCTTTTCTCTTCTACATGACCTGGCTTCTTGAGATATGCTTGCTCCAGTGTGAGACTTTTAATTTTCGGCCAATACTCCTTTTTAAGCCTATATCGGAACTGCCGAATACTAACTTGCAGCATATCAGTGCACACATCTTGAGCCACCTCATCATTTTTGTCCATATTAAACTTTCCCTTCAAAATAGTGATGCATTAATCGGTAGATTCTTAGATAGATGATCATGTAGCATACTAATTAGGTTAAACCAAGATTGTACAGGACTCACCGCTCATCGTACTTATAGCATGAGGAATGACATGTTTGAGAGTGTCATCTTTCTTGTACCGTGTCCGAGTGTGTTGCAAGCGGCATTTTTTCACGGATGTGAATACCAACCTCATTGCTCAGCTTTGCCGATTGGACATAATCCTTGGGTCTCCCGACACCGGCGAGTGAATTCAATTGGCATCTTATTGCCACCATTTCTTCTTGTGTACTCATGTAGTCCATGGCCCATGGTACGTCCGCGTCCACCTCTCTTTCTCTTACTACCGCCAGATGTTGTCAATGTCTCTGAAATAAGAGATATGAAATGATTCTCTTTTATATGAAAATATGCGGTACGGTGTTTAGTTTTTACAAACTTTCATACCTTGCCGCTCAAAGTTTACAATTTGATTGTCCTCGGGAGATGAGGTGCTGCCTCCGGATGTCATGATCTGGTTAGGTGAGGGTGCTCCTTCGGTGTTCGGACCAGCGGTGGCCGTCGGCTCATCGGATGACCCGACTTCGGGTTCGGCTTGTTGCCATTGATCTTGTTGCAATGTTGGATGGTGCAACTTCGGGTATGGATCGCTTCTTCCGTGCAACTATTGCGGAAGAAGCAACTATCTCGCAAGCAAAGTAGAGGCTACATTAGTAGGAAACATTTAGCATGTACGTATTTCCTATCATAGTTCACACATAGTTCCACGGACCCGAGCTGAAGTTTTGCCGACGAGTGCGCCGATCCTCATCCGAATGAAGATCATCATCGGCAGTAGCTATCTCTTCCGGATTCGGTTCATACGAAGGGTCCTCTTCGACCTCCATCTCTTCGCAGACTGTGTCCTTTAGATTGTTACTAGTTCCTATTTGTACCCCACCATACACTAATGTACGTGCAAAACTAGAGAAATCTTTCTGAAATTTGTGGGCAGGTCCATATTTTTCAGCGAAATTTTTTTCCATGCGTACTACATTTTCTTGCATTTGTTTCTCCTTGGCAAGCTGATATGCCGGCTTGACGGGGTTTTGTGTCTCCGCTGAAATAATCGGAAGAGCGGAGCGTGAACAAAACATAAGAGGGGGCCAATTCCATAGAAAACAGCAAATAATTGTCTTTCCAAAATATTGTACAGCAACAAATGATTGAAAACATAAGAGTCTACGTATGATGTCGGCGAACAAAACATAAGAGGGGGCATATGGCAGGCTAAGGGACATCATGTGCTTTTAGATATCTACTCGTAACAAATAATTGACACATAATGAGGTATCGGTAGTTCAGTCCTATACCGATAGAAGTTCAGATATGTGCTGATAGAAGTTCAGATATGTGCTGATAGAAGTTCAGATATGTGCTGAAATTTGATTTTTGACTTTTGAAAGACATAGATAAACAAAAATTGTGGAAATAAATAGACTGATGAAACAAAGTACATGATTAAAAAAACTTCATTACATTGTTAAGACGTGCATTGCACGTGCAAACTAACTAGTTCCATAGAAAACAACAAACAATTGTTCTAGATCAAACTCTGCTTCCCTCTGAAACTGACGAATAAAAGTCTGAAGCAATGTCGTTGTTCACTGTAGCTCGTCAGGCTGTTTTCGGCAACGGCTGGAATTAGTTCAGTTAAGTGTTTCGGCAAACAATTGTCAATGCAAAAGATTGTACAGCAGCGGGATGGCAAAGATTGTATAGCACGGCATGATTGTCTCTGCAATAAAAACGATAAACCCTATACGTATGATGTCGGGATTGGATCTATCAAATATGCAAGATCTAGATATAGGTCAAACGGGCGTGGTAGACATGTAAAACCGATCTCTCGATCTAACCATCCGAAAAACACAACAACAAGCCGATCACCGACAGATTTACCTTGGCGTTTCTTCGAGCCGGGCGCCTTCTTCGGCGTGTGTGTGCGATTTTCCTTCACCCCGACGTTTCGACGACTGCCGGCCATGGCGACCACCGGCCGGGGAGATAGATGCGAGATGGATGAACGTCCGGCGAAGACACCGGATCGGGGTGAGCACGAGAGGATGAGGTCGGGTGTGTGGGTAGTTAAGATGCTCGTAGATCATGGGGTAGAGGCACGACGTATATAAGGGAGGGCGAAATATTTGATAGGTGGGGTGCGCGGGAGGAGTGGAGGGAACAAAAAATTTGGGCGTTTTGGCAGCCGGCGTACTACAATTTGGAGGGAACAAGTTTTTGCCGTGAAAGAAAAAATATTACTCTGAAAATGGAACTGTACATGTATATTTTTATCAAGAAATCGCCGATGCCCAATATATCCAATTTTGTTTTTCAAAGGTTCAGCGCAAGGATTCTCATCGCAATGCACACACGCATGAAATCCTCTTGTGCTTCGGCCTGACATAGTGGCATATCCAGGATAATCATGAATAGACCAAAGAAACGCAGCATGCAATGGGAAATATTCCTCTCGTGCATGCATCAAATGTCTCCACACCACTCCATAGCTGCATCATATCTTTTATCGGTGGCTGCATAAATACATGAAAATCTTTCCCCGGGGAATACTTTCCGGGGATTAGCAATGCCATCATGTAATTCGATTGATCCATGCACATCCATGGTGGGAAGTTGTAAGGAATCACAAAAACAGGCCACATACTGTAAGGATTACTCATACTTCCAAAAGGATCGAAGCCGTCCGTGGCAAAACCTAGTCTTATGTTACGAGGATCTTTAGCAAACCAATCAAACTTGCCATCAAAGTGCTTCCATGCCTCACCATCGGCAGGGTGCCTCAGTACATTGGGCTCAACAACCCTCTTCTCTTTGTGCCATCTTGTATGTGTCGACATTTCCTTTTTAACAAATAGTCTCTGCAACCTTTTAATTATAGGAAAGTACCTTAACACCTTGTGAGATTTTCTTTTTTCCAGTAGGGTCTCTATATCTTGATAATCCACAAACATGGCAGTTCGTATCGTCCTTGTGATCTCCCCAAAATAAAGAACAATCAAACTTGCATGCATGAATTGTCTCATAACCAAGCCCAACATCAGAAAGAACACTCTTAGCATCGGCATATGATTTGGGAAAGTCCACATCCGGCAAAGCCGTACGTAAAAGCTGAAGTAAGAGATCAAATCCTCTGTTTGTTATCCGGCTGTATGATTTGACATGAAGGAGCTTAATGATGAACGACAACCTAGTGAAAGAGGTGCATCCCTCATAAAGTTCTTTTTCGCCGACTCAATTAGATTAGCATACAGATTTGGCAGGTCGGGACCTTTATTTCCGGACTTACGCAGTTCATCGATCATACTAGACGAATCATCAACATAACAAACACCATTGTCTTCCTCTTCATCGTTGTCACTATCATACGCACCATCATCGTTTCTATCCCGCCCTTCGTCATCACTAAAATCTTCCCCATGTCTAGTCCATCTTGCATACGTCATGGACATACCTGAACAATTGCAGTGATCCTCGATCGTTTTTATATCCTGACGTATCAGATTTAGGCAGTCCTTGCAAGGGCACAAGATTGGTTCATCTGTATTGTCCAAGTGTTCTCGCGCAAACTTGATGAAATCCCTAACACCTGCCATGTACTTTGTTGTGAACTTCGGGTGCCATCGGTTATCCAACTTCGATCCATTGCCTACAATTCAGTTAAGAACATGCCAACGTTCTTCGGAACAGATCTTGACAACCGATTAAAAAATCTAGACCTAACGAACAATCGGGACAACTCACCGATGATGCGTCTCACCGCCACCACAATGGAGCCTTCACGGAATTCTTCTCACCTCGACGAGAACCCTAGTCGATTCGACCGTTAGCAAGAGCACCTATATAGGCCGTGTACGCTAGCGGCGCAACTTAAACGAGGCACCCTCGGCCGACATAAATATTAATAAGGGAATTATTATGTCGTAACATCTAGATCACACCATTGAAATAAATATGTAGAATAGACTACTTACGAATACAGATTAAAATTCCATATCTACCTTAGCGGTAAGACTCCGCGTCGGTCACGCCGAAGCCCTTGTTCGATTCTTCCAAACCACAATTTTTACTTAATTAAATATGTTCCTGACAACTGGGTCACGCATGATATATAAAACTAATAACATTTAATAAAGTAACTTAGTAATATTTCGTCACCTCGATCTTTGATTTCGTCACCTATTAACAGACACGATGGAAGCCCTTCCCGCTTGGGTAATGGGTGACGATTTATTCTTGACGACAAATCATACCGTCAAGCATTACCTTAAATGCTTGACGAAAGATGAATTCGTCACCTATAAGGACACATCCATGACGGTATGCATTTTTGTCACCAGGGTTTTCGTCAACAAATCCCCCATCTCTTGTAGTGGGGGCTGTCCTGCCCCTCCCGTCGGCCGAGGACGCACCTGGTCGCCGCGCCGGCCGAACTGCAACCAGCAGCCCTAGATTGCCCCGCCAAACCGCTTCCTTTGGAGAGCAGCGGGCCCGCCACCACCGTGGAAGAGGCCGGTGGCAGCGGTGGCGAGGAGAGGCGCGGAGGGGGGTCCCTAGACGGAGGAGATTGGGGGCGCCCCGGTGTCGCCGCGGGGGGCGACAGGGGAGCGAGTCGGGGAGCAAGTATATTACCCTATTTTTTCTAAAATACAAGCCTTGCATAATTTTATCATTTGAATATTTTCAAGTTCGATCGTGTATAATATATAGAATTACTACCATCAAACATTAATTTGGTATGACTAAATCTATCTTCAAAATAAATGTATAATGTACAGTCATTTTTATGTGAAGCACCAGTTTTGCGTATAAAACTGATGGTCATGGATTTACATTGCAGGCTGTTTTGTGCTAAAAGAACCTTACATTTTGGATCCGTGCAATAGTATATGGCCTCATAGGAATGGCAGATATACACGACAATGCCATGCAAAACCAGTGCTTGGATGCTTGGCTTGTTGCCATTAAAGTTAGAAAACCATGAGCCTAGGAGGTTCCATTGGGAGTAAACAAGAGAGTCCCACATAGAAGAAATCACTGATCACATAGATTCTCCTAATAACCAAACCTATCACCTCAGGACACAAAGTACACGATTCCAGGCACCAAGCCACCAACGACTCGGCGCACAACACCAGCCACGAGCTGTGTTTTTTAGGAGATAGGGCCTGGCTTTTCATGCTTGTCAATAGCAGCAATTCTGAGACAGTGAGAGAGGGGAGGGGAGGACTATGTCCAAGTTGCCCTGCTTTTTGTCTTGTGTCTCGCCGGTACCCCACTTGCATATATAGTTTTATCGATGAATTGTGAATGGTTAGTCGTCATCGGCCACACAAAGGAAGAAATGCTCTTGTCTGATGACACCGCGCTCACCGATTCCCATCCGCATTCGAATGGATATAAGCTCTTTACGTGTCCTAGAGGGTAAAGCTCCCATAATTGGAGCATATCAGCAGGAAAATCACTATCCACCTTTCGATTTGAGTCACTTTTCTTAACCCTGTGAGAGTTATGAGCGGGGTGCTTATCTCTAAGCATAACTGGAGTGTCATGCAAGCTTGTATTGATGCATATCCATTCGTCCGCGGAATGGTGTGTGTGTGTGTTCCCGGTGGTTACGTCTCTTTTAATTTGAGTTTGCTAACCCAGCACCCAGAGTTTCCAAATTCTGCGGTGCCATTGATGGAAAATGTAAAAACTCATGAATTGGTGGCAGTTGGGTGCTGGTACATCTGGTGGCAACGCAGGGAATTGGTAAAAGGTGAGAATGTCAGTCCTCCAAAAAATTCAGCTTTTGCTATTAACGCCTTAGCAGCAAATTTTAGTGCAGTTAAACACAATATAGTGGAAAAAGAGGTGAAGTGGTCAAAACCACCAAGAGGCCATCGAAAATTAAATGTGGATGCTTCTTATCATGCTGATGGACCTGGATCAGCTGGTATTGTCTTGCGAAATGATAAGGGAGAGGCCATAGCTGGTAAAGTTTGTCTGCTGAATAACTTGATGTGTTCGGCATCGGCTGAAGCAATGGCGCTGTTGAGATGGTTACAATTTCTTGAGCAGATTGGGTGTTATTCAGCGTATGTTGAATCGGATTCTCTGGAGGTAATTCAAGCATGCAATGGAGATACTGAACTGCTTAGTTCTTATACGACAGTGCTAGCTGATTGCTTTCAAATTGTTAGTAGGATGGACTTGGTGATCTTCCAACATTGTCATCGGGAAGCAAATATGGTGGCTAGTATTTAGCAAAGCATGGGTATGAGACTAATTCTAGTTTAGTTTGGCATGATAGGCCTCTTGAGTTTATTAGAGCTGATGTTATTCGTGATGTAATTCTTTTAGAGATTGTACCAAATATTTAATCTCAGAGCAGCAAGTTTCGGACGCACTCTTTTCTTACCAGGGTACCCAAGAAGACTGGAAGGTTTTTAATGAGACGGCTTGCTGGCTTAATATATCGATATTTATTTCAAAAAAAAAATTCTACGTACTACTTCCCTTCCAAAATCTAACATGTTTTACTAGGTTATAAGGTACTAGGTAGCATATCAGACTATGCTTTTTGGGAAAGAAAAAGGATAACCTACTACAACGTCTAAACAATTTAAACAGAGGTAACACATCCGAATAACCAGGATCAGTCCATCTAACGGTTCATCGAATACCACTAGAATTTCCGACGGATCATTGCTTCCGACAAGAGAAATTTTATGTCATATAGTAGTATTAGTTATACTAGAGGATTTGCAATTTTACTTTTGCACAACGATACAAGTTCTGGTGAGTTAACATGAGACCTCTAAAAACGGATTAAGTAATCAACAGATGCACTGCACGATTGCAGCCCCAAGAGAATATAGATGCATCTTTCTTTTTCTGGTCGCTCTCTCGCTAGTGTTTCTTGTCCCAGTCGTGGACTTAGGAGTAGAAAGAGACGCGCGAGCCAAGTTGAGCCCCTCGTCTTGTGATTAAGACGGCGCTCAACATTCATACTCCGTTAACTGTATAATATACAGACCAGTAAAATTTATTTTTCGCCGTGGATTGCATTGTGAGGTGTAACTTGTAGTGACAAGGTAAGGAAATCAAGCAAGCAAGAAGGTTCTAGAGTAATTCCATCGGACAAGGTACCGGTGCATATTTTATTTGTGGTCATATTGCTTGTCGTAAGGACACTGGCGAGGCAGAAGCAACACCAACAAGCTGAGAGCTTCCCGACCTACACGTCTATTTTGAATTTTACAATTCGATCGCCTCGACAAGAGAATTCTGCGTTTTTCCTTCTTTCTAAACGACAACCTCTTGATTGTTGTTTGCCATGATACTTTTTTTTCTAGTATTTTCACCTGCTGATTTCGATTGTTGTACTGTGTTTATTTGAACAGTTGCTAAAATAATTCCTCAAATGTCTGCTGGTAATTGAGAGGGTAAATCTAACTTGTAGATAGACTATTAGTAAATGTCCGCCGCCTCCTCCTAACCTAGCCGCCGCCTCCTCCTCTCCCCCCCCCCCCCCCCCCCCGGGTGGCGGCGGCGGAGGATGTACCCGCCCCGCTCGAGCAGCCGCCCCCGGATCGCCGCACCTCAGTCGTCGCTGCTGCCGGCCTCGGCCCCGGCCCCGGCCCCGTCCTTGGCCTTGGCCCCGGCTTCGGCCCCGGCCCGGCCACAGCCCCGGCCCCGGCCTCGGCCACGGCGGCGGTGGCGGCGCCCCTTCCGTCGAACGACGAGGGGGAGGAGAGGGTTTCCACGATGGCGTTCCATGGGAGGTGATGAAGCGCCGGTGGAGGAAGCCGGGCGGCACGGCTACTTGGTCGGGGCCTGATGCTCTCCGTCGGTGGCCATGGAGGATTCGGTGGAGCGGTGGCGGCCTCCGCCCCCGGTGACGGTTCGGCGGTGGTACGCATGATCCGCGCCGCCGTCCTCTTCCCTGGTGATCCGGCGGGAGGGACTGGCGGCGTGGGGGCTGCTGGTCTTGCTTTGTTTTTGGTGGCGGTCCTCGGGTTTCTCGCAAGCGAAGATGAAGATCTACCAGAGGTCAGTTTGCTTTGATATGGCTGGAGAGATGAGTTCCGGAAAGCTCCGCTGGCGAATGGAACAGTGCATATTTTGCCTGCAGTTTGCTGGATCGGGTGGTATTCGGTCGCGCGCACCCATGTTTTTATTCCGACCGTTCGGTTCCGGAGGAGCGCCGCGAAGCTATATTCTGTGTTGACATCTGGTGACTTTTTGGTCCATGGTGAAGTCAGAAGAAGGAATATCATGAAGGCCGGATTGGTGGACTGACTAAAGGAGGTTCGAGTCAACGTGATGCTGAGGGATCTGCTTGGCGTTCCGGGCTTGCAGCAGTGGTATGCATGTGGGGGCGGCAGCACGAGGGAAGTTCGGAGTCTTACCTCTCAGGGTGAAAACCCAATGTCTGGCCTTAACTGGTTGTGCCTGGCAATGTTCTTGTTGGAGGCATTGTTTTGAGAGTGGGGACTATCTTCAGGGAGAAATCCTAAGACCTTTGGTCGGGCGACGACGGTGCTAGTGCACTGTTTCCTTCTTGAAGGCGTCGCTTTTGGAGAGTCTGTACTTCAGGTGTTGTCACGGTGGTGGTTGTATTGCTGTTGCTAGGTCTAGAAGGTTGTAGCGGGACTTTTTTTTCTTAGTTTTCTTTACTCTTTTTTGGCTGTGTGCATCCGTACTGCCATTAGGGTGGAGCGTTGTTGCAGAAGCTGGGTGTAATTAGTATCTTTTGATATTAATATATTCCCTTTATCGAAAAAAATTCTCCTCGACTGATTTTTTTTCTAATTATTGGTCGATCGATATCCTTCTTTGTTTCCCTCATCTATTGCTTAGGGCTTTAACATACTAATTAGAATCCCAATAACAAGTTCAAGAAACAAACAACTACAAGCCTAATTACAACTTAACATGAAATAATTAAGTAAAAATATTAAATTTAAATTTTAAAATCGTGCATATGTATACTATTACTCATCCATGTGCAAATGTGCAATTGCACAAATATCTGCTAAGATCAAACAACTACAAGCCCCGTTACAAGTTAACATGCAAAAAATTAGGTAAAAGAATATTACATATATAATTTAAAATTGCACACTATGCAGATAAAAAAATCATAGGTGCAATTACATACTATTTAATATTCAAACGCGGTTACACGAAGGTTTTATCTCCCATTACAATTTGTGTCAACTGCAGGTCTGCAGTTCACATACTACTACTTTTAGAAATTGCATTCTACTGTGTAATTGCATGCTACCTGGCATACTTATGTGGCAACTGGACTAAAGAGTTCATCTGCACTTGCTTGCTAATGTACAATTGTGTACTCCCTTTGTCCACAAATAAGTGTACATGCGAATTTTCCAAGATAAATTATCAAGTAGAGTGAAAATACATTGGGAAAATGCGGAAAATCAAATCTGATCCCGGGTGCATATGTACCCGGTATGTATAAAACATATTTCTAAACCGTAAAAAATTTAGGAAAATAATTTAGCATGTAGAGGGACATGTTCTATGAGTGCATGTAAATTTTCACATAAAACAAACATTTTTTGTAACCTGTGTAAAAAAGACAAATAATGCCTCAAAAAATAGACTATTTTAGCACCTAAGATTTGTCTTTTTTGCACAAGGCATGGAACATATCGGTTTTTGCTGAAACAACTTTGTAAGCATGTAACATGTCAAGGTATACACAAAGAATTTTTATTTGTATTTTTCTAACATTTTAAAATATATTTAATATGTGTTTCAAATAAAGGGTGCATATGCACCCGGGTGTAGAAACACCCTGTCCGGGAAAATGCATCTTTCTTCTTTAATTCTTTCATCTCCAATAAGCTAAGTGCATATATAAAAACAATGAGGATATGTGCACAATATTATTGTGTTTGATTTCCATACGATGAGAGGGAAACAATTAAAGTGCATTGGAAAGATAGGAGTACACTCTTTTGTGAATAAAGTTTAGAGTTAGATGTCCACTTATTTGAGGACGGAGAGAGTACTATTTAATGCCCCAACAAATAGATAAAGTAACAAGAAAATATCTCTGAAAAGAAATGAGAAACGCACTAACAAAGAGAAAAGCATCCCAACAAAAAGGCCAAACATCTTTCTTAAAAAAAGGCCAAATAACAAAACCGACTCAGCCCAACCCAAAAGATGACAACCAAACGGACAAAAATAAAACCACACACGAAAATTATCAATCGAGAGCTACTCCCTCCGATCCCTTATAATTGACTCGGATTTTGTACTAAATCCGAGTCAATTAAAAGAGATTGGGTAGTTTAATTCTCAGCTAGCTGACAGTTTTTTTTTCTTGTGCGAAATACTCATCAAATCCGACTTCTATTTGTGGCATTGAAACTTTATGTAGATGAGGAAATGGCGAAGCGAGGTAGTGGTGAAGAGAGCCATTGAAGTGGTTGCCTGAAACTTTCTGTAGATGAGGAAATGGTCTGTAGATGCAGTTAGCTGTATTTGAATCTGTTTCTCCAACTGGCATTTGTGCAATTGCGTCAGATGATGCTCGGAAGCAACACCACAGTCTAGTGTCCGAACGGAGGTCACTCACAAGATTACAATTCATGATCTATCTCAAGCGGAGTACCTAGCTCCTGAGAGTAGGCCAAACCAAGGACTACATATCGACCTCTGTCACTTGAGACTAGAGATCTACAGCAAGACACATTTTTTGGATAAAGTAGAGCAAGAAACATAATGACACAGTGCATACTAACACATGATAATTATTCTCCTCAAGTTCACAACAAGCAATCCTTATCCTTCATAGACAGTTTCACTTTCACCAGATCATCTCACAATTCACCCATGCAACATCAGTTTCATTCAGAGTTCAGATATCTCCCTCTCTCACTTATTCAGCGGGCTACTACATGGTACTCTCAGTATTCAGATCTGCCAGTTGAAGGCAACGGGGCTCCTCACCCGGTGCTTCCTGTTCTCCCAGGAAATGTGGCCGAAGTCCCATGTCCCGGCCGGCCTCACCTTTCCTTGCGCCTGGACGCTGAACTCCACCGTGTAGCTCCGCTTCTCGTTCTTCCTGATGAACTCCAGCGTCGTCGGCGTCACGGTAACCGCCACGCCCTCCGGCGCCGCGAACGTCACGTTGTACGTCTCCGGCTTCGCCGACACCTTGGTCACCGTCCTCGTCAGCGTGCGGACGCCTCCGTCGGCGCTGCTGCTGCGGAACACCACCACGAAAGACGGGTAGTTGACGTTGGCCACGCCCCCGGGGATCCTCGACCTCGCGCCGCACCCGGTGCTCATCTCCGGCGCGAACTGCCGCATCTGCTTCGCCGTGTAGTTGAGGGTGCAGAGGAAGTCCACGTAGTCCTGCGTGCCAGCGTCGTACACCAGGCCCGGGTCCATGGCGAGCCGCGGAAGGACGAGCCCCGCCCCGGCCGCCAGCGGCGTCGCGTCCATCGCGGCGCCGCCCAAGACGGTGCCGCTGTCGACCATGTCCCTGCCGTTCTTGTCGAGCGGGCCCGCGGTCGTCATCAGCGCCGACCGCACCATCGCCGGCGTCCAGTCGCCGTGCACCTTCTTGATCAGCGCCGCCGCGCCGGCGACATGCGGGCACGCCATGGACGTCCCGGAGAGGATGTTGAACTCGACTCTCCGCGTGTCATTGTCCCAGCTCGACGGCGGCGCGTCGCCCGACCAGGCCGCCAGGATGTTCACGCCCGGCGCGACGAGGTCCGGCTTCAGGATCTCAGGGGCCAACACGCTGGGGCCCCGCGAAGAGAACCCGGCCACCATCGGCGCCCGGTTCTCGCCGGTCACCGTCTCGCAGGCGAAGGCGAACGACGCCACCGGGTACGGCGACGACGCCATGTAGTCGTTCAGCTTCTTTTCGGCAGTATGGCTGATCATGACGCCGGGGAGCGTGAAGGTAAGGGCCAAGACGGCATCCCCGAACCGGTTCGTCCCGTCCGGGGACACCATCCCTGCTCCGCCGGCTTTCTCCACGTAGAAGCCGGTCCCGGGTCCTGCCATCCGCGTGCACACCACCACCTTGCCCATGACCTTGTCGAGCGTCAGGTCATCCTCGCTGCAGGAGCTGTACACGAGCTGGAGCATGCTCGTGCCCTTGGACTTCAATGTGTACAGGGACTGGCCCGTCAGCTCCACACCATTGCCGAGCCTGAGTGTCGCCGGGAACACGCGGTCCGTGGTGGTGGCGCCGACGGTGGTCATCCATGGCGCGACGTTGGACACGGAAGACGCCCCGGGACCGCTGTTGCCACCGGCGAGGACGACAAACACGCCCCTGCGAACTGCGCCGAATGTGGCGACGGCGAGGGGGTCGTTGTAGAAGGGGTCGTCAGGACGGCCGCCGAGGGAGAGGGAGATGAGGTCCACGCCGTCGCTCACCGCGGCGTCGATCGCCGCCGTGACTGCCGAGTCGGGGCATCCTACAAGCGGGTCCGGGACGCACGCCTTGTACATGGCGATCCTCGCATTGCGCGCCACGCCGCTCGCCCTCCCGCCCGAGAAGCCGTACAGATCGGCCCAGGGAACCTCCGCGCCGGCGGCCGTCGATGACACGTGCGTGCCATGCCCTTCGATGTCCCTCGGGCTCGGGTCGTTGTAGCCCTCCAGGTCCGGCATGTTGGTGGTGAAGGACTTGGCGCCGACCAGCTTGTTGTTGCAGGATAAGGTGGCGTTGAAACCCGCGGCGTCGACGCAGTTGCCCCTCCATGTGGAACGAACGGGGCCGAGTCCGGTGTCGTTGAAGCTGGCGCGTTCCGGCCAGATGCCGGTGTCGATGAAGCCGATGATGATGCCGTCGCCGAACTCCGAGTCCGGCCAGGCGCCGAAGTCGTCGTGGAGGCCCATGAACCAGGGAGACCTCGTGGTCTGGGTGTGGTACACCCTGTCCTTGTACACGTGGGTCACGCCGGGGACGGTCGACATGCGCCGGGCCTCGCCGTCGGTGAGTCTGACGGTGAAACCATGCATGACGGTGCCGTAGGTGTACAGGATGCGGTCCGTGGCGGTGGTGGCACGAGGTGAGTAGGTGTCCACCATGGACGCGTACCAACGCTCGAGGGTGGCGAACTTGGATGGCTTGGCCAGGTGGTTGGTTTGGACGATGTAGGTGTGGTCCGAGCTCCAAGGACGATCAGGCTTGGGCTCGGCAATGGAGTTCTTGGGCTCTGGGATGATGGCTGAGTGTGTGGACTGGACAAGGACGAGAACTAGCAGGGAGTGGAGCGAGAGGAGGGAGATCATTGAAGCCATTGTTGATGTGTGTGTGTGACTGAGCTTGTGGTGGAGGAATGCATGAGCGTGGTACGGCTTTTATAGAGCGTGAGCTTGGTTGGGCAACCTGCGACGCCACCGTACAACAGGCAGGAGACTTTCATCGCTGAGAGAAAATATTTCATCACCCACACATGCATGTGAGAGGCTCATCTTTTGCAGTATATCTGTTGGAATTTTGCAGCCACTGATGTGCCTGCATTGCCATGTCAAGCTATCTTCATGGGGTCTCAGCTAGTGGGAGCTAATTTTGATTTTGGCCGAGAACAATTTCGATTTTGGACGACGACGAAACGGCCTTCCAAACCAAACAAGGAATGAAACGGCCTCCACTCTCCTTTTGTCTCTTCCTACAATCAGAACTTTCTTGTCTCCACTGAGGTACACTAATATCCCAATTTTCAGTTAACATTCTAACTTAGTATCAGGGATGAAATCAACTGCCCCTCACAGAGTACCAGTAGTAGCACATGAGATTCCCATGAGAGCAGACAAGGCAGTTTCGGTCACTGCAGCTCTCATGAAATTCAGGTTGAGATCACAGTCATCCAAAACAGAGACCTAGTGGATGCTACTTGTGAGTTTTCTTCATGCACAATTCTCAGCTAGTGGGAGCTAAATGCAGCAGCGAAACAAAACTGAATGGTGTATGTTTGCCCAAGAACAACTTTGATTTCGGACGGCGATGCATGAAACGTCCTTCCAAAACCAAACAAGGAATGAAACGGCCTCCACTCTCCTTTTGTATTTCCTAAAATCACAACTTTCTTGTCTCCACGCTGAGGTTTTTTTAATTTTCAGTTAAGATTCTAACTTTGTATCAGGGATGATATCAACTGCCTCTCACAGAGTACCAGCAGTAGCACATGAGAGCAGAGAAGGCAGTTTCAGTCGCTAAATTCAGACACCAAATGTTTCACTACAGCTCTGGTGAAATTCAAAATGAGATCACAGTCATCCAAAACAGAGATCATGTGGATGCTACTTGTGGGGTTTCTTCATGCACAATTCTCAGCTAGTGGGAGCTAAATGCAGCAGCTAAACAAAAACTGAATGGTGTTAATTTTAATATTTGCCCAAGAACAACTTTGATTTCGGACGGCGATGCAATGAAACGTCCTTCCAAAACCAAACAAGGAATGAAACGGCCTCCACTCTCCTTTTGTCTCTTCCTAAAATCACAACTTTCATGTCTCAACCGAGGTACACTGATATCCCAATTTCCAGTTAACATTCTAACTTAGTGTCAGGGAGGAAATCAACTGCCTCTCGCAGAGTACCAGCATTAGCACATGAGAGCAGACAATGCAGTTTCAGTCCCTAAATACAGACACCAAATGTTTCACTACAGCTCTGGTGGAATTCAGGATGAGATCACAGTCATCCAAAACAAATACCTATGTAAAAATAAAAATAAAAACCATTCCAAGATGTACGTATGGCACAGTGGGTGTTTAGATGGATTAAGATTTTAATGGGTATAGATACAAGCTCTGCATTGTCTTGAACAATGTGACCTGGCCATATTTTACAGTTACAAGGTATCGGAGATGAATCTGCACAGTTATGTTATGACCATTAGCTACCAGGTTTCTACTTTGGCATGCACGGGCACAACTTTTACATCTCATCAAGTCGCCACTGGGCTACATTTCACGGATCGGGTCAGCGTTAGTAGCAGGACTGTGATTTACGTCGTTGAGGCGATTGAATTGGTTTGCGTCATTCATATTAGCAGATGAAGAGCTACCCAGCAACACAATCAGCAGTGAAACACACCTGATGCTAATTTTTTCCTGGGGGGGAATTTTCGTTTTGATTTTGGACGGCGATGAAACGGCCTTCCAACCCAAAACAAGGAATGAAACTGCCTGCATTACCTTTTTGTCTCTTCTTAAATATCCAACTTTCTTGTCTCCATTGACGTACACTAATTAAACACACACACAAAAAAATTAAGATCCGCAGGAGCCAATTTTAAAGATAAAAACACCTCCACAACACCAACATAGAATTTGTTTTGTTTGACTACGGCAGAAAGAACGAATATTTAAAAATAAATAGACTAGTCGGAAAATTCGATACGATTGGGATTTAATAGAATTTAATAATGCTCGGCATGTTTTTTTACTTATTTTCCAGCAAACCCATATATAAAATCAAATAGTGAACAACAAGGTCCCAGAAAAATAGCTACTCTATAAATAACAACATGAAATAAGTCCCAATAGAAACACCTGGAATTTCAAATTCACATCATAAACCAAAGGGTGACTTGAATAACAAAGAGGAGATCTTTTTTTTATGGAAAACAAAGTTCCAAATATCTCCACAAACATGGAGCTAAGAATAAAAATAGGTTCAAAATAATCAACCTGGAGATAGTTGAAATGCAGGGTATCCCCAAGATTATGGTTTTCCTAGCTCTTGTATTTTTCATCTCCCATCATCTCCATTTTTTTTTATCAAACCTTAAGAAGATTTTACCCTCCCAGAAACTTTTATTGCCTACAAAATGTTAGTTTTCCGAAAAGATTATAATTATAACATCGAATATTTAGCAATAATTTATAATGAAGGCTCCTTAATTCTAAATAGTGGGTCACATACAAAATTGAGCTTCATGTCACACAAACATTGGAAAAAACAATAGAAAAAATAAAGTGAACTTAAAATTATATTTTCAGCAACCCTTGGCACAAACTTGATTCTAAAAGAGAAATTTCACTTGTGTGAAAAAAGTATAAAAAAAAGATACATGTACGCAAAAAAAAATCCATGTTCACATAAGATACTAAAAAAAATTAACACTAACAATTATGTTGGAGATTTTCGCAAACAAGTAACTAGTTTGTAAATTCTTGTGCTAAAGTTGATTATTTGAATAACATTATTATGGCAACCGTTATAAGTTAAACAAAAGATTTTTTTTAGTTTTTGGGGTATTTTATAATGATGAAATATTTGCATAGATTCCATAGGCATGAACAAAACGTTCAAGGTCAACCTCTAACTATCGAATGCTCATCTTTCAAATGGTAACTTTAATTTTCTATCCCAATTTTTCAATGTAATAATGGTAGCTAAATTTATAAAATATAAAGACCCCAATTTTTTTTTAATACAATCAAGCTAATAAAGAATTTGAACCAAAGTAGAGCACGCCCAAACAGAGAACATGCAACAAAGAAGTGTTGCTCTCTTCCTATTTATTAGTTTTCATACATGAATAAACTGAAATAATAGAGTGGATACTGATGTATCTCAAATGTAAACACTTGCAATGTAGCTAAATTGAAACATAGGGGGACCTCTATATCCTCCTCTCTTCGTAATAGTTGCAAGAATTAGAAACAAACATAGAAATATAATTTGCGCTAGAATCTTCATGAGAAAAAGCAATGCAAACTACAAATATAATCCTAAGCACATGCACAGTTCTCATCTAATACTAAAAGAATGTAAGGCATACCCCCACCCCCCCCCCCTCCCAAAAAAAAAATATGTGGGACGACACATCCCTAAAGTACCTCAATTTATTTTTCCCGTCGGATGTGCCGTGGTATTATCGATACCAGCACAAAAGTGTACCATGGTAGGTGACAGGCAAGAGCGGCATGATTTGATGACGTGGTTGAATGGACGCATGTACTTTTTTATTGCGTTGTGGATTCTACATGACCTTCACAGTGGACCCAATGCAGGTGACTGGTCAACCGCGTCATATTGACGGGTAAGCCCGCGTCATACTGACTGGTAAGCCCTACCAACAAAGCTGAAGGATTGGCTTGTCAGGTTTTAATAGCTGACCTAGCATAGCTGTATTCTCCAACAACTCCATTTCCCTTCAATCCTGAAAGGACGAGATGTCGCCTAGAGGGGGGTGAATAGCCATTTTAAAAACTCTTAGGGATTTGACTTGTAAGAATGCGGAATTAAACTAACGTTTAGTTTACAAGCATAAATCCTAAATATGCTAGGCTCATCTAAGTGCAACAACAACAACTAGAGCTAAGCAAGATAGGCACAAGATATATGTAGCACAAGTGATAGCAAAATATATGTACTTCAAGAACGATGGCTATCACAAGGAAAAGTAAGCTCGGGTATAGAAATAACCGAGGCACGCGGAGACGAAGATGTATTCCCGTGTTCTCTTCCTTTGCAAGAAGGTACGTCACGTTTGGAGAGGTGGAGGTCTCACGAAGGATTCCCCAACGCCACGAAGGCTCACCTTCTTCTCCGAGCCAAACCCACGAAGGATAATGGCCCTTTCCTTATGGTTAGCTTTTCCTCCACTCCGGAGATGGCAAGCTCCACAACCACTTCACAAGCTCCACGAAGGAGAAGCGGATGTCTACGCACGCTTCTATTCCTGTAGACAGTGTTGGGACTCCAAGAGCAGAGGTTTGTAGAACTGCAGCAAGTTTCCCTTAAGTGGATCACCCAAGGTTTATCGAACTCAGGGATGTAGAGGTCAAAGATATTCCTCTCAAGCAATCCTGCAATTAAGATACAAGAAGTCTCTTGTGTCCCCAACACACCTAATACACTTGTCAGATGTATAGGTGCACTAGTTCGGCGAAGAGATATTAAAACGCAGGTGGTATAGATGGTGGTAAACGGTAATTGCGATCTGAAGTAAATATTGCAGGAAGTAAAGATGCGGTAAAACGAGTAAATAAGCGATGTTTGCAGTATTTGGAAACAAGGCCTAGGGATCCTACTTTCACTAGTGGTCACTCTCAACATTGCAATCATAATTGAATATAAATATAAGCACTTCATCATACTACTCTCCTGTTGGTAAAGAACTCAAATTCATTGGGCAAGTGTGCAAAAGCACACCTCAAAGGCGTATTCTCAAGTACTAATAAACACCCCACACTGTCACCGTGAGCATTCATAGGAGGTACTAACACACCACAATTCATAAGGAAGTTACACACGGCGCACACACTGTCACCATTACACCGAGGTCACAGTAACTCCAAAGTTCACATAATAAAACACTTGAATAGCATATGACATCTAGATTGCAAAGCCTATGATCACATAGATGAACAAATAAGTGCTACTCTCAAACACTCTCTTGTTGGATAACAAACACCATTCATTGTGTAGGGCTACAAGAGCACACCTCAAGCCGGAGTAAACAAGCTCCACAACATCCGGAGTTCATATTAAAGTAACCTCTAGAGTGCATAATAGACAAGAGTAACATCTACATATTCATAAAGATCACACCATGGGAGAGAGAGATGAACCACATAGCTACCGGTAGAGCCCTCAGCCTCGGGGGAGAACTACTCCCTCCTCATCATGGGAGACAGCAACGGCGAGGAAGATGGCGGTGGTGTCGATGGAGATGACTCCAGGGGCAATTCCCCGTCCCGGCGGCGTGCCGGAACAGAGACTTCTGTCCCCCGAAACGGAGTTTCGCAATGGCGGCGGCGCCCCTGGAGTCTTTCTGGAGTATGATAGATTGATTGAGGGTTTTCCGTCGCGAGGGAATTTATAGGCGAAAGAGCGATGTCGGTGGAGTCCCGAGGGGCCCACACCCTAGCCCCCCCCCCCTCTTGGCCGCGCCGCCAGGTGGTGTGGGGCCCCCTGGCCCTTCTCCGTCTCTCCTTCGGTGTTCTGGGTCCGTCTCGGTAAAATAGGAGGTTCGGCTTTTGTTTCGTCCAATTCCGAGAATATTGCCCGAACAGCTTTTCTGGAACCAAAAACAGGAGAAAACAAGAACTGGCACTTCGGCATCTTGTTAATAGGTTAGTCCCGGAAAATGCATAAAATCATTATAAAGTGTGAGCAAAACATGTAGGTATTGTCATAAAACTAGCATGGAAAATCAGAAATTATAGATACGTTGGAGACGTATCAAGCATCCCCAAGCTTAGTTCCTACTCGCCCTCGAGTAGGTAAACGATAAAAAGAATAATTTCTGAAGTGACATGATACCAACATAATCTTGATCATACTATTGTAAAGCATATGAGATGAATGAAGTGACTCAATGCAATGATCTATAACTTGATAACATATAGCAAAAACTTTTCATGAATAGTACTTTCAAGACAAGCATCAAAAAGTCTTGCATAAGAGTTAACTCATAAAGCAATAGATTCTTAATAAGAGGTTTGAAGCAACACAAAGGAAGATTTAAGTTTCAGCAATTGCTTTCAACTTTCAACATGCATATCTCATGGATATTTTTCAACACAAAGTAATATAATTAATGCAAATAAGCAAGTATGTAAGAATCAATGCACAGTTGACACAAGTGTTTGCTTCTAAGATGGAAAGAAGTAGGTAAACTGACTCGACATAAAGTAAAAGAAACGCCCTTCGCAGAGGGAAGCATGGATTACTCATGTGCTAGAGCTTTTTTATTTTGAAAACATGGAAACAATTTTGTCAACGGTAGTAATAATTCATATGTGTTATGCATAAAACCTCCTATAAGTTGCAAGCATCATGCATCGAATACCAATAGTGCCCGCACCTTGTCCTAATTAGCTTGGACTTCCATGGATTATCATTGCATTACATATGTTTCAACCAAGTGTCACAAAGGGGTACCTCTATGCCACCTGTACAAAGGTCCAAGGAGATAGATCGCATTTCATTTCTCAGTTTTGATAGATCTCAACTTGAGGACATCCATACCGGGACAACATAGAAAACACATAATGGACTCCTCTTTAATGCTTAAGCATTCAACAACAGATAATATTCTCATAAGATATTGAGGATTAATGTCCAACTGAAACTTCCACCATGATACATGGCTTTGGTTGGCGGTCCAATGTTCTTCTCTAACAATATGCATACTCAAACCATTTAATCATGATAAATCACCCTTACTTCGTGACAAGACGAACATGCATAGCAACTCACGTGATATTCAACAAAGGTGTAACAGTTGATGGCGTCCCCAGAAACATGGTTACCGCTCAACAAGCAACTTATAAGAAATAAGATACATAAACAACATATTCAATACCACAATAGTTTTTAAGCTATTTTCCCATAAGCTATGTATTGCAAAGGCAAGGAATGAAATTTTAAAGGTAGCACACAAGCAATTTACTTTGGAATGGTAGAGAAATACCACATAGTAGGTAGTTATGGTGGACACAAATGGCATGAGTTTTGGCTCAAGGTTTTTGGATGCACGAGAAGCATTTCCTCTCAGTACAAGGCTTTGGCTAGCAAAGTTGTTTGAAGCAAACACAAGTATGGACCGGTACAACAAAACTTACATAAGAACATATTGCAAGCATTATAAGACTCTACACTCGTCTCCTTGTTGCTCAAACACTTTTACCGTGAAAATATCTAGACTCAGAGAGATCAATCATGCAATCCAAATTTCAACAAGCTCTACGGTAGTTCTCCACTAATAGGTTTAAACTACATGATGCAAAAGCTTAAACATGATCTATGAGAGCTTAAAACAATTGCCAAGTATCAAATTATTCAAGACAATATACCA
>NC_061512.1:181454552-181563959 GCF_022539505.1 Lolium rigidum | reverse complement strand
TGAAGGTACCTTATGATTCTATTATTAGAACAAATTATGATGTTGATGCTTCATCTCTTGATGTTACTTGAGTTACACTTTCGCGCCTAGGCGAAAGGCGTTAAAGAAAAGCGCTTATGGGAGACAACCCATGTTTTTACTCCAGTATTTTTGTTTTATATTTGTGTCTTGGAAGTTGTTTACTACTGTAGCAACCTCTCCTTATCTTAGTTTTGAGTTTTGTTGTGCCAAGTAAAGTCTTTGATAGTAAAGTAAGTACTAGATTTGGATTCTGCGCTAGTTCCAGATTTCTTTGCTGTCACGAATCTTGGTCTACCTCCCTGTAGGAAGCTCCGAAAATTAAGCCAATTTACGTGCATGATCCTCAGATATGTACGCAACTTTCATTCAATTTGAGCATTTTCATTTGAGCAAGTCTGGTGGCCTAATAAAATCCATCTTTACGGACTGTTCTGTTTTGACAGATTCTGTCTTTTATTTCGCATTGCCTCTTTTGCTATGTTGGATGAATTTCTTTGATCCATTAATGTCCAGTAGTTTTATGCAATGTCCAGAAGTGTTAAGAATGATTGTGTCACCTCTGAACATGTGAATTTTTATTATGCACTAACCCTCTAATGAGTTGTTTCGAGTTTGGTGTGGAGGAAGTTTTCAAGGATCAAGAGAGGAGTATGATGCAATATGATCAAGGAGAGTGAAAGCTCTAAGCTTGGGGATGCCCCGGTGGTTCACCCCTGCATATTTTAAGAAGACTCAAGCGTCTAAGCTTGGGGATGCCCAAGGCATCCCCTTCTTCATCGACAACATTATCGGGTTCCTCCCACGAAACTATATTTTTATTCCGTCACATCTAATGCACTTTGCTTGGAGCGTCGGTTTGTTTTTGTTTTTTGTTTTGTTTGAATAAAATGGATCCTAGCATTCACTTTATGGGAGAGAGACACGCTCCGCTGTAGCATATGGACAAATATGTCCTTAGGCTCTACTCATAGTATTTATGGCGAAGTTTCTTCTTCGTTAAATTGTTATATGGTTAGAATTGGAAAATACTACATGTAGTAACTCTAAAATGTCTTGGATAATTTGATACTTGGCAATTGTTTTGCTCATGTTTAAGCTCTTGCATCATATACTTTGCACCCATTAATGAAGAAACACTTAGAGCTTGCTAATTTGGTTTGCATATTTGGTTTCTCTAGAGTCTAGATAACATCTAGTATTGAGTTTTGAACAACAAGGAAGATGGTATGGAGTCTTATAATGTTTACAATATGTCTTTTATGTGAGTTTTGCTATACCGTTCATCCTTGTGTTTGTTTCAAATAACCTTGCTAGCCTAAACCTTGTATCGAGAGGGAATACTTCTCATGCATCCAAAATACTTGAGCCAACCACTATGCCATTTGTGTCCACCATACCTACCTACTACATGGTATTTATCCGCCATTCCAAAGTAAATTGCTTGAGTGCTACCTTTAAAATTCCATCATTCACCTTTACAATATATAGCTCATGGGACAAATAGCTTAAAAACTATTGTGGTATTGAATATGTACTTATGCACTTTATCTCTTATTAAGTTGCTTGTTGTGCGATAACCATGCTTCCGGGGACGCCATCAACTATTCTTTGTTGAATATCATGTGAGTTGCTATGCATGTCCGTCTTGTCTGAAGTAAGAGAGATCTACCACCTTAATGGTTGGAGCATGCATATTGTTAGAGAAGAACATTGGGCCGCTAACTAAAGCCATGATTCATGGTGGAAGTTTCAGTTTTGAACATATATCCTCAATCTCATATGAGAATAATAATTGTTGCCACATGCTTATGCATTAAAGAGGAGTCCATTATCTGTTGTCCATGTTGTCCCGGTATGGATGTCTAAGTTGAGAATAATCAAAAGCGAAAAATCCAAAATGCGAGCTTTCTCCTTAGACCTTTGTACAGAGCGGCATGGAGGTACCCCATTGTGACACTTGGTTAAAACATGTGCATTGCAAAGATCCGGTAGTCCAAGCTAATTAGGACAAGGTGCGGGCACTATTAGTATACTATGCATGAGGCTTGCAACTTGTAAGATATAATTTACATAACTCATATGCTTTATTACTACCGTTGACAAAATTGTTTCATGTTTTCAAAATAAAAGCTCTAGCACAAATATAGCAATCGATGCTTTCCTCTTTGAAGGACCATTCTTTTACTTTTATATTGAGTCAGTTCACCTATCTCTCTCCACCTCAAGAAGCAAACACTTGTGTGAACTGTGCATTGATTCCTACATATTTGCATATTGTACTTGTTATATTACTCTATGTTGACAATTATCCATGAGATATACATGTTACAAGTTGAAAGCAACCGCTGAAACTTAATCTTCCTTTGTGTTGCTTCAATGCCTTTACTTTGATTTATTGCTTTATGAGTTAACTCTTATGCAAGACTTATTAATACTTGTCTTGAAGTACTATTCATGAAAAGTCTTTGCTTTATGATTCACTTGTTTACTCATGTCATTACCATTGTTTTGATCGCTGCATTCACTACATATGTTTACAAATAGTATGATCAAGGTTATGATGGCATATCACTTCAGAAATTATCTTTGTTATCGTTTTACTCGCTCGGGACGAAGCGGAACTAAGCTTGGGGATGCTTGATACGTCTCCGACGTATCGATAATTTCTTATGTTCTATGCCATATTATTGATGATACCTACATGTTTTATGCACACTTTATGTCATATTCGTGCATTTTCCGGAACTAACCTATTAACAAGATGTCGAAGTGCCGATTCTTTGTTTTACTGCTGTTTTTGGTTTCAGAAATCCTAGTAACGAAATATTCTCGGAATTGGACGAAACGAAGACCCGGGGGCCTATTTCGCCACGAACCTTCCGAAGACCGAAGAGCATACGAAGTGGGGCTACGAGGTGGCCAAACCACAAGGCGGCGCGGCCAAGGGGGCCCGCGCCGCCCTGTGGTGTGGGCCCCTCGTCGGCCCCCGACTCTGCCCTTCCGCCTACTTAAAGCCTCCGTCGCGAAACCCCCGATGCGAAAAACCACGATACGGAAAACCTTGCGAGACGCCGCCGCCGCCGATCCCATCTCGGGGGATTACGGAGATCTCCTCCGGCACCTCGCCGGGAGGGGATTCATCTCCCGGAGGACTCTACACCGCCATGGTCGCCTCCGGAGTGATGAGTGAGTAGTTCACCCCTGGACTATGGGTCCATAGCAGTAGCTAGATGGTTGTCTTCTCCTCATTGTGCTTCATTGTTGGATCTTGTGAGCTGCCTAACATGATCAAGATCATCTATCCGTAATACTCTATGTTGTGTTTGTCGGGATCCGATGGATAGAGAATACCATGTTATGTTAATTATCAAGTTATTACATATGTGTTGTTTATGATCTTGCATGCTCTCCGTTACTAGTAGAGGCTCTGGCCAAGTTTTTGCTTTTAACTCCAAGAGGGAGTATTTATGCTCGATAGTGGGTTCATGCCCGCATTGACACCGGGACAGTGGACGAAAGTTCTAAGGTTGTGTTGTGCTGTTGCCACTAGGGATAAAACATTGGCGCTATGTCCGAGGATGTAGTTTTTGATTACATTACGCACCATACTTAATGCAATTGTCTCGTTGCTTTGCAACTTAATACTCGGAGGGGGTTCGGACGATAACTCTGAAGGTGGACTTTTTAGGCATAGATGCAGTTGGATGGCGGTCTATGTACTTTGTCGTAATGCCCAATTAAATCTCACTATACTTATCATGACATGTATGTGCATTGTTATGCCCTCTCTATTTGTCAATTGCCCGACTGTAATTTGTTCACCCAACATGCTTTTATCTTATGGGAGAGACACCTCTAGTGAACTGTGGACCCCGGTCCATTCTTTAATACTCGAAATACAAATCTACTTGCAATACTTGTTTTTACTTGTTTTCTCTGCAAACAATCATCTTCCACACAATTCGGTTAATCCTTTGTTACAGCAAGCCGGTGAGATTGACAACCTCACTTGTTTCGTTGGGGCAAAGTACTTTGGTTGTGTTGTGCAGGTTCCACGTTGGCGCCGGAATCCACGGTGTTGCGCCGCACTACATCCCGCCGCCATCAACCTTCAACGTGCTTCTTGGCTCCTCCTGGTTCGATAAACCTTGGTTTCTTTCTGAGGGAAAACTTGCTGTTGTGCGCATCATACCTTCCTCTTGGGGTTGCCCAACGAACGTGTGAAATACACGCCATCACGCTCTTTTTCTGGCGCCGTTGCCGGGGAGATCAAGACACGCTGCAAGGGGAGTCTCCACTTCCCAATCTCTTTACTTTGTTTTTGTCTTGCTTTATTTAAAGGTCCGTTGACGGCGCGCATTTTCTTGACCACACCATTGCCAGAATTGACTATATCCACCCAACCGACGCCATGGGAAGAAATATTGACTGTTCCGCAAAACCAAGAACGACCACGAGGCTAGCGGCTCGCGGTCCGGCAAAAAACCGCGGGTGGGGCGGTACGTCCGCATCGAGTTCGCGCGCTGCCTCTAGGAGGAAAACCGACCGGTGCCATGGTCGGACGCTAACCTGCCTGGAGGAGACTGGTACCTCAACTCCAGGCACGTGTCGGTCCTCCCGTGCCACGTGAGGGCCGAGAGCGCCGTCACGAGGTGCGCCGCCACCGCGCCATCTTGCTGGCCGATCTCCGAGAAGATCTAGAGCACACGCTCAACTCCTACAACTAGATCTCGTTCGGGATGTGGGATTTCGATGCGCGCCGCCGAGCGGGATACCTCGGCGATCTCGACTACTTTGACCGAGAGATCGCCGCGGAATAAGACGAGAACGACAACGATGATGACGAAGACGCCACCGCCGAGGCCGAGTGCGATACCTCGTCGGATGGCCATGTCCAAGGCGGAGACAATGACCACGACGACGGCAGGCCGGAGTGGGATCCGGAGACCCACCCACCGTACATTAGCGAGGAGGAGGCCATTACCATGGCACTGGCCAATAACGAGCTCAACGAGCTCAAAGAGCTCCCTATGTGGGACGGGCTCGCCATCTAGCTTCGCGAGTCGGCGCTCGCGCAGGGGAGGCTGGCGACTCCTCGGGCCACGCCGACGCGTTCCAATGTCCGCGCACTGACTCCTACTCCTTCAACGGCCTGGGATCCGTGCCCACCTTCACCACATCCTCCTGCGCCACCGACCCCTCCAAAATCCAGCAGTTGGAGGATAATCCGGCCTAAGTTAGGGTCGGATAATCCGGCCCCACCAAAAATCCGGCCCCTGGGAAAATCCGGCGAAATGTCCGACCAAATGTCCGGCCCATTCCAGAGCTGCATCGCCTCAGGTCCTTAGTCGATTTTTGGGGGGCGGATATTTTGGAAATATCCGGCCCGGATTATCCGGCCCGGATTATCCGGCCCTGGGGAAAATCTGGGAAAATGTCCGGCCAATTATCCGGCCCATGTCTCGGGGGATTCTGGAGATCTCCTCCGGCACCCTGCCGGAGAGGGGATTCATCTCCCGGAGGACTCTACACCGCCATGGTCGCCTCCGGAGTGATGAGTGAGTAGTTCACCCCTGGACTATGGGTCCATAGCAGTAGCTAGATGGTTGTCTTCTCCTCATTGTGCTTCATTGTTGGATCTTGTGAGCTGCCTAACATGATCAAGATCATCTATCCGTAATACTCTATGTTGTGTTTGTCGGGATCCGATGGATAGAGAATACCATGTTATGTTAATTATCAAGTTATTACATATGTGTTGTTTATGATCTTGCATGCTCTCCGTTACTAGTAGAGGCTCGGCCAAGTTTTTGCTTTTAACTCCAAGAGGGAGTATTTATGCTCGATAGTGGGTTCATGCCCGCATTGACACCAGGACGAGTGACGTAAAGTTCTAAGGCTGTGTTGTGCTCGTTGCCACTAGGGATAAAACATTGGCGCTATGTCCGAGGATGTAGTTGTTGATTACATTACGCACCATACTTAATGCAATTGTCCGTTGCTTTGCAACTTAATACCGGAGGGGGTTCGGACGATAACTCTGAAGGTGGACTTTTTAGGCATAGATGCGAGTTGGATGGCGGTCTATGTACTTTGTCGTAATGCCCAATTAAATCTCACTATACTTATCATGACATGTATGTGCATTGTTATGCCCTCTCTATTTGTCAATTGCCCGACTGTAATTTGTTCACCCAACATGCTTTTATCTTATGGGAGAGACACCTCTAGTGAACTGGACCCCGGTCCATTCTTTAATACTGAAATACAAATCTACTGCAATACTTGTTTTTACTGTTTTCTCTGCAAACAATCATCTTCCACACAATTCGGTTAATCCTTTGTTACGAGCAAGCCGGTGAGATTGACAACCTCACTCGTTTCGTTGGGGCAAAGTACTTTGGTTGTGTTGTGCGGGTTCCACGTTGGCGCCGGAATCCCCGGTGTTGCGCCGCACTACATCCCGCCGCCATCAACCTTCAACGTGCTTCTTGGCTCCTCCTGGTTCGATAAACCTTGGTTTCTTTCTGAGGGAAAACTTGCTGCTGTGCGCATCATACCTTCCTCTTGGGGTTGCCCAACGAACGTGTGAAATACACGCCATCACGCTCTTTTTCTGGCGCCGTTGCCGGGGAGATCAAGACACGCTGCAAGGGGAGTCTCCACTTCCCAATCTCTTTACTTTGTTTTTGTCTTGCTTTATTTTATTTACTACTTTGTTTGCTGCACTTATATCAAAACACACAAAAAATTAGTTGCTAGCTTTACTTTATTTACTGTCTTGTTTGCTATATCAAAAACACAAAAAATTAGTTTACTTGCATTTACTTTATCTAGTTTGCTTTATTTACTACTGCTAAAATGGCCAACCCTGAAAATACTAAGTTGTGTGACTTCACTAGCACAAATAATAATGATTTCCTATGCACACCTATTGCTCCACCTGCTACTACAGCAGAATTCTTTGAAATTAAACCTGCTTTACTAAATCTTGTTATGCGAGAGCAATTTTCTCGGTGTTAGTTCCGATGATGCTGCTGCCCATCTCAATAATTTTGTTGAACTATGTGAAATGCAAAAGTATAAAGATGTAGATGGTGACATTATAAAATTAAAATTGTTTCCTTTCTCATTAAGAGGAAGAGCTAAAGATTGGTTGCTATCTCTCGCCTAAGAATAGTATTGATTCATGGACTAAATGCAAGGATGCTTTTATTGGTAGATATTATCCCCCTGCTAAAATTATATCTTTGAGGAGTAGCATAATGAATTTTAAACAATTGGATAATGAACATGTTGCTCAAGCTTGGGAAAGAATGAAATCTCTCGGTTAAAAATTGCCCAACCCATGGATCGACTACTTGGATGATCATCCAAACCTTCTATGCAGGACTAAATTTTTCTTCGCGGAATTTATTGGATTCAGCTCGTTGGAGGTACCTTTATGTCCATCACTCTTGGTGAAGCAACAAAGCTCCTTGATAACATGATGGTTAATTACTCTGAATGGCACACGGAAAGAGCTCCACAAGGTAAGAAGGTAAATTCTGTTGAAGAATCCTCTTCCTTGAATGATAGGGTTGATGCTATTATGTCTATGCTTGCGAATGATAGGACTAATGTTGATCCTAATAATGTTCCATTAGCTTCATTGGTTGCTCAAGAAGAACATGTGGATGTAAACTTCATTAAAAATAATAATTTCAACAACAATGCTTATCGAACAATTCTAGTAATAACTATAGGCCATATCCTTATAATAATGGTAACGGTTATGCTAATTCTTATGGGAATTCTTACAACAATAATAGGAATACACCCCCTGGACTTGAAGCCATGCTTAAAGAATTTATTAGTACACAAAGTGCCTTTAACAAATCTGTTGAGGAAAAGCTCAATAAAATTGATATTCTTGTTTCTAGAGTTGATAGTCTTGCCTCCGATGTTGATCTTTTGAAATCGAAAGTTATGCCTAATAGGGATATTGAAAATAAAATTGTTACTACAGCAAATGCCATCCAAGTTAGAATTAATGAGAATATAAGATTAATGGCTGAACTGCGTGCTAGGTGGGATAGAGAAGAAAATGAAAAACTAGCTAAAAAGGAAAATGTAGCTAAAGTTTGGACTATTACCACCACTAGCAATGCTAATGATTCACATGTTGCTGCACCTCCTACTATCAATGGTAAAATAATTGGTGTTGGCAATGCTTCTACTCCTAGTGCAAAGCGCGCAAAATTGCTCGAAGCTGCTAAAGCTATTGAAACTGCTTGTGATAAAACTGCTGAAATTTTTTCCAACCTTGGGGATGATAATCCCATTGCTTTAGATTGTAATGATTTAGATTTTGATGATTGCCACATCCCTGAAGTTATAAAGTTCTTACAAAAACTTGCTAAGAGTCCCAATGCTAGCGCTGTAAACTTGGCTTTCACAAAACATATTACAAATGCTCTCATAAAAGCTAGAGAAGAGAAACTAAAACTTGAAACTTCTATTCCTAGAAAGCTAGAGGATGGTTGGGAACCCATCATTAAAATGAGAGTCAAAGATTTTGATTGTAATGCTTTATGTGATCTTGGTGCAAGTATTTCCGTTATGCCTAAAAAAGTCTATGATATGCTTGACTTGCCACCATTGAAAAACTGTTATCTGGATGTTAATCTCGCTGATAATGCTAAAAAGAAACCTTTGGGGAAAGTTGATAATGGTCATATTATGGTTAACAATAACCTTGTCCCCGTTGATTTTGTTGTCTTGGATATTGAATGCAATGCATCTTGCCCCATTATATTGGGAAGACCTTTTCTTCGAACCGTTGGTGCTACTATTGATATGAAGGAAGGTAATATTAAATATCAATTTCCTCTCAAGAAAGGTATGAAACACTTCCCTAGAAAGAGAATGAAGGTACCTTATGATTCTATTATTAGAACAAATTATGATGTTGATGCTTCATCTCTTGATGTTACTTGAGTTACACTTTCGCGCCTAGGCGAAAGGCGTTAAAGAAAAGCGCTTATGGGAGACAACCCATGTTTTTACTCCAGTATTTTGTTTTATATTTGTGTCTTGGAAGTTGTTTACTACTGTAGCAACCTCTCCTTATCTTAGTTTTGAGTTTTGTTGTGCCAAGTAAAGTCTTTGATAGTAAAGTAAGTACTAGATTTGGATTACTCGCGCAGTTCCGATTTCTTTGCTGTCACGAATCTGGGTCTACCTCCCTGTAGGAAGCTCAGAAAATTAAGCCAATTTACGTGCATGATCCTCAGATATGTACGCAACTTTCATTCAATTTGAGCATTTCATTTGAGCAAGTCTGGTGGCCTAATAAAATCCATCTTTACGGACTGTTCTGTTTTGACAGATTCTGTCTTTTATTTCGCATTGCCTCTTTTGCTATGTTGGATGAATTTCTTTGATCCATTAATGTCCAGTAGCTTTATGCAATGTCCAGAAGTGTTAAGAATGATTGTGTCACCTCTGAACATGTGAATTTTTATTATGCACTAACCCTCTAATGAGTTGTTTCGAGTTTGGTGTGGAGGAAGTTTTCAAGGATCAAGAGAGGAGTATGATGCAATATGATCAAGGAGAGTGAAAGCTCTAAGCTTGGGGATGCCCCGGTGGTTCACCCCTGCATATTTTAAGAAGACTCAAGCGTCTAAGCTTGGGGATGCCCAAGGCATCCCCTTCTTCATCGACAACATTATCAGGTTCCTCCCCGAAACTATATTTTTATTCCGTCACATCTTATGCACTTTGCTTGGAGCGTCGGTTTGTTTTTGTTTTTTGTTTTGTTTGAATAAAATGGATCCTAGCATTCACTTTATGGGAGAGAGACACGCTCCGCTGTAGCATATGGACAAATATGTCCTTAGGCTCTACTCATAGTATTCATGGCGAAGTTTCTTCTTCGTTAAATTGTTATATGGTTAGAATTGGAAAATACTACATGTAGTAACTCTAAAATGTCTTGGATAATTTGATACTTGGCAATTGTTGTGCTCATGTTTAAGCTCTTGCATCATATACTTTGCACCCATTAATGAAGAAACACTTAGAGCTTGCTAATTTGGTTTGCATATTTGGTTTCTCTAGAGTCTAGATAACATCTAGTATTGAGTTTTGAACAACAAGGAAGATGGTATGGAGTCTTATAATGTTTACAATATGTCTTTTATGTGAGTTTTGCTGTACCGTTCATCCTTATGTTTGTTTCAAATAACCTTGCTAGCCTAAACCTTGTATCGAGAGGGAATACTTCTCATGCATCCAAAATACTTGAGCCAACCACTATGCCATTTGTGTCCACCATACCTACCTACTACATGGTATTTATCCGCCATTCCAAAGTAAATTGCTTGAGTGCTACCTTTAAAATTCCATCATTCACCTTTACAATATATAGCTCATGGGACAAATAGCTTAAAAACTATTGTGGTATTGAATATGTACTTATGCACTTTATCTCTTATTAAGTTGCTTGTTGTGCGATAACCATGCTTACGGGGACGCCATCAACTATTCTTTGTTGAATATCATGTGAGTTGCTATGCATGTCCGTCTTGTCCGAAGTAAGAGAGATCTACCACCTTAATGGTTGGAGCATGCATATTGTTAGAGAAGAACATTGGGCCGCTAACTAAAGCCATGATTCATGGTGGAAGTTTCAGTTTTGGACATATATCCTCAATCTCATATGAGAATAATAATTGTTGCCACATGCTTATGCATTAAAGAGGAGTCCATTATCTGTTGTCCATGTTGTCCCGGTATGGATGTCTAAGTTGAGAATAATCAAAAGCGAGAAATCCAAAATGCGAGCTTTCTCCTTAGACCTTTGTACAGGCGGCATGGAGGTACCCCATTGTGACACTAGGTTAAAACATGTGCATTGCAAAGATCCGGTAGTCCAAGCTAATTAGGACAAGGTGCGGGCACTATTAGTATACTATGCATGAGGCTTGCAACTTGTAAGATATAATTTACATAACTCATATGCTTTATTACTACCGTTGACAAAATTGTTTCATGTTTTCAAAATAAAAGCTCTAGCACAAATATAGCAATCGATGCTTTCCTCTTTGAAGGACCATTCTTTTACTTTTATATTGAGTCAGTTCACCTATCTCTCTCCACCTCAAGAAGCAAACACTTGTGTGAACTCGTGCATTGATTCCTACATATTTGCATATTGTACTTGTTATATTACTCTATGTTGACAATTATCCATGAGATATACATGTTACAAGTTGAAAGCAACCGCTGAAACTTAATCTTCCTTTGTGTTGCTTCAATGCCTTTACTTTGATTTATTGCTTTATGAGTTAACTCTTATGCAAGACTTATTAATACTTGTCTTGAAGTACTATTCATGAAAAGTCTTTGCTTTATGATTCACTTGTTTACTCATGTCATTACCATTGTTTTGATCGCTGCATTCACTACATATGTTTACAAATAGTATGGTCAAGGTTATGATGGCATATCACTTCAGAAATTTTCTTTGTTATCGTTTTACCTGCTCGGGACGAGCAGAACTAAGCTTGGGGAGGCTTGATATGTCTCCGACGTATCGATAATTTCTTATGTTCTATGCCATATTATTGATGATACCTACATGTTTTATGCACACTTTATGTCATATTCGTGCATTTTCTGGAACTAACCTATTAACAAGATGCCGAAGTGCCGATTCTGTTGTTTTCGCTGTTTTTGGTTTCGGAAATCCTAGTAACGAAATATTCTCGGAATTGGACGAAACGAAGACCCAGGGGCCTATTTCGCCACGAACCTTCCAGAAGACCGAAGAGCATACGAAGTGGGGCTACGAGGTGGCCAAACCACAAGGCGGCGCGGCCAAGGGGGGGCCCGCGCCGCCCTGTGGTGTGGGCCCCTTGTCGCCCCCCGACTCGCCCTTCCGCCTACTTAAAGCCTCCGTCGCGAAACCCCCGATGCGAAAAAACCACGATACGGAAAACCTACCGAGACGCCGCCGCCGCCGATCCCATCTCGGGGGATTCCGGAGATCTCCTCCGGCACCCCGCCGGAGAGGGGATTCATCTCCCGGAGGACTCTACACCGCCATGGTCGTCTCCGGAGTGATGAGTGAGTAGTTCACCCCTGGACTATGGGTCCATAGCAGTAGCTAGATGGTTGTCTTCTCCTCATTGTGCTTCATTGTTGGATCTTGTGAGCTGCCTAACATGATCAAGATCATCTATCCGTAATACTCTATGTTGTGTTTGTCGGGATCCGATGGATAGAGAATACCATGTTATGTTAATTATCAAGTTATTACATATGTGTTGTTTATGATCTTGCATGCTCTCCGTTACTAGTAGAGGCTCTGGCCAAGTTTTTGCTTTTAACTCCAAGAGGGAGTATTTATGCTCGATAGTGGGTTCATGCCCGCATTGACACCAGGACGATGTGATGAAAGTTCTAAGGTTGTGTTGTGCTCGTTGCCACTAGGGATAAAACATTGGCGCTATGTCCGAGGATGTAGTTGTTGATTACATTACGCACCATACTTAATGCAATTGTCTCGTTGCTTTGCAACTTAATACTCGGAGGGGTCCGGACGATAACCTGAAGGTGGACTTTTTAGGCATAGATGCAGTTGGATGGCGGTCTATGTACTTTGTCGTAATGCCCAATTAAATCTCACTATACTTATCATGACATTTATGTGAATTGTTATGCCCTCTCTATTTGTCAATTGCCCGACTGTAATTTGTTCACCCAACATGCTTTTATCCTATGGGAGAGACACCTCTAGTGAACTGTGGACCCCGGTCCATTCTTTAATACTGAAATACAAATCTACTCGCAATACTTGTTTTTACTCGTTTTCTCTCGCAAACAATCATCTTCCACACAATTCGGTTAATCCTTTGTTACAGACAAGCCGGTGAGATTGACAACCTCACTCGTTTCGTTGGGGCAAAGTACTTTGGTTGTGTTGTGCAGGTTCCACGTTGGCGCTGGAATCCCCGGTGTTGCGCCGCACTACATCCCGCCGCCATCAACCTTCAACGTGCTTCTTGGCTCCTCCTGGTTCGATAAACCTTGGTTTCTTTCTGAGGGAAAACTTGCTGCTGTGCGCATCATACCTTCCTCTTGGGGTTGCCCAACGAACGTGTGAAATACACGCCATCAAAGACGGCGGTGGAGATGGCTCCGGGAGATGAATCCCCTCTCCGGCAGGGTGCCGAAGGAGATCTCCAGAATCCCCCGAGATGGGATTGGCGGCGGCGGCGTCTCTGGAAGGTTTTCCGTATCGTGGCTCTCGGTACTAGGGGTTTCGCGACGGAGGCTTTAAGTAGGCGGAAGGGCAACGCGGGGGGCCACACGAGGGCCCCACACCATAGGTTGGCGCGGCCAGGGCCTGGGCCGCGCCATCCTAGTGTGGCGGCGCCTCGTGGCCCCACTTCGACTCCTCTTCGGTCTTCTGGAAGCTTCGTGGCAAAATAGGACCCTGGGCGTTGATTTCGTCCAATTCCGAGAATATTTCGTTACTAGGATTTCGGAAACCAAAAACAGCAGAAAACAACAACTGGCTCTTCGGTATCTTGTTAATAGGTTAGTTCCAGAAAATGCACGAATATGACATAAAGTGTGCATAAAACATGTAGATATCATCAATAATGTGGCATGGAACATAAGAAATTATCGATACGTCGGAGACGTATCATGCGGCTATCTATCCTATAATCCGGTCTCCCATCAACCACCTTGAGACCGGTAAAAGGAAAACCTATCACGGCCATACATTTGCCTTGCGCACCCCGCTTGATCTTGATGATAACTCTTCAAGCTCCACTCAAGCCGGAATGCCTCACTTGATCATTGTTGCTTCGTGAAGACTCACAAATGCTCCCCCATACACTATGATGGGAAAGATCCATTGATGCACACCTTCACATGTCCATTATCACCAAATGAACGACAAGCTTCAAGCATATGATCCTCTCGAGATGATCAACTTGAACTTGCCCAACTCAACCTTGATGACGATCATAACTTGACGTCATCCTCTCATGGGCTATATGAGATCTCACTTTTGATGCATGCCCATGGAAAGATACCTAACCCACATAGACAACACAATGGAACACATATGACGGGTTAGTTCATAAAGCATGATTGACATGGCTTACCATACCACATGACTTCTCGTGGCACATTCTTCACATGCTTCATGTGTTGACCAAACTTGAATCTATTCTTCACTCTTTGGATTGGTCAACCTTGTATCTTCTCATGCTCTATCATACTATCTTGAGGTGTATAAAGAATTCTTCATTTATTTGCATGCTCTAAATCTTAGTCAACCATAGCTCAACTTATGAGACTATCATGACACTAACTTAGAGCCATAACTTGAATTCTTCACTTGGAATCAAGCTCTCAAGATCTTGATCATTCATTGCTTATCACATAAGCTAGAGCATGGCTAATATTGAGTTCCACATAAGAACTCTATCTTCATTTCTTCTTCTTGATCGTATCACATATATATCTTCAAATCGATGATCTTGATGCCAATACACAAGGTATATCTTTATCTTCATGGCATCCATACCATACTTGAATCCAACACATGGAATACAAGTAGTACCTGTGGAATATTCCTTCATATAAACTCAATGAAAACATTAGTCCATAGAGGTTTTCATTAATTACCAAAACCACACATAGGGGCAATATACCCTTACAAATCCCTCTTTGGAGGACAACTTAAGTGGGTGCGGTGGGCAAGGCATTAGTGCATTTTTTGGCTTATGAATTTCGATTTAATCTAACATTTACGTTCTTGATCAAGATCGATCTGGGTTTTCACATTTGGGAAAATACTCGTTTTTACATAGTTCACCACCCTCTCAGAATCTCAATACTAGTTTGCGCCCGATGCTATTGAATATTGATGATGACCTGCAATGGAATGATGTTAGCCCGAACCCAATGCTTTAGTGGAAGGGCGACCTTCCACCGTGTCGCTACGTTGCGTGCAACAGGTATAGGCCATCTGCCACTGGATGCAGGTTCCTTGGATGCAAAGTTGAGGTTGTGATTTGCAATTTCGTGATATGACAAGATCAGAGCATAACTCTCCGCATCTTAAGAGTGCGTTGCCTGCTCTGTGAAATCGAGTAAAAATATAACACAAAAGCAAACTTGCAAGAAAAGATCCTCCAGTGATATGTAATCAGCGACAAAGCACATGATGAGGCGAAGAAGTGGATGAAGATTATTACTAAATTAAGAAAAGTATATTATTGTGGGGAGGAATGCATGAGATGTGGATGATGAGGATGACGATGATAGTGCGAACGGGAGTGTTTATCAAGTAGTATCGAGTATTTAGACATGCATTTTTATTAATATATGAGTTATTTTACATGCATATATTTATGTTTTCTATTTGTGGCTTGGTCTAAATATTATTGTCCTCCTACCTATTTATACTTTTTCACAAGTGTATGAAGGATGAGAGCGACCAAGCATACCCAGTTTTAGATATCAACCTAATTACACCCTCTGATTCATAATAAGTTAACTAATTTGAATCAAAACCCTGATACTTATTATGAATCGGAGGGACTAAAAGAATCCCCGACCTATCATATAAATATGGGAATCCCTAACCAATTTCCACCCTCGAACTCTCTGGTGCGATGCACACCTCTGTGACACTCTTGACCTCGACTCAAGGCAGTTCTTCGACGACCATTGTGGGCATGGCATGTGTCTGATGACCTCGACCGAGGCGGAGTGCACCCCTCGAAAAACCTCGACCGTAGTGGCATCTAACTATATATCCACCATCGCTGGACCGCGCTGTCTGCCTCGAACACACGTCTGGTTGTACTAGCAGGACCCTAATCATTAAAATTGGCCATTTGTTTCAAATAAATTAGGTTTATTTTATGTTGGGCGATGATTAAATAGCCCTTGTCTAAACGGTTCGCAATATATGGATTCCGTCTGTTGGTAATTGGCTAGTCTATATGTTGCTCACGATGTTATTTGAGTTGGTCGATGACAATGTCAGTTCGTTCCCGATTCTTTATATTATCTTTAAATCGACTATGATAAACGCGAAGAACAACTGATGACATGGTACCTAGTTCTACTATGTCATGCCCTCTAAAATGTGAGATAAGCTGGTGAGACTTCATCAAAGTTGTAATAACATGTACATATATGTATGCAAAATAATATTGGTTTCAGATCCATATGCCATGTACATCCTTCACTATATATGCCATGAAATCAACATCATGCAAGTCTTACATGGGCAGGAGTGTGTTTAGTAACTTGGTAACTAAGTTAATATTTCTTGGTATGTATTATCTATAACATATATCCTGATAAGCAAGTGACTAGCCTGGCACCATCGAAAAAAACTATGGAGATTTCTTAAAAACTAAGCGAATATTACTTGGTAACCAAGTGACATAGTACTGTATATGCTCGGGCAAGTAGGTGACTAACCTCACAACTATTGACAATTTTTTTTTCGCGAAACGACTTTATAAACACGTAATATGTCAAGATCGTACATGTTAATTTTATGTTTGATTTTTTTTAATTTTAAAAAACCTTCAAAAATCATTTTAAAAACCTAAAGCATAGCATGTGCATATTCTTCTGGTGCAAAAACGCCTCGTCGGTGAAAATTGTTCTTTTTTTTGACAATCAATACGACATATATTTATAGTAACAAATAGTACGTGGTAATGAGACACCAGCTGACTTCAACTACTACAAAATAAAGTACGAAAGAAACCAACAAATTTTCGAGGTCTTCAAACTCTTTCTTCTTTCATGACATAATTTTGTAGTTTTCTTGAGGCAGCCGAAGATACAAACCAAACCACGGACCTGAAAATAGCAACAATGGTTCTTTCATTATTTTAATTTGAGCCGCAATACCAAGGCTACATGCACACGCGAAGTCATTGTAGTAGTCAATGGCTATCGGCAAGAGTACGAACACTAGTATGTCAGCAGGAGCAGCATGAGCACTTATTCGGGAGCATAGGGAGTGTTTGTCGCTGCGTCATGCATATATATTCCGCACGTATCTTCAATGATGATGGCAGAAGCAATGGCAATGCGTTATGGACTAACTCTCGCGAACTCTATAGGATGTAATATGATTGAAGCCGAATCAGATTCATCTGAAGTAATCAGCTAGCGGAGAAGAAATTTGGAATGAAGCCACAACGTTTTTTTTTGGACTGTTTTGCCTTTGCAGCTTAGATTGGGAAGGTTGATTTCAGGTATTGCTCAAGAGAGATAAACAAAGCGGCTCATGAAATAGCTAAGATCTATTATATAGATAAGTCTTCTTGTAATTGGGTCGATGAGCCTCTAGTTTCATTTTGCAAACTCTTCTAGATGATGTAACTATACTTTAATCTCGGACTAGTAAATTTCAGACGCACTCTTTTTCTTACCGGAGTACCTACGGAGAATGGAAAGTTTTTAATAATATAACGACTTGCTAGCTTAATATATTATGTGTTTACCTTAAAAAACACTAATATATCAGATAAAAACAACTGAACAGCTTGATCGGCGTTGGTAGGTAGGAACCGAGAAAAGGGTTCTTCTTTGATGCACAGCTGAAGCACATGGACTGCTGTTCCAGCCTACTGTATTTGACTAGTCAACCAACTATCAAGTGGGCCCCACATCGCCGTTTCCCGCCTACTCATCTTCGCCTCCCAAACGCCAAATCCCCATCCCTGCCGCTCGCAATCCCTAGCCAGCCATGGAGCCGCCGCCGGAGGCAACCGCCCCTCGCCGGCTCGCCGTCGCCGACCTCCTCCTCATCCGCCGTCCCACGACTGGTGCCTCCTCCTTCTTCTCCTCCTCCCCCTCTCCTCCCCGCGCCACCTCCACCTCACAGCCCCGCAAAAAGCCGAAGCTTTCCCCTCCGAATCCTGCCCCTACCACGGCCCCCTTCGCGCCAATCCCGCACCCCGTCCTCCTCGCCGGCACCCTCTCCCTCCCTCCCGCCTCCTGCTCCGACGGCTGCCGCAACCACTGCCTATCCCTGGCCGACCCATCGTCCGCCGCCGCCTCGGTCTGCTGCTACCTCCTCGACTTCGACCCCGCCGCCATCGGTCGCGAGATCCTCATCCTCGCCTGGAACTACCTCCCGTCCATCCGCCACAACGAAGCCGGCGTGCTGGAGGTGGTCCGGTGGCGCCTGGCCGAGGCCCCCGGCCCGAGCTTCCTAACGTCGATTCTGCTTAATTGCGTGGATGCGGAGCCTGATTCGGCCACCCGCGGTCGCGCTTTCGGTGTAGTGAGGTCGGTGAGCGTGGTGTTCAGCGTGCCGCATGCTGCGCAGAAGAGTAAGGCCGGCGACCTGGTCGGATTCATAGCGGAGATGATGTGCTGCGGGTGCCGCCAGTGCAAGGCATCGCAGCCGGAGTCCGGGCAGGATCACAGGTTTGAGGTGGAGAAGTTTGTGTACTTTGTGGATTCGGCGAGCAGGTGGCGGCCCGTGCTGGCGAGGCTGATCGGGAGGCCGGTCTCTGTCACGGGGTTGAGGAAGAAAATGGTTTCTGTTGGGAAGAAGGGCTCATACACCATGCTGGTGTCATCGGCGAAAACCATGGTGGCATGGTGCCCATCCTATGTGGGCGTTCCACCATTGTGTGAGTTGCCAGGGAAATGCACTGGAGTGTACAGTGGGATTGTCTCTGGAATTTACATGCATGGCATGTTGGTCGAGCTGGATGGTATCGCGTGGCTGCTAATTGATGATAAGCAGCTTGTGCCGCCGCATTCTCTTCGGATCGGTGCTGTTGTACGTTGCTAATTTACAGTTTTGAACACTTTTTTTTTGCAAATTATTCATCTTTTTGTTTAAATAATATTAGATTCCAGTGTAACTGTTCTCGTCCTCTTTTGTAGATTTCTGTGAAGAAACTCCGGTTGGTTCGTCTAAAATTTGATTGGACGACAGTTGTTCTACTTGGAACATGCAGTAAAACTAGCATTACTATAAATTCTTTCTCCCTGATGGACTCCAAGTAAGATGAAACTTTTCGCATATCAGTAATTCAGTATGTTATGTTACTGGCATTACTCAACAGGTTTTGCTGTTGCTGCAGATTTCATATGAGGGCAGAGAACAAGGGTCTGTCGGGGAAGTATCTTAAATCTTTGGATCTGTCTGCTAGATTTTGGTATGGACTTATGATACTATTTCTACTTCTCTCAGATACTTTAACAATGATTGACAAGAATACAAGATACATATTTTTTTTCTCATCTCATGGTATAGTCTTTTTGTTGCATCATTTTCCAGGACATTACTTTTGACATCATGCTTTAAGCAGAAATTCAAGTTAGGCTTCGAGAAAGAGATTTGGGGCTCAAAAAATGTAACTTTCGCTAATTTTTACTGCATTGTATAACAGTTTGTAGACCAGAGTATTGCGACTAATTTGTTTAACTGAAACTCTTGAACTGCAAGGTATCAACAGAAGCAAGGATTGGCTCACATCTATGCTGCTAAAGTTCTCTCTTCAAAGGGATTTGAACCTCAGGCATGTTCATCAGTTGTACATGTGTTTCAATGAATGGGTATCATATCTGAAGTGAATTATGTCGCGTGTCCACATACTTAATAGTCTGATTGTATTGTTGCTTTGTTTTGCATGTGCTTAACTGATCTTGGTTTCACAGCATGCAAAGTAAATTATCTCACCTTTCTTACTGCCTTTTAAAATTGTCGCAACATATATTTGCTCTACTAGCTCAGTTTTCTTGACAATATTTTCCCCTGAAACACATGTATGAGTCATGATAACTATGGGCATCTTTTGTCTCACACCTCATAGGGCTTATACAACACCCAGGGCTTGATAGGATACCATGCTAACAAGATGCATCTTCTTTTCTGGAAGCTCATCTCGAAAGAACCTCTGGGTTAAGTGTGCTTAGCCCGGAGTAATTTGGGGATGGGTGGCCTCCCGGGAAGTTTCGCTGGCTGTGCAAGGTTTACACGAATTAGACATAATCTTGAATATTTCTTCTGTAGGTAAATTCTGGATTGTGTCCGGCCTACTCATAGGATGTGAACTGATTCGTCTTTCTGGAAGTAACACGGCTCTTAGGCATTAGCGTGTTTCTTTTGTTATTATTTCTTGGATTATAGTTTGGTACTTACATGGTAATAGAACTGAATGTTGCTCTACTGCTCATTGTATTAACCCTTTGTTATGTTTTAAAGCCTATTTTCCTTGTGGTTTACTTACCTGAATCTGATTGCGCAGCATGATGTCCTTGTGAAATTCTGCAATCATAATTGTGACATTAAAAGCTCAGGATCAAACTTGGAAGCCTGTAAATTGGTAATAGTTCTCCTTTAATTGTATGCAGTATACATGAAACTAAATTTTGTTTTTATTTCGTTTATCCATCTAACCATTTCTTTTTGGTTAGGTAATACCCTTTGCTAATTTCATCTGCAAGTGTGAATCATTGTGGATATCAATAATGCTCAAATGTTGGAACGGTATGGAAAAAGAGGGTAACAACCAGGGACTTAACCAGTTTCTATGTGATGGGCTTCCTTATCCTGGTACCACCAAAAGGATAATTTCAACTGCGGATCTGGGCTTTGTATTAGTGGGTAGCATGAAGGTGACTTCAAAAATTTGATGACACCTGCTTCAAAAATTATGATGTTGGTTTTTATTCAGTCCACAAATACTAGAAGTACCATTCATGGAACGTGTCCTACATTTTTTTTAACGATTTCTAAAACTCCAGCATTCTTCACTGCTTTCATGTCGCCAATCGGAGGTGGCAACCCACTTAATTGATTTATTTGGTTAGAAGTAGAGACTTAATTTTTCTTGCATCTTATGGGGCATCCCTGAAGCTTGCTATAAACAGTCCATTGATTATAGTTGGCAGATGCTTTTACTTGTGCAGCCTTATTGTTGGATATAATTTGCATGTTGACAAGCTTATAAACAGATTATGTCAATTGATTTGATGATACAATGTTGCCAAGTGTTTTGTTTACTTAGGCTTTTGAAGTTTTTAGAGTTATAGCAAATAAAAGTTGCTAATTCTGATTAGAAAAAAAGAATTATACATTTTTCCTTTTGTGGATGATCTCTCATTATTTACACAAACTGCAGAAAAAGTTAGTTACGTAGATGCCTCGTTTTCATGACCTAGTGTTGAGATCTTGGATTATTACATTTTGTGACCTCATCTTTTATGAATACAGATATCTTCACTGCCAAGGAGGCTCCAGTTGGTTGATGACACAGGATGCATAGATATTATTGTACCTGATCTTCCGCCAAATGTTTGCTTAGATGGCATCTATGAGGTGATGGTCATAATTTACTTACAATATCCACAAAGTGATGCATTTTGTGTATTAATTTCATTATCGATTGACTGCATGTGCATGTCACTCACTTGAACGTCAGAACTAAGACCATACTGTTCATTTGTTAAGAAATATGGCATATGTTTGAACTCTGTCCTGTACAATTGCCTTGATCTTGTTAGGCAGGTTGATGATTCATGAATTCTAACTATATTAGCAGCACAGCAAAATGCTGATACTGCTATTGCCATGTACCAGTAGGGTTCACCGAAGCAACACAATATGCAGTACAATGAAATGATACACTTTCAACTGTAGGGTTTCTTGGCTTACGTGTTGGCTTATTATATAATTAGAGAACTCAATAGCCTTACATTGTACAGCTGAATAACTCTTTAACATCTACGGTTTCTGTAGTTGTGTTTTCTGTACTGATTTTTTTCACATTTATGTACACTGAAATGAAGAAGTGTAGTAGAACTGGCGCTATTGATATTACTCAATAACCAACCTTTTGAGTTTGTTAGGCTATTTCACGCATTCATTCAACCATTTTTTTTTATGTTATATATATTCAACATCCTGATTTTCCTATTGCCACCAGATAAATGATTGCAAACTAGCCCTTGAAGGGCCAGTGGCTTACCTAGATCATTATGGTGTTTCTGATCCACTATCCTGCAAGGCTGTGTTTCAGAAGCTCTCATTCCGAAAAAAATTGCATCATCTCAAGATCTTTGTTATAGTCAACTGGAGTGAATTGAGTCGCATTGGCCCTTCCTCAGAAATTCCTTCGCAAACGAATAATCGTGGCAGGCTGTTTCACCTGCTGAAATTGTCGCACATTTTTCCAGCAATCAATAACGTGAGCACTTCTTTCGCTATCCATTGAAAATCTCGAGGTTTTTAGCATCATCATGCTCATAAGTAACGATGTTCCCATTTTGCAATTTTCCTCTTGCAGCATCAGGACACTCGAGGTCCTAGCATGTATGCTGAGGCTATGATACTGCCGTACAATTTTAAGTTTACTGGGCAAGATGATTGCATTGAGCATGCTGAGAGCTTTAGAATGTCCAGCACTCGTTCACTTTGTGATTCCAAAGTGCCTATGGAGAAACCATGTTATATTCCATGTTCCCTAAGCTTCAGAACCACCAGTCTATCTGGCACTCTAGTGTCTAGCTATTCCTGTGGATCTGATGGTACTATTCTAATTGATACTAGTTGTGAAGAACAAGGTTGCCCATCAAGGATTTTATTGGAGTTCAAGGAGGGGCGTTTACTGGAGTATCAGGTGTAGTTTTTATATGAAGCTTATTTACAACATTTAGCCCTAGTTTATAGCTAGAATTACTGATTTATCTGATCAAACTGCAGTTACTGCGGATTGGTGGCTACTATCTGCTCGAATGTCCTAGTGATAGTTCAAGTTTTGCCGTAAAAGGCTGTGGATGTTTTCAATGCGGCAAAATTTCATTAGATTCTCAAGATAAACTTTGGAGCCTTGCCATTTCCTTCAACGGAAATGGAAACATTAAGCAGGGTATTGTAGATCAGTATACTGGGGAGGTGGATCAACCATTTTCCAGAAATACCTTCCATAATGAGATAAGATTAGTACAATCTTGGAATAACTTCCATCAGCATTTGGATTTTCTATTGAAGTTTTATTGTGAAGCAGTGAGCGGAGAGATGGAAGAATATAATGCCTTGTGTTCTGTATTAAATGGATTGTGCTCTTACTCAATTGAAGTTATTACTGTCTCTTCATGCACCGATATTATGATGCGTGAAAAGCCTTTTGGTTCTTCTAACTTGCAAAGTGAAAAACTTGTCCAAGGAGATTTAATATCATTACACGGGAAAGTAGAAAATATCCATTCGCATGACTGTAAGGATTGGCGACTTACACCTGGTAATGAGGCGCACAACATATGTATCCATCTTGCTGATGATAATCAAACGGTAAATGACTAGGTTATCATTTGAAATGAATGCTCAATTTGGCATTCTATTTAATGAAATTCATTGCAGGTGCGGCTCCGTGGATACTTAAGCAAACATTGTTATCCTGTTGGCATAGGACGAGGGCATCAGTGACATTCCACCGCGTCCTCTTGACACGGTGTGTTGTGCTCCTTCCTTTCCTGGCTTTCCATTATCATGTTAAGTTGGCTGTAAGAAAATTTCGTCTATGCAGAATTGTGGCTTGCCTGCATAATTGGCATGGGAACTTAGCTACGAACATAAAAGGGCCTCTGCATCTGCATGTTTTGTACTAGATGTTAGGTTGCACACATCCTTAGTAGAGTGGAGTTACACTCCTTTGTCAGTAGAAAGATATGCATTTCTTATTCATACTTTGATTGCCCTCACTGAGGGTGTAGTCAGTAGCTATACTTGGCAATTTTGTATTATTTCCAAGGTAAGTAAGCCTCGTAGAATGGGAATTAGTGTATGCAGGATCTTCGTATGCAGCTAGTGTGAGAGCTGACATGAATTTCAGTGTAGAAGACCTATTTATTGTCAACCAATAAAACAAGTTGATGCATTATTCCTCCAAAACTATAAAGTTATTGTTGTCAAGTCTTACTTGCTAAAGGCGACGAATAATAATGATTGATGATCCATGTTATTACTGATAATAGAGCTGATGGTCTTTCCGCATAATGTTTAACTGAAAGTGAATCTTATGAAATGCTGCAGCATATTCTGTGTTGTGCAAATTTGAAGTGACATATTCTGTGCTGTCTAAAGTTTTTTTTTTTTTTGCTACAGACATGAACTATTGTTAACCCCAGTAACATATATTCAAGTTACATCCATCAGTCACACTGAACTGAATAGAGAACGTGCTACTTCCCCACTCATGCCTGGTGGCTTAAAGGACAGTTCACCGAGCACAGTTTTGCCGTGTCCGATCTTACGCGAGAAGCATTTTAAAGACAGTAGGCCCATGCAGTTTCAGTGCAGGGTAGGTTATATTTGGCTTGTATTTTGGCCCATTTGTATGTCTCAGCTGTACCATGTTTGCCCACATCTACATTTGACGGGCAGTGAATAAATTATAGTTTAGTCATAGTTTATGGTTTTAGGCTCGATAATTCTCTCATTTGACGTCTCATTTCTTTATACAGGTAGTTACCATCCATTTGTTGGTGTTGGACAGTTGTTTACATGACTTGCAAACTTCAGAAGCAGCTAACAAGAGTAAAATACTAGCAGTACAAGTTCCAGTAGCTGGGTTTATTGTTGGTAAGAGATAGTATTTTTATATCCTACATCAAATTTGTTAATTTATGCAGAGGGATTTTTTGCTTTTATGTTTTATGTTCTTGGAGAATCATGTATAAAAATGGTACTTCTAATTTTGAACAGATAATGGAACATCTTTATGCTGTTGTTGGGCTGATGATGCAAGGGCTGAACTTTTGCTCAGGCTCCAGGAAATCGCTGCCTTAGATGCTTCTGCTGGTTTGAAGTTTTCAAAAGATAGAAAGAAGGCAAACTTACAACAGACTTTTGGTTCTTGCCTACTAAAAATGCTGAAGAAGCACAAAAATGTCATTGTAAAAAACTATGGAATTCCTCCGGACACCTCATGCCGAGACTTGGAACTATCTTCTGGTATTGGTCACGTCTTAAATAGCCTGGAACAGAAACTGCTGAAATTTATCATCCTCAACGCTTGTTGCAAGGGAACTCTGGTGAGCTTATGCTTTTTTAATCAGTTATTGGTTGAGTTATTTGTCAGTTGCATAGGATGTTTGCAGCCAGTTATTTTTAGAGAACATAAGGACACTGTACACCTAGTGTTATTGTGGAAGATTATGCCCTTGTATTGTGCGGTTATAGGTTGTTGTAAATTTTATGGATCCACTACTTCAGTCTTGGCAGATGCTTTTGTATGTTGCCTGGTCTCTCTTACTAGCAACTTAGAAAGCTGCTGCATGGTTAGCTTACTCAGGCGTTGAGTGATTGAATATATTATTACTCTACTAGGATTGCCAGAAGGGAGTGTGGTTTAATGAGTTTTTATACCTTTGCAGAATGTTATCGCATCAGCTCTCGATCCGAACGCAATAAATGCATCAAATGTAGGGTTTCCTGATGTATATCCAGTACAGAACATGCAGAATTTTTGGATTAATGAATCATTTCAAGTGGATCCTTTGGAAGAGGCCAGAAGATTGCTTACCACTTTGGAGAACAGTTGATGTTATTTTGACCAGTGAACTGTCAGGTATTCAGATTCCTGATGAAGAAACAAATGGAGAATTCCATTTATAATTGTGAAGAATGCAAGAGGGTCGGGTAGTTCATCGTTGGGTCAATATCCAGTCTGCCCCCCGATATTTTAGTCATCAGGGTGGTGGCGGCTTCCAGTTTGGTGAACACATTGAGTTGCAAGTATGTAGCGAGAACCATGTGGTCCTGCAGGGAATAAATGATTCTTTTTGGTAGGAGGGGGTGGTATTTGACTACGTTAACAAATGGACGGGTGATGTAAAGCTGATTCCATTCTTTTTTTTTTTTTTTTTGAGGGAAAAGCTGATTCCATTCTTACCTGGATCTGTTATGTGGTTGTCACTTGGAAGATGTCATGATGATATAGCCCATGGCGAAAGTTGTTTTTGCTGGTAGTTAAGTTCTCTGATAGTCATTGTATCCGTTGCCAAATTATGATGCCAAAGGAAGAGTTGTATAGTTACTGCTTATTCCTTTAGGCAGTCGATGATGTACACTTCTGTTAAGTGTTAATATAATGAAACCAGGTTATTATCCTGGTCTGTTCATGTTTATACACCTTGCGCAAGCTGATGAAATTGTGCCAACCAAAGACCAAAGTGCTAGTTCAGATAAGAAATAACCTCCCTTTGCAGGTTTGGAAACGCAAGAAGATGGTTCCTAGAGTAAAGCCTTTTGCATGGAGAGTGTTACGAAATTCAGGTTTGGAAACACAAGAAGATGGATCTTGATTCTTGAACGTTAAATCATGAGGTTTCGCTGCGTTTCAAAATTCAGGTTCCTCCTCGCTGGATGACGTCTCGAAGGCGTCTGTGGGCGACGGCGAGTGCACCAGCTTCTGGCTGGATGACTGGCTTGGTGGCGGCGCCACCTCCCACACCATGCCGGGGTTCCATAAATTTATCACATGTTGAGTGCGTTACAATTTTGTATGTTGTTTCATTGTGTTTCAAAACCTATCGTGGCGTTTCGATATTTTTATTTTGAAACATAAATCACTTTCAAATCTGGGATTGAAAATTGACGAGGTGTACTAATAAGTACCAGCAGTGTGCAGCCATAGCACAACGTGCATGCAAAACGGCATAAAGTAATCAGACCGCCACAATACCATCAGCTAGAGAATCCACGCACGAAGCAGTCTCAAAGTAATAATCCTAGTAATTAAAGCGCATCAATAAGGTACGGGGGTATAGGGCGCACGGTGCGATTCACGCGACGCGTCTCTACGAGCGTGCCAATGGAGAAGAGGAGGAGGAAGAATCCCAAGGCGAGGAGCGAGAACAGAAAGATCAGGAGCGCCGCGGCGATGACACCGATGGCGGCGGCTGGAAGATGCGGCAGGAAGCGGTCGCGGTTGATGGACCTGAGAAGCAGCGACACAAGTGCGCCGGAGACGCACATGAGCGCGACGCCGGCGCAGCCGAGGACGCAGGCCATTGCCGGCCACCTGCTCCGCTCTTCAGGCTCCGCCGGCGGCGGCGGCTGGTGCTCCTGCCCACCGTAACAAAGCTAACTTCTAGATGTAACTGATTATCTGGTGTGTTCTGAGATTGATTAGGTTGGTGATTATAAGATGCCTGCGGACGTACACAAAATTTTTTTTTTTGAGGGGTAAGTTTCATATCTGCAGCGATAGTTAGGAAATGGTTGGGCCTTCCCACTCCAGCCCACCCGGGATAGGTGTTTGCTGCAGCACAACCTATGCTTCAGGGATCCAAGGTAGACGAACAACTCAAGACCAACGTTTGGCCACAGGTTCAGCTCTGGATCTGCACATCAAACCATCAGGTGTTGCCCATTTTCAAGCAAAGCTTGCTGCTAGGATTCAGGTTCTGGACATGCCTTTCGTCTTAAGGTGCCTTGAGGAAGGTGTATGTTGGTTCTTCAGAGATGTAATCTCAGAATTCTGTGATGCTATAAGCACCCTTGCCTTTGTAAAATGTTGCTGAACTTAATGGAACTTTATTTTCAAGTAAGAAGCTGATGAATTGTGGAAGGCCAGCGCTAGGCTGTGAACCCCCGACAAATGCAAATTGTGAGGAAAGGCATTAGTTCAAGTGTAACATGCAGGAAGGTATCTAAATTTGATCATATGTCCAATATACTCATTTGCATGATCCGATGGCCGAGAGGTCAAAGCAACTCCTACTAGTGATGATAAACCCAGTAGCAAAGACGCACACAAAGAACAACAATGTTATCACGTCACAGTCCTCTGTATCAGAGAACACCTGGCCGCAGGTAGAACAAGTTTGTCTGCACGTTCATGCAGAAAATCTTTATTCGTGAATCTGGACCAAAATTGATTTCAGTTTTGCTACCACATACCAAAAGCCTAAATCACATGTTCAATGCCCAAAGACTGGGAGGAATTGAACATCACAGAGAGAGCCCCCAGGTGAACCTTCGGTGCATAATATATGGCATTCCAATCCCATGCATGACAGAACAACTATCCAGTCAAAGTTCAGGGCTTGACCCTTTCTTGAACAGCTTGATTTGGTCGCCGTAGTAGTACGCGCTGCCAACCATCAGAGCAACCGTTACGCCTTGAGCAACCACACGGGCCCTCATCAGCTTCTGACCCAGTCGAGAATTCCCGTAGCGGAAGCTGACTAGACCAGCAGTCAGGACACCCGCAGTGACCAATGCACCTGAAATAAGAGGAATTTGAGTGAGGTTATCCATAGACAAATCAATACCGACACTAGTATTCCAGCCACGTTTCATTTGCTCTGACATGAATATAGTTAAAGTAGCATACAGGAAGGGAGGGGCAAACATGAAGCAAAGCTGTACTTCTAGTTCAATTAAAAACATATGAAGTAGACTCAGTAAATAATTGCAGGATCCAGGATATACAGGTTGACATTCGATTATTGAATGTTTAAATGAGATTTGAACAAAGCAAGACATGAAAAGATCATAAGTGTTTCTAAAGGTATAAGGCTATCATCTAAATCGAGACTTAAAGCCTAGCTGATATAGCTTATAACACCAGTGATTGCCAAATAAGCTGAATCGTGATAAATGCCACAAAAATGTTCTGTAAACACCATCCTGTATGTTCTACGATCAGCCACCTCTTGAAGAAGATTCATGTATAAGCCATAAAATAGACATGTCGCCTCAGGCAGTAAGGCTCTTTCAACTTATAAAGGCATCTTCAACTTCAAAGTGGTCGATTCTGGTGATGCTCAAGGAGGAGAGAGTGTGATGAACAAGGTAGTGCACATCATCCTTCTACTGCACAAGACTACTTAAACATCTAATCTCTATCCATATGGACCAACCCAAACATACCAACAACATGTTTCCTACACTGAAGTTCCCCATCACTATCCTTGGCACTTCGAGCTCTGATTTCCCTTGACTGGATCGTTTAACTTATTTCATTTACACCAAACAGTCCAATGGCCATGCCATTGCCTCAATTCTCATACAACCTAGCAAGTGAATACTTCCAGTATTCCATAACCCGTTTACATATTTTGGTAACATGAGTTTAAGTGACTTCACAATCTAGAACTCGATGAACACTGTACCAAGTCACCCCTTACAAGACTAAGAACATCTGAAACCTACCAAAATCAAGCTCATAAGTCCCTTGAACATGTGCTGTGCTGACTGCTCAGCATATTGTTCTTGCCATACATCCCAATTGAGCTGGCTCACCTCAGCTGAACTTAAGGCTCCGCTGTCTGTCCCTAGACAACCTTAGAAAGATAAAAGGCATAATGGCAGAAAAAGAATAGAACTACCCATGAGTCATGACACAGCAATATGCATTTAATCTACTTGATGAACTATTCAAATCCAACAAAGCAATGTTGATGAACACATACATATATCATGACCAAACGACCAGTCGTTACTTTTTAGTCCTATGCTACATTGGTACCAATACGACTATAATACTTTTTAGTCCTGTAAGCGTGGTCGCCCATGAAATTCAAGCAAAACTCCTAAACATCAACGGAAGGTTGCCCCTGTAATTTCAAACTGATCCAGTTCTCACCTCATTTCAACTTACAGGAAAATTTGCAGTTCCATCAATTCATCACAGATTTATAGCACACTTAAAAAACTAACATACACAGCACATGATTATATGCCAAGATACTAACAACATTTCATGATTTAAGAAAGTATAGTATCAGCACAGTTCACCAATCGTTCTGTTTTACACGGCCTTAACTCTTCACAGCTGCTGATCCATCAAACTAGATTTTTCTTAATCCTAGTATCATTAACAGGCTAACAGCCAATAGCCATAGATTCGTTACCCCCTATGCCCCCATTTATGGTGAAAGATCCCAACAGCAACAGTCACTAGTACCAAACCTATCCAGTTCACGCATCATGCCACGTTACAGGCAAAATTTGCAGTTACACCAACTCATCACAGGTTCATAGCGCACTTGACAAACTAATATACACAGAACATGATTAAATGCCAAGAAACTAACAAGATTTCCCGATTTAAGAAAATAAAGTTGAAACAATCGTTGTGTTTTACACGACCTTAACTTTTCACAGCTGCTGATCTGTCAAACTAGATTTTTCTTAATATATCGCTAACAAAATACACACAATCTATGGAAACCAACAATAGCCAAGATTCGTTACTCCTCATTCACGCCGAAAGATCCCCACAGCAACAATAAAAAATCATTAGTAAGAAAGCACAAGTCACCATAAACCTACCGGAATCTACCAAATCACAAAGCAACCCGGCCAAACCTAGGACAAGGCGATCGATCCACGATCCTACCCCTTTCCCAGAACACTCTGTAACACAGCGAGGGCGCGGGATGCGTACCGATGGGGACGAAGGGGTTCTTGACGGGCTTCTTCCCCTCGAACGGGAACTCGTCGAACTGCGGCATCGGCGGCGGCCGCGCGCTGCCTCCCGCGGCGGCGCCTGAGCCCTTCTCCATTCGCGTCGCCTGAGAGGAAAAAGGAGGACGCTTTGGGGAACAGCGGTTTGCAGGAAGGCTGGTTTGGCCCGCTTGCACGGTTGCGCCGGTCTTTGGCTGGTCTGGGGTCGATGTACAGCCGTCGGATCGAGATCTGAGGGTGGAGGTTCTTTGGGGTTAGTCGGAGGGTGGAAATGTGCGTGTGCGGTGCTAAACGTGCCAACCCTGCGCACATTATTGACAGGGGCTGATTGCGACCCAGAAACCTCTGAAGAAACTTGCTTTGAAAAATGTTTGAGGAATTTCGTTATTAGTATTGATTTTGGCAGAGAATTCTCTTAAATTTTGTTGGAAGTTGAACACACTTAGGGAAAGCAAGAGTTTAGTACAGTAACAACTAACAAGCTCTACAGTTTAGGTGGTAGTTCTCTTGGGGTGTGTTTGGTGGAGGGAACCAAGTAAAGAGCCTCTTTGGTTCCAAGTAATTTTTATATATTTTGCAATATTCTATTTCTATATTTTCTTTTGCAAATAGTTTTGTTTGGATAGTAGGATTGCAGGCCATACTATAATTTTGAATGATCTCATCTATGGTAATTTCCACATAAATCCCCGACCCCCTCGAGTCTAATTTTTTTACTTCACCAACGTTTTTATGTTTTTTTGTGGCAATCGAACAACTACAATTACAAAATATTATGTTTTTCATTATTGTAGAATTCAAAATGTGTTACATCCAAATCCAAGCTTCTTTGTGTTTCCATGTTTGTAGAATGTGTGAAGCCAAAAATAGTCGAGTTGAAGCATATGAATACAATTTCGTTTTGTTTCATGACACTGTTCACGTGTGTGGTTCAAAGGAATGGGTGAAGGAAAAAATCCAAGAAATTTTCTTTAACCTTGATTTTAAAGAAAAAAACACATGGATTGTTCAATTGACTCGGACGTCGTTTTAGAATTCCTACCCATGAAGTACGAGACAAGATTTTCAGCGGCATACTAACGCCCTAGTTATACCATTTCATGTGGATTGACTATTAGTTCATAATAGTATTTATTATGATTCTTCAGTTTTTCTATTCATGTGAACTTTCCACTTGGCTCATATTTCGCCCCTATTCTTTACTTGGTTCACTAAACCTCCCTAAACTAGGAGTAATGGTCTATTTAACCCCCTAGCCCGGTTCAAAAGGTTGTTCCAAATCCTGAGATAAGGGTGTTAAATGGACCATTAGTGATAGTGTAGAGCGGCCTAGTGAGTCTAGAAAAGTTTGGGGAGAAAATATGAGCGACAAAGTTTGGGGGGGGGGGGGTAAACTTTGTTCTTTAAATATTCAATCTGTTTCCTAGTAGCAAATATTGCCATATCTGCCTTTTGTATTTCATTTCTATTCCAATGTTTTCAAAATCATGCAAACCAAATAGGCCTTAAATGGAACATGATGATTCTGTAACATGGAGTCACTGGAGTGTATGGTTCATGTAACAAAACAAAGTGGTTCCACCATATTAGAAAATATACCATCAATATGCAAAACTAGTATGTTCATCTTGCTTTGCTCAGGTTGTGGTCCCGCTGGTCATCAATGCTAACAATTCTGGATGAGACAAAAAAAAAAGGTGGAAGGAGGAGGCAAGGGAGCTCTCAGTATCTTTTCTTACCATGTGGCAACATTCTCCCAAGTCCACACCAAGAGACTCATGAGGTTGTGAGAAGTAATCGGGGGACCCTTGATCACAAATTAATACTTCCCAATGCTCTTGGGAGAAACATTAATTTGTGTAAGCAAAACAAATTTTTAGATCACATAAGGAACATGTAGAAGTCTAGAAGAAACCAACCACAAGTTATGATAAACATAACAAATTTGAGCCAAAAACTAAACTCATGTAGTATAATTGTACATCTTTGCTACACTAAATAGTTGAATCACGAGTAGTATGATTCTACATGTGAAAACACTGAGTTATGCCATGATACTTGTTGTGTTCGTGCTTCGCTGAAAAATATATTAGTATAACAAACTCAGGCAATGGTTATTGACTCAACCTAAGTAGACATTTTGCTAACAACATACATTTTGTCGTTTTATCTTTTATAACCCTAAAGCTTATGCCGAGATTTGGTGCTTTATGTTTATTTTTATTTTTTGTTCTAAACATTGGAAATCAGCTGTCTTGGTACTTCATCGTCAATTTTGTGTTCCCCTTCACATAATGAAGTAACATTCTCCCTCACGTTGTACCCGAGAACATATCTGTTGCACCCTAAGTTTTTGTGCAACCTATGCACCTAATGTAGAAAACCTATTTTCGCATGTACTAAAACTTTCTAAAAAATAATCGACTCTATAGACATCATACATCTAACACGTAACAATATTTCAATTATGAGTTCAACTTACAGCATGAGAAATAAACATTTCAGCTCTTGTGATGTTAAGGAATCCAATTCATAGGCCAAGTTGAATTGTTTCATGAACTATGAGTGAAATTTATGATATTTTTGACATGGTAGATACTAGTATGTCAATGTATTCAATTATTTAAACTATTCCGGTAGAACTATAATCATGGGTTTGGACTGTCAATGCACCAGTTGCACGATAACTTCCAATTCACGGCATGAGACCACATATGACCCAATTACTATAGAGTCCAACAAGTCTCACCAGAAAAGATAAATACAAAAGCAAAATTATTTTTTAAAATCACATGTATTGAAAATTGTATTGACAATCCTTCACCGATACTAATTTATTACTGGTGTAGAATGATAATCATTCGAAGCATGTATTTGGGTTCTACATGTTTTAATACATAGTTTCTCCTCGGTATCCTTCAATCCTCTATGTACCTAAAGTTGCACAATAGGTTGGCTAGATGTCTTGCTGCTTGAACTAATCTCGCTAGATCCAAAAACTAACATTATACTCTTTATATGCTAGACCATTATTAGTGCTAGGAGAATAGCAAATTGTATTCCCTGATGAACAAAGCATCAATATACATATATGTACAACAGTGCAAGTGTAGTAAATATGTATGATATCCCTCATACGACGGGGAAAGATATACATGCTAATACATGGAACATACCATGCTATATTTCATGCACCAGCCAATGGAACACAAGTTTGAACCCATGAAAAGAAGGTGAGCAATCCACATGTACTGTAACACCCCTCTCATGCGTGACCTTATTAGGCCTACACGTGAATAAAATCCCACGTATAACTCTTGATAATACATGAAGGAGAGAAAGGGCACCTTTTATTAAATTGCGAAAGCCAAGACTTGAAACCGAAGACATCGTGTGCGATCATGTTAGGAGAATATCAAATTGTATTCCCTAGAGATCAAGTGCCAATACATACACATATACATGAGTGTTAAATATGTGAGAAGCCCCTCATACAACAGAGAAAATATAAAGGCCATACATGGAACATACTATAACTCTAAAAGTTAGTACTTACGTCCATGTAAAGATCACAACTGACTTTTGACTGCACCACATGTAGTTCCCCTCTCATGTCCTTCTATATTCAAACTCCACAACTCCCACTACTAGGAAAACGCTTATAGCCGCACTTCTTACCGCCGGCGAGTACGATTTAAAGATGCCGGCGGTAAGGCCTTTTAGGCCCACCTCGCATTACCGCCGGCGAGTTTAAATAGGGTCGCCGGGGGTAGGACACTTACCGCCGGCGAAATGGAATCGAAAATGCCAGCGGTAAGGTGGGCCGAGACCACCCAGACAGGCCTCCAATTACCGCCGGCGATTTGGACTCGTAAATGCCAGGGATAATACAATTACCGCCGGCAAGATGGATTTGCAAGCGCCGGGGGTAACTTAGTCTGTTGTGGGTTATTGTGGGCCAAAATTACCGCCGGCGTCCCGTTTCATTTTCGCCGGCCGTCGAGAGGCCCCCGCGAGCGAGCGACCAATTGTGCCGGCCCAACCTCCCCACATCCCCCGTACGTGCTTCCCGACCCAACCTCCCCACATCCGATCCCCCTCACGCTCTCTCCTCCTCCCCCCATGGCGCGCCTCCACCTCGTGCCCGCCCCCAGGCCCCAGCCCATCCCGCCGCCGCCTCCAGCTCCGGCCACCCCTCCCGCGCGGCCTCCGGTGATGGCTCCGCCGACCTCCACCCCCGCGCCCTAAACCGCCCCGATCCAGCGACTCATCCCGACCCGCCGCCTCCCGGAACCCTAAACCGCCCCGATCCAGGCCACCCGCCGCCCGATGGCGCCGCCGCTCCCCACGCCCTCGCCCCGCCCCGGCGCGCCGCCGATGACGCCGCAGGCGGGGGCATCATCCACCCCCTTCCGCACGCCCACCTCCAAGCACCGCCTCCACTTCCCCTCCGCCACGCCTCGCGGCGCCGCGGGCGCCGCCACGGAGCACCCGGTCGAGGTCATCGGCCGCGTGCGCAACCTGCCGCCCTCCTCCTCCGCAGGCCCATCCGCGCTCGAGACCCCCTCGTCCACCACCCCCACCCTGCGCGTGCGCGGGGACGCGGGGGGCCACCGCGACTTCAGCCTCGACGGCGTCTCCGTGTCCGACGACGAGAACCTCGAGGCCTTCTACGCGCGCTTCGTGCGGGCCCGGATCCAGGGAGCGGAGCGCCCAACACTCGAGGAAACACGCCCAAGGTGATGCCCTGATCGATACTGCTTAATTCTCACGCGCTGTTATTGACTGTATTGATGTTGCTAATTACTGTAGCTAGTACAGAACTGAGTTGTTTTTTATGTGCTGGAAGTAGCATGCTTTGGCTTGGGTTAAATTATGATTCATGGGAGAAGATCTGTTGTTTCAATTTTAGATCCTTAATTACTGCTGAGATTTATCTGGAACAGAATGCTGTTATAACTATGTGCTTGCAGAAGTGAGTTATTGTTGTTATGCGAGCATTAGCAGAGAAGATCCTGTTGTGATAATTGTAGATCATTAGTTAACTGTTGGGATTTATCTAATGAATGTTGGGTGCTTTCTTAGGAATTGTCCACTGTGCTATCTACTAAATTGTTTGGCAGTTGTGTATGTCTGCTTGTGTATTAGATGACTAATCTGAAGATCCAAGTTTCGAACTTGTGTTGCTCCAGGGAAGATCTTCTGTGATCGTTTTACACCATTAATTCTAACTGAGGTTTACCTCTTTGCTCAAGAATGTTTGGTACCTTCTCTTGAATGTTTGGTACCTGCTCTGAACACTTTACAATTTACAAACCTGCTTAGTCTAAAATGCCAGGCAGATATATCAGCTCACTTTTGTGTCTCATAGCTGAAACTCCCATGCATTTCATTTACCGCTCTTCTTCAGACTTGCCATTAGTGTTTTCTGTAGCATACTCCTGGATAATAATTCAGTAGCAGTAGTTGGTAGTAATAGCAGGAAGATATTCCTTACTTTTTTTCTTTCAAATTGCATTCTAAACATAAATGCTGCCATGGTAACTCCTTAGATGGTAGGTCACTTATCATTTTTTTCATGATGTTGCAGTGTTGTTTGGCCGGAATCGGAGACGAACGTGGCGGAGGCGAGCAGCAAGGAGAAGCAGCCCCCAGGTGCTCCTGGGCAGCGAGGAAGAGGATCGAGCGGAGCGCGATTTGGGGATCATGGAGTGAACCTAGAGGAATATTGTGTGCGGAGGAGCACGTCGGAGCAAAATTGTAATATGAGAAAATTGTAATTACTGTCCAGTTCAAATACAATTATGTAGAGAAACTTTGGATTGTATAGAATAAATAGTGAATTTTTTTATTCTATATCTAAAGGTTTTGTGATTTAATGTCAGTTTTTTTTTTAAATCCTAAAATACATACCGCTGGCACATAGAGTTGTTTGCCGGTGGTAACTTAAATTACCACTGGCGAGCTAGGAGGTGCCGGTGGTACCTATTACCGCCGGCGAGTTGGGAAAAACGCCGGGGGTATTTCCACCTTACCGCTGGCGCTTACGAATATGCCGGCGGTAGCACTTTACCACCGGCGAGGTTATCGCCGGCGCATTCGAAAGTGCCGGCGGTAAGTCTTTTTAGGTTGCCGGTGGTAAGCCTTTTCCTAGTAGTGTCCGTTCCTGTGTTATTGAGCTAGTTCTTCCTCCTCACCTTGCATCTCCCAGAAAAATGATCAGCATGACACTTCGCCTCCGCCAGGGCAACCAGGATGAAAACCCTACCCCCACACCACCACACCCTCCTCCTTCCCTTTCCCCTCATCTTCCCTAGAGGTGGCCATCGAGGAAGCTCACGCTTTGCCGGTGAAGGGGCCATAAGTGATCTAGCATGTTGAGGTTGTGGTGCGACTATTTGTAGGGGCAAGACAGAGATGCGCGAGATACTCTTCATGCGGCCGCTTCTTCCGGCTGCGTGACGTCGCTGTAGTGTCATCACGGGGATGTCGGGCTCAATAGGGTGCGCTACTAGTCTCCGACACAAGGACCTCGAAGCAGTGACGGCGGTGTCCCCTCCTCCAGGGATGAATGGCCAGAAGGTGGCTCCATGTGGCGGCTACTAGGGGTGGAAGATCATAGGATCCCAAGCCCGCGTTTGTCCTAGGAAGTGTGTGGTGGCCAGATCTATTCCAACGTCGAGGACGATAGATGCAGGAGAAACACAACCCTCCAGGTTCTGTGGATCAGAATTCGGGGTGGAGGCTACAGATGATGATGGTGGCACTGACCTCGCGGTTCGTGGCGATCTAGCCGGCCACATGTTTGGGGAGGGACAACCGCCGGTAAAAATTGTGCCTACTTTGGTCATGGTGGACGATGGTGGCATACTTGCGTCGTTACCTTGTCGAAAGCATCGTTGATGTTGCTCTGGTCTCCGCCCGTTTTCGCTAAGGAAACCCTATATCAGGGTCTCCTGGATCTCACGATGGAGGAACGTGGTGCGTTCTCCCTCATGGGGGGATCGTTGTTGGAACATGTGTTATCTAGAGGGATCCTAAGGTCGAGCGGTGAGGTTTCTTCCACGTAGAGAATGACGAGTCTCGACGGCAAGGTGGAGTGGGGTCTCGGTGGCACACCCATGATGATGGACGTGCGTAAGGCGGTAATGCTTTTTGGCATCATGGCCGCGTCAATGGCATGCCTGGCAATGCCAGTTCATTGATCCATGTTGAAAGAATCAAGTATGCGACTAGAGTGAGGGTGGTGTGAATAGGCACTGATTTTTTAAAAATTTATAGCAAATTTAGGCTTGACACGAATATAGATTGTGTAAGATATCCAACAATGTGGAAAACCTTTATTACAATGCACAAACAAGTAAACAAGATAACAACGATACAAGGAAATAAATTAGTAAAGGATATAAGTTACCGCAATTGGGAGACACAAGACACGAGGTTTAATTCCTATAGTTCCTTCCTTTTGAGGGGAAGTACATCTACATTAGAGAGGTGCGGCGCCACAGAGACCACTAATGACGCCACAAATACCTAACCCTGTTATTCGGTGAACAACCACAAAGGTTCGTCCGCAATCCATTATGCGAGGCCTTTCAATTAAGGTGGCAACCAAAACCTTTACAACAAGGTTTAAGCAATATCCACAACTCCATTGGAGGCTCCCAACAATGAAATGAAGCTTTTACAACACCAAGAAAAGCTTTAGGATGACCACTTCTGTCTAGGGTTTTTAAGAAATCCAAGAGTAATAAGTTCCACAATGGAATGATGGGGGAATTCAAATTCCTTTGGTGAGAAGGTAGATCATGATCAACTTCCTCAATTCCAAAAAGGGAATCAAGAGTTATTAGCTAGGGAGGGAGATCCACCAGAAACCGGGCTCAACATTCATGGAGGAGAGAGAGAGTGGAATAGCCACCTCCTCTTTGGGAAGAAGGGACCTTTTATAAGACCCCACAATTTCTGACCATTGTAAGGGTCCTTTGTCCCTATGTTTGTTTTTGGTAATTGGTGACAATTCCTATGGAATAATGTTTCCATTGAGTTTTGTTTGAAGTAGTACTCCATAGGATTTGCTTAAAGACCATATGGTGGATTCAAGATAGTTGATGTCAAGCGAGAAGTTTTGGCTCAAAGTTGACGTCACAATCCTCCAAGCCTCATGAGTTGAGCTATTGGTGACCAAGACTTAGGACTTTCAAACAATTGAGGTAATCTGGCTTGAATGAAGCATGTGCGTTGTCATCAACGTCAAGCGAGATGCGGTTAAATTCTCTCGCCCTCTTATGTGTCGGATCACGATGTAAAAAGGGAACTTGAAGACAAAGTTTGGAAAAGCGCGACAAGGTACTCACCCCTTTTAGGTTTTACTTGAGTATAGGAACCCACACTATTAAGAGGGGATCAGAGCTTTTATTTGGTACTTGGCTCAAATCATTTCCTCTCTACTTACATCAAATATTGCCATATTTTTACATCAAATTTTCCACATTTATCTTGGTTTTTATCCGTGTGAGGTTCCTTGAGCTTGTTGCTATCTTTTCAACAAGCCCAAGTTCATCGAAAACGGAATCCGTATGCATATTCTATTGCGTTTTTGAGTTTGCAGTTTTTATCGGTTTATCCTTTTAGTTAGGTCAAATCTTTCTTATTGATGCTTTTACGATGTGGTTGGAATATGAAGTTTCTATGCACAAAGTTGTATATCTTGTTGTTGTGATTCCAACAAGCCCAAGATCATCGAAACCGGAGTCTGGATGAATTCGAGTTTGGAGTTATTATCGGTTTGTCTTTTTAGTTAGGTCAAATATTTGTTATTGACGTTCTTACTACCTGGCTGGACTATGATGTTTCTATGCAGAAAGTTATAGATCTCGTTGTTTTGATTTCAACGAGTCCAAGATCATTAAAAACGGAGTCCAAATGCAAAAGTTATGGCTTTTTCGTACTGAGTGTTCCTGCTGTTTTGTATGGCCGGTATGACCAGTCAAACACGCCCTGAGCAACAGTTTTGCCAGTCATACCGGGCCTGGAGCCGTATGACTAGCCATGCACGTTCCTGCACGATTTTAGCATAAAAACAATTAGTTTTTCTACATATGGAAGGGGCTAATTTCGTGGATCTTCACCTCGGCCATTATTTTGAGATTCATATCAAGTTCTTCATCCTCTTACTCTATCTTGCACTTTTCTCCACCAACTCCTTTGATCAAGAGAGATTTAACCAACAACTTTGAGAGTGGATCCATCCAATTGAAAGATCTATTCATCCTCTCTCTTTCCACCGATTAAATTTGCGATTTGATCCTTGTGTCAAGTGCTAGCTTCGATCATGTTACTCTTGGAGGTTGAGGACTCCTAGGAGGTAGCAGTCGCCGGGAGCGATGGAGTTGTGATCGAGCCAGAAAGTTTGTACGGGATCGAAGGCCTCCCTAATGTCTTCATATAGTGGAAAGAGATCCTACTTCGTGGAAGGAGCTCACGGATAAGAAGGTGAGCCTTCGTGACGTTCAGTGTCCTTTATGGTAATCACACCTCTCCAACGGTGACTAGCTTACCCTCAAGGAAGTGAACATCCGTCGTCTCTGTGTGCTTCGGTTATTTCTTTCCACATATATAATTTGTGATAGCCATCGAGCTTGAAGTTCTTGATATATGTATTTTTCCACATAGGGTGCTCCACTTAGTTTGCATTAGGCCACATTATTACACAAGTCAAGGGAAATTTTGTAGAACCTATTCACCCCCTCTAGGTTACCGACATTGAACTTTCAACCGTTGCAGCCTCAGGGAGGGGGTATCTCTGGTGTTAGTGAAGGCCAAAAGTTTGGTGGTGGGGGGGGGGGGTGAGATTTGTATAGAAATATAGATCGGAACTTCAGGTCCTCAAGTTGGATATTCCGGTGTTGTTCACACTGGGAATTTCACCACCATAGATTTTGCAGCAACTTGAAAATTATGGTCACTCTCAGACCAACAACCTTCTAAGGTCCAACCCCTCTTCATAGTATTGGTTCCTAATATTAAGAATTATGCTCTAGAGGCCCCACTTTCTGACTAAGTATATGTAAATTAAGAGAGTAGCCAAATGTGCTCCGAATGTGGAACATGTGCTTAATTAGTTTATTATATGTTTGTTCTTAGTTGCTTTAGGTTGCTTTGGACAAACACTAACAAGAATAATGTTGGAGTCCGTGCGACAACTAGGTTCCACCTATCAACTAGGTTCCACCTATCATAGAGCATGGAGATAGTGAACCAATTAGCAATGACTATGTCAAAGAGTTAGGCAAGTCGGACTGGCCCAAATATCTAGCAGTCACAAGAAACTTGTCATGTGCTCCTACTAGAGAAATTGAACCATTAGATCTGAGTTGATCGCACAATACAGGTTGTGGAATAGCCGACTTTGAAGTCGCTCAATGCTATCCGTAATTGGTAGCTATAAATGTGAATTCTGGGCTGACTCTGAAGCAAGTCGCGTGACGTGGACGGACAAAGACAAAAATTTCCCCTCCGACTCGGAGAGATATTCTATGTGCTCTCTCGAGTGATATGATTCGAAGCATGGCCATGCATGCTCAACTCGATTAAGTGTTAATGAGTTTTTCTGACTAAGTGTTAGTCGAAAAAATCATATATCACTGGGAACGAGAAAAGAGAGTTAAGACAGCACTGACATGACGAGTAACTCGCCTCTGGATTACCACCAATATCGTGAGGCAACGGGACCCTGACAGAACATCACGTTGATAGGCTACTGGTAGGTAATGGGGAGCCAGTTTGCTTTGCTAGAAGCCAATTCTGACTATCGTTCCTTGGCTGATTCCAGTTTGAGCACGACTCGGGTTTAGGCACATAGTGCGACTCGGAGCGTGGCCGGCTTACTGCGAGCCTATGGGGCCACACACTGAAGAGGGCACGACCAGGTGAAAGAATTCTCCTCTTGACACGGAACCTGGTTGGGTTGAACTTGAAACCGACAAGGCTGGGTCACTGGGCTGGACCCAAATGGCTAGGGTTTGGTGGTGGTGGTGGTGGGGGGGTGAGCTTTCCCCTCGCCCACTCCCTATATAAGGAGCAGACTGACACTGGGAAGAAAAAAGCAAGCCACTTCCTTGGGAGGCAAGTTGTTGTCACGCTTCCACTCATCAGTTCCTAGCGGCGAAGAAGAAGGATATCATCTACTCGTCGTCGTTCCATGTTGTACGTGTGAGAGCCGATAGAGGCGCTGCAAGTGTTGTGCTTGGCTCAGAACCTGAAACTCAACAAAAACTAGAAAAGCTACAAAACATTGTCTTTGATCTTTTCACTTTTGCTAGGTCGATTACTATCTTGTGCTTATCATCAAATAAGCCTAAACACACTTAGCACACGGTTAATCTCGCTTGTGTTGTTAACAAACACAAGAAACCAACTAGGGTAGGGAAATGCCCTTTCACCTGTCATAATGATGGGTTCACGGAAGACGTCGGTGGTGACTTATGGAGCATGCACATGTGATGCACGCTAGGTTTGCTGGACCGGTGCTCTGGTTTTAAATGATGTGCGTACGTGTGAGATTACGGCACACAACCCCGATTACCCCCCCCCCCAGGTTAGCTGACACTTGTGTCCAAGAGGGTGGCTTCAGATTGATCGATGTATTGGCTTGTAAATCTTTATATAATAATACAATAAAAAAAAAGTTATGCGCATCATGCTAATGTAGAGGCTAGGGTACAACCTCACAACCAAGGCATATTGGCTTAGCTTGAGCAGCCCAATACTCTTATGTTTTCTGTTGTAGACAGTTTAAGTCATCTTAGCTTAACTAGTGGCAAGTTTGGTCATTTGTTGCTGAAGCCTGCAACCACCAACCTCACCTATAACGCTCCGCAGGGCCACAACACGTTGCCATCAGCAAAATTGCGCATGAAAAAATGCTTAAGAATCACACTTACTTCTCCAACCTCTCCAACCGTCGTTTCACTGCGTCTAAATCAAGGATTCGCCGCCGGTTTTATTAACCATATACAATCCTAGAATTCTCCCTGAGCTGAACTTAACAAAAAAAAACTATAAAGTGTATCCTTGTTTGTCTTTTGCATCTTGACCAGTTCGGTTGCAATGCTTCGATTGGCTGATATGATTATTTATTTGTGATTCAAAAGCTGAGGCTAGGTTGAAATCAGGACGACATATGACTGAACTGTTATATTATTCGTTTGAAAGCTAGAAATATAGTATTCATCTGAAGATTTTAAGTTTCAGAACATGAAAGCTTCTTTAGTAACGGCTACATCGCAACCACCGGCACCTCTACCACCGCCCGCTCCTCAGTCCTTAGTCGCCATCAAACCCTTGCGTTTCTTCCTTCAAATGTCACAATCACTCACCATCCCTCCAAAATTTTCGGCTCAGCTAATTTCTCTTCTGCAATGCACCAACCATTAGCCGAACGCTCTCCCAATCCATTCCCCTCCCACAAATCGAATCCCTGCTCCCCTGCTTCCGGCTTCGCCTTCCACGGCAAAGTTATCGCAATCTCACAGCGCTGATCAATCATCCCTATGGATTTGGGCATTTCTTGACCCATAAGCACCCTCCTCCTTCACACGCTTTGCTAGTCGAAGCATGCCATGGCTGCCCATTCCTTTACTTCTTTTCCAACGCTAGGCTTTAGGTAGCGCGTCTCGTCCTAACAACGTACAGTAGCTCCCAAGAGACCAAACCATCTCGGTTTTTATCTCTGAATCCTTCTTACTTGCACGCCTGTACTGCACGCACTCCTTGCTCCTGTCCTCTCATCCTTCTGTCCTGATCACTGTCCAGCTTCTCTCTCTCTCTCTCTCTCTCTCTCTCTCTCTCTCTCTCTCTCTCTCTCTCTCTCTCTGGTGTCGTCTGACGAATCCTCGCCGCGCCGTGCATTCTCCAGGTTCAGCCTTGTCCCATGTGTTCTGCTTATTTCTGTTCTTCATGTGCTTTGCTTTGCGGATGCAGGCACTGAATATTTTGTCTGCCTGGCTCTGACTGATTTCTCGATACTTGCAGTGGCAGCCATTCTTCCAGCACATGTCCTTTTTTCTCATAAAGAAAGTGTAGGGGAACTCTGCCTTGGGCTGACTGGAGCAAAGAATATTTTCCACTCCTTTGATCAAAGAAAGGTATATTGGGATTACATAGAAGGAAAAAAAAGTTTCTGCGACGACAACGAAGGCGGGGCGAAAAGCTTAATCCAAGAGGGCAGAGGCAAGATGTTCAACATAGTCTCGACATGGAACAAGAAGAGGAGAAGCAAATCACTTGATCAGTTAAATCCTTGTGAGTGTAGGCCTTCATTTCCATCTCTGTTTTGTTGTCGACCAAGTGATTTGTCACTGTATGATCATCTGTTTTTTCGGTGCAAATTTTAAAGTAATATGATCATCTGAACTTTGCTTCTGCAGGGGTGTACAAGACAGCCGAGCTGTGGCAGGTGAAGGAGCAAGGCGCGCCGCTGCCCCTGCCCGCGCCGAGGAAGCGCAACTGCTCCACGGTGTTCACTCTGAAGGAGATGGAGGAGGCGACCGGAAGGTTCAGCGACAAGAATCTCGTCGGCAAGGGTGGCTTCGGCCGGGTTTACAGGGGCGTGCTGAAAGATGGGCAGGTACCTTCAATTTTTCAGAGGAAATACGTCCCTTAATTTCAGAAGACAATGTTGTTCTTGCCACTTTTGGCTTTTCTTGGCGTAATCTTCACATTACTGAATATTGGCATGTAGTGATATTTTGGAGAAAACACGTCCCTTAATTTCAGAAGATGGTGCTGTTTTTGTCATTTAGTTTTTTAAAATGCATTTTCTTGATTATATTAGTATTAGCACCAATGATTCAGTTGAGAAGAGAACTTCCTATTTGGTTCTACATATTGGTCCTACTGATTAAACGCTGTAGGACACACCCACCTGACCTGTGATAATCATGCCCAACAGAGCCAAGATCGCGGTGGTGTGACATTTGCTCTTGTCATCCTTGTCAAGAAAAGCATCTGCCAACCACCAGTCAATATGATCAAATGCCAATTAATTCTAATCATATATATCTTAAAATTGAAGCTCTGAACATCATTAGTCGTACTGAATGCGATGTGTTATTCTCTTTTCCAATTTGTATATCTGTGGCTACCTTTACTTCTTCAGAACAACAACTACATTATTTCTTCAGAGCTCTGCTTTGACCTGAAAATAAATAGAATGAGTAAATGACCAATATGTTCGTTTCAATGTGAATCAATGAAGATTGTCGCCGTCAAGAAGATGGATTTGCCGCTGTCGAAGCAGGCCGACGGCGAGCGCGAGTTCCGCGTCGAGATCGACATCCTGAGCAGGCTAGACCACCCCAACCTTGTCACCCTGATTGGCTACTGCGCCGACGGGAAGAACCGGTTCGTGGTGTACGAGTTCATGCCCAAAGGCAACCTCCAAGACATCCTCAACGGTATGTGACATCACCACCAACAAAGAATAGTTCTTGATAATTTCGCTGAGTTACATTGCATCTCATCATCAAACTTCAGGCATCGGCGAGGTGAGGCTGGATTGGGGGAAGCGGCTGCGGATCGCGCTGGGCGCCGCGAGGGGGCTCGCATACCTGCACTCCAGCACCGCCGTCGGCGTGCCCGTCGTCCACCGGGACTTCAAGTCCAGCAACATCCTCCTCACCGAGCACTTCGAGGCCAAGGTTGATTCCGGAACATCTGATCAAAATCTACACATCACCTGCGTGTTACATTAGTTGCATTGCCTGATCAAACACTGACATTTGTGGTAATGTCAACTTTCATAATGCCAGATTTCAGACTTTGGGTTGGCCAAGCTGATGCCGCAGGACCTGGACCTGTACGCCACCACCAGGGTGCTGGGCACCTTCGGCTACTTCGATCCTGAATACGCGCTGGTAATGTAATGCTAGCGACGATCTGAAGAATTCGCCACGCGGACCTGGTTCCTGATCAAGTACATTTGCTTTCATCTTGCAGACTGGGAAGCTGACGCTGGAGAGCGACGTGTACGCGTTCGGGGTCGTCCTCCTGGAGCTGCTCACCGGCCGCCGCGCCATCGATCTCAGCCAGGGCCCTCAGGACCAGAACCTCATCGTCAAGGTACTCCGCCTTCCACATTTGCATCCATCCATCGATGAGATCCTTCGACTGATCGTGCCATGTTTTACACGCGTTTCAGATACACCAGATGGTGGGCGACCGGAAGAAGCTGCGCAAGGTGGTGGACAGGGACATGGGCAAGGGCTCCTACACGCTGGAGTCGGTGTCCATGTTTGCCGCCCTCGCCGCGCGCTGCGTCTGCTTCGAGAGCGCCGGCCGGCCGGCCATGAAGGACTGCGTCAAGGAGCTCCAGCTCATCATGTACGCCAACATGAAGATATGAGCGTGTTTTGAGATTGTTCGTTGATCGTAGTTGCCATCATTGTTTGGTTCGTTCGATCTTGCGGCTTCTGCTCGAGGATGAGGAGGATGAAGAAGACGGTGATATATACTTGTACAGAGTTTTCGTAACTTTTCGTTGCGCCGGCGTGACGTTCTTGTGGATGGTGGTAGATATTTGTTTCGAAGTCCTGAAATCACAGGGCCTTAATTTGTGAAGTCGATGGTGTCTTGAGAAATTTGTCCTGACCAGAGACTATAAACGGAAACAGCCGAGATAAATGCGTTTCCCTGGAAAAAAAAGAGGCTAGGATAAACGAACCAGAGTCGTAAACCGATACTAGCACGTCTCGGAAACTAACCCTAGCGGCTCGCCCCTTCAAAAGGAAGAAAAATGCTTCTAAACAGGACGCCAATCGGCGAATCGCCCTAGCGGCTCTGAGAAGAAATACGAAGAACACGTTGAACTAGGACGGCACGACGGACCCTGCCGCCGGCGAAGCGTCTGGATGGTGATCCCGAACTTCCATCCTCGAAGCGGCCAAGTGTCCTCGGCGATCACCTCCGGCACCAGCTCTCCACGAGAAGGGATTAATTGGTCGAATCTTGGGGAAGGGCTGGCGGGGCTGGTCGCCGACCGCCTGCTCGCGAACGATGTGGCGGACTACATCCGCTTCCGTGCAGTCTGCTGTCTGTGGCGACAGTGGTCTGCGGATCCACGCGCCCACGGCATCCTGGACCGCCGCTTCCACCCGCGCAAATGGATCATGCTCCGGGAAACCCCCGACGATCCCCGCCGCCAACTCCTCAACGTCTGCACCGGCCAATGCATCCAGATGGCGCGCCTCCCGCAGCTCCTCCGTGGCCACGACGTGTTCGGACCCACCACCGAGGGCCTCCTCGTCCTGCTCGACCGGAGCACCTGCGTCGTCCGCATGCTGAATCCGCTCACAGGCCACACAGCTAACCTTCCTCCAGCAACAACACTGCTTCGCTTTTGCAGTTACAAGGTGTGGCCATTCGTCGATCTCAGAGAGAGATTCAAGGTTTCAGACGCTGGCCTTGCCGATGACTCCACATTTGCCGTCTATTTCAGCCAGATACATATGTTAGCCGTGGCCAAACCCGGCGACGAGTGTTGGACGCCGGTAGATGTCCAAGAAATTTGGATCTCGCCGGCCAGCAGTATATCATTTCAAGGCCGCTTCTATTGCCCTACCAACAAGGGTGTCATGGTAGTGGAGACTAGTGCGAACCAGCCACCACAGCTCGTGCTGGCCGCCGAGGCCGAGCTGACGAAGGGGTTCTCCCTTATGCTGTCCACTATGCACCTGGTGGACAATGGCGGGGAGCTGATATTGGTGTATGGTACTATGCAGCGATGCGATGATGAAGTCATGCAGTTCACTGATATTATGAAAAAAGACGTCATAATGAAGCATAATGCATACAAGGTAGACTTGAAGGCAATGAACACAAGACCTGTCCTTCAACTTGGCGGTCGTGCTATATTTATAGGTTTCGGTAATGCAGTTTCAGTGTCCACTGCCATGTTCCCTTCTCTTAAGAGTGACTCCATCTATTTAGGACTGGATGATATGCTGGGCATTGGTTTCAAGAGCGGTAGACTCTGTTTTCTTACGGATGGAACTACTGAGCCTTGCGGCATCTTTGAGCAAGGCGTCGACGAGGAATGTTGCAGTGGGATTCCTCTCCAATTTGGGCCCTGGGGTATCGATGACTATCTATCCTGGTATGTCACATTGTCTGAGTCTGAAGACGGTTGAGAGGATGCCTGAATGACCCTGTGGATTTCAGTTGTTTGCAAACAAGCCAACTGTTATTGTTCTATGTTATCTCTAATAGAATTTGTACTAGCAAAACATATGAATGATGGCTGAAATTGCATATTCACTTTCTTGTTTTGTTAATTTCATCCATGCGTGAGTTTGATAGATTCTATTTTATCTCTAATAGTATTTATATTAGCAAAAGATATGAATGATGGCTAAAATTGTATATTCCGTGTTTTGTTTTCTTGTTAATTTTATCCATGTGTGAGTTTGGTAGCGGAAAACCATCCCTGCCGACTACCACCTAGCTTCTACGAATCATAACCGCCGACACTAAACATCAACGATTGTACACAAATTTCCATCGCCGGGCATGGGAAGCCCGAACTGCGGCTCAGGGGGGAGGGGGGGAGTCATAAGATCTGGGCTTCGGGCCGCTCGACACATAAATATGACCCACCACCTGCACGCTTCTATTCACGTATTAGTCTGTCTGCCGCCTGGTTCTTTGACTTGGATCCACACCTGCCCGCACTAGAGTCCAACCTCTATAGCACTAGGAGCCATATTTATTTCGGGACACAACCACTTTTTGCAGGCATGTACATGACCTGCTGCACTCAGGCCAGCGTGTCAGGTCCCACCAACACCTGGAGACCAGTGGCGCACCACTTCTTGGTGCGCCACTGTTATCTCACATAGGAGTGACCCACCAGGAAGTGGTGCGCAACTGGTAACTCACATATCTATAATAGGCCAGGTCCATGATACGTCCCAAACGTATCTATAATTTCTTATGTTCCATGCTACTTTTATGATATGTCATTATTATGCATTTTCCGGCACTAACCTATTGACGAGATGCCGAAGAGCCAGTTGCTGTTTTTTGCTGTTTTGTGTTTCAGAAATCCTAGTAAGGAAATATTCTCGGAATTGGACGAAATCAACGCCCAGGGTCCTATTTTTCCACGAAGCTTCCAGAAGTCCGAAGAGGAAACAAAGTGGGGCCACGAGGTGGCCACACAACAGGGCGGCGCGGCCCAAGCCCTGGCCGCGCCGGCCTACTGTGTGGGCCCCCGTGACGCCTCCTGACCTGCCCTTCCGCCTACTTAAAGTCTTCGTCGCGAAACCCCCAGTACCGAGAGCCACGATACGGAAAACCTTACAGAGACGCCGCCGCCGTCAATCCCATCTCAGGGGATTCAGGAGATCGCCTCCTGCACCCTGCCGGAGAGGGGAATCATCTCCCGGAGGTCTCTTCATCGCCATGATCGTCTCCGGATTGATGTGTGAGTAGTCCCCCCTGGACTATGGGTCCATAGCAGTAGCTAGATGGTTGTCTTCTCCTCATTGTGATATCATGTTAGATCTTGTGAGCTGCCTATCATGATCAAGATCATCTATTTGTAATCCTTCATGTTGTGTTTGTTGGGATCCGATGAATATTGAATACTATGTCAAGTTGATTATCAATCTATCATATATGTTATTTATGTTCTTGCATGCTCTCCGTTGCTAGTAGAGGCTCTGGCCAAGTTGATACTTGTGACTCCAAGAGGGAGTATTTATGCTCGATAGTGGATTCATGCCTCCATTAAACCTGGGGACAATGACAGTAAAGTTCTAAGGTTGTGGATGTGTTGTTGCCACTAGGGATAAAACATCGATGCTTTGTCTAAGGATATTTGTGTTGATTACATTACGCACCATACTTAATGCAATTGTCCGTTGTTTGCAACTTAATACTAGAAGGGGTTCGGCCGATAACCCGAAAGTGGACTTTTTAGGCATAGATGCATGCCGGATAGCGGTCTATGTACTTTGTCGTAATGCCCCGATTGAATCTCATAGTACTCATCATGATATATGTATGTGCATTGTTATGCCTTCTTTATTTGTCAATTGCCCAACCGTAATTTGTTCACCCAACATCTGTTTATCTTATGGGAGAGACACCACTAGTGAACTGTGGACCCCGGTCCTATTCTTTACATCTGAAATACAATCTCATCGCAATTGTTCTTTACTGTTCTTCGCAAACAATCATCATCTTCCACACAATACGTTTAATCCTTTGTTTACAGTAAGCCGGTGAGATTGACAACCTCATTGTTACGTTGGGGCAAAGTACTTTGATTGTGTTGTGCAGGTTCCACGTTGGCGCCGGAATCCCTGGTGTTGCGCCGCACTACACTCTGCCGCCATCAACCTTCAACGTGCTTCTTGACTCCTACTGGTTCGATAAACCTTGGTTTCTTTCTGAGGGAAAACTTGCTATTGTACGCATCACACCTTCCTCTTGGGGTTCCCAACGGACGTGTCGATCGCACGCATCAAGCTCTTTTTCTGGCGCCGTTGCCGGGGAGATCAAGACACGCTGCAAGGGGAGTCTCCCACTTCCAATCTCTTTACTTTGTTTTTGTCTTGCTTTACTTTATTTTATTTACTGCTTTGTTTGCTCTTATATTAAAAACACAAAAAAATTAGTTGCTAGTTTTACTTTATTTACTGTCTTGTTCTCTATATCAAAAACACAAAAAAATTAGTTACTTGCATTTAATTTATTTAGTTTGCTTTATTTACTATCGCTAAAAATGAGTAATCCGGAAGTTGAAGTTCGTTCCTTTAAGCAACAAGGGGGAGAAAGTTTTAAAGATGCTTGGTATAGAATTAGCGATGCTCATCATAGGTGCATTAATAAACACTCCACTATTATACTACTTAGGAACTTTTATGTTGGTATATCTAGTTGGAATAGATATGTTCTTGATACTCTGGCGTGAGGTAATTTCCTAGGCACTCCTGCTTTAGAAGCTAGTTGCATTATTGAGAGTCTAGTTGGAATACCACCTGTTAATGAAGCTAAAATTGAAATCTCTCTTGAAGATGTCATAAAAAAGTTGGAAGCCATAGAGAAAAATCTTCCAAGTATTGAGACTAAATTGGGAATATTACTTAATATCACTGATAAACTTGATAAATCTCTAGGTGGAATTAATGAGAGAATTGTTGTTTTAGAAACTTGTGCTACTCATGATAATCGAACCCATAGGATTAGTGAACTTGAAGAAGCTATGGGAACCTTGGGTTCAACTTTTTCTTCCCTTAAGTTTAAGGAGAAAGGTTATGTGGGTAAGGAGCAAAAATTCATGTATGCCTCTAAAGTGCCTAAGCCAAAAAGCTATTATAGGCCTAAAATTGATAAAGCCCTTAGCACCACTACGGATGGGGGAGCATCTAAGATACCTATTGATGTTGATGCTTCGTCTCTTGATAACACTTGATACACACTTTCTGCGCCTAGCTGAAAGGCGTTAAAGAAAAGCGCTTATGGGAGACAACCCATTATTTTACTTCTGCACTTTTGTTTTATATTTGAGTCTTGGAAGTTGTTACTACTGTAGCAACCTCTCCTTATCTTTATTTTAATGCATTGTTGTGCCAAGTAAAGTCTTTGATAGTAAAGTCAATACTAGATTTGGATTACTGCGTAGTAACAGATTTCTTGCTGTCACGAATTTGAGCAGTAGTCTCTGTAGAAAATTTATAAAAATCTGCCAATTTACGTGCGTGATCCTCAGATATGTACGCAACTTTCATTCAATTTGGGCATTTTCATCTGAGCAAGTCCGGTGCCTCTTAAAAATTCGTCTTTACGGACTGTTCTGTTTTGACAGATTCTGCCTTTTATTTCGCATTGCCTATTTTGCTATGTTTGATGAATTTCTTTGTTCCATTAACTTTCAGTAGCTTTGTGCAATATCCAGAAGTGTTAAGAATGATTATGTCACCTCTGAATATATGAATTATGCACTGACCCTCTAATGAGTTTGTTTTGAGTTTGGTGTGGAGGAAGTTTTCAAGGGTCAAGAGAGGAGGATGGATACAATATGATCAAGAAGAGTGAAAAGTCAAAGCTTGGGGATGACCCCGTGGTTCGTCCCTGCATATTTTAAGAAGACTCAAGCGTCTAAGCTTGGGGATGCCCAAGGCATCCCTTCTTCATCGACAACTTATCAGGTTCCTCTAGTGAATCTATATTTTTATTCCGTCACATCTTATGTGCTTTACTTGGAACGTCTGTTTTTTGTTTTGTTTTTGTTTGAATAAAATCGGATCCTAGCATTCTTTGTTTGGGAGAGAGACACGCTCCGTTGTTTCGTATGAACACATATGTTCTTAGCTTTATCTTTAATGTTCATTGCGAAAGTTGAACTACTTCATTCATTGCTATATGGTTGGAAACGGAAAATGCCGCATGTGGTAAATGGTATAATGTCTTGAATAATGTGATACTTGGCAATTGTTGTGCTCATATAGATCATGTTTAAGCTCTTGCATCATGTACCTTGTACCCATTAATGAATAACTACATAGAGCTTGTTAAAATTTGGTTTGCATGATTGATCTCTAGAGTCTAGATATTTTCTGGTTAAGGTGTTTGAACAACAAGGAGACAATATAAAGTCTTATAATAGTTACAATATGTTCATATGTGAGCTTTGTTGCACCTTTTATACTTGAGTTTGCTTCAAACAACCTTGTTAGCCTAGCCTTGTATTGAGAGGAATTATTCTCGTGCATCCAAATCCTTGAGCCAAAAACTATGCCATTTGTGTCCACCATACCTACCTACCACATGGTATTTCTCTGCCATTCCAAAGTACATTACTTGAGTGCTACCTTTAAAATTCTATTCCTTTGTCTTTGCAATATATAGCTCATGGGAAAAATAGCTTAAAAACTATTGTTGTGAAGAATATGTACTTATGTGTCTTATTTCTTAATAAGTTGCTTGTTGAGCGGTAACCATGTTTCTGGGGACGCCATCAACTTTTACCTTTGTTGAATATCATGTGAGTTGCTATGCATGTTCGTCTTGTCTGAAGTAAGGGCGATTTTCATGATCAAATGGTTTGAGTATGCATACTGTTAGAGAAGAACATTTTGCCGCTAACTAAAGCCATGATTCATGGTGGAAGTTTCAGTTTGGAAAACTAATCCTCAATCTCTTATGAGAATATTAATTGTTGTTGAATGCTTATGCATTAAAGAGGAGTCCATTATCTGTTGTCTATGTTGTCCCGGTATGGATGTCTAAGTTGAGAATAATCAAAAGCGAGAAATCCAATGCGAGCTTTCTCCTTAGACCTTTGTACAGGCGGCATAGAGGTACCCCTTTGTGACACTTGGTTGAAACATATGCTATGCAATGATAATCCGTGTTAATCCAAGCTAATTAAGACAAGGTGCGAGCACTATTGGTATACTATGCATGAGGCTTGCAACTTATAAGATACTCCCTCCGTTCTTTTTTAATTGACTCGAATTTAGTACAAGTTTGTACTAAATCCGAGTCAATTAAAAAGGAACGGAGGGAGTATCTTATACATAACACATATGCTTTATTACTACCGTTGACAAAATTGTTTCTTGTTTTCAAAATGAAAAGCTCTAGCACAAATATAGTAATCCATGCTTCCCTCTGCGAAGGGCCTATCTTTTACTTTATTGTTGAGTCAGCTTTACCCATTCTTTCTATCTTAGAAGCAAACACTTGTGTCAACCTGTGTGCATTGATTCTTACATGTTTACCTATTGCACTTGTTATATTACTTTGTGTTGACAATTATCCATGAGATATACATGTTGAAGTTGAAAGCAACCGCTGAAACTTATATCTTCCTTTGTGTTGCTTCAATACCTTTACTTTGAATCTATTGCTTTATGAGTAACTCTTATGCAAGTATTATTGATGCTTGTCTTGAAAGTATTATTCATGAAAAGTCTTTGCTATATAATTCATTTGTTTACTCATTATCTTCATCATTGCTTCGAATCGCTGCATTCATCTCATATGCTTTACAATAGTATGATCAAGATTATGATAGCATGTCACTTCAGAAATTATCTTTGTTATCGTTTACCTACTTGAGGGCGAGTAGGAACTAAGCTTGGGGATGCTTGATACGTCCCAAACGTATCTATAATTTCTTATGTTCCATGCTACTTTTATGATGATACTCACATGTTTTATACATATTATATGTTATTATTATGCATTTTCCGACACTAACCTATTGACGAGATGCCGAAGAGCCGCTTGTCGTTTTCTACCGTTTTTGGTTTCAGAAATCCTAGTAAGGAAATATTCTCGGAATTGGACGAAATCAACGCCCAGGGTCCTATTTTTCCACGAAGCTTCCGTAAGTCCGAAGTGGAAACGAGGCGGGCCACGAGGTGGCCACACAACAGGGCGGCGCGGCCCAAGCCCCGGCCGCGCCGGCCTACCGTGTGGCCCCCGCTGACGCCTCCGACCTGCCCTTCCGCCTACTTAAAGTCTTCGTCGCGAAACCCCCAGTACCGAGAGCCACGATACGGAAAACCTTACAGAGACGCCGCCGCCGCCAATCCCATCTTGGGGGATTCAGGAGATCGCCTCCGGTACCCTGCCGAAGAGGGGAATCATTTCCCGGAGGTCTCTTCATCGCCATGATCGCCTCCGGACCGATGTGTGAGTAGTCCACCCCTGGACTATGGGTCCATAGCAGTAGCTAGATGGTTGTCTTCTCCTCATTGTGCTATCATGTTAGATCTTGTGAGCTGCCTATCATGATCAAGATCATCTATTTGTAATACTTCATGTTGTGTTTGTTGGGATCCGATGAATATTGACTACTATGTCAAGTTGATTATCAATCTATCATATATGTTATTTATGTTCTTGCATGCTCTCCGTTGCTAGTAGAGGCTCGGCCAAGTTGATACTTGTGACTCCAAGAGGGAGTATTTATGCTCGATAGTGGGTTCATGCCTCCATTAAACCCGGGACAAGGATGACAGCAAGTTCTAAGGTTGTGGATGTGCTGTTGCCACTAGGGATAAAACATCGATGCTTTGTCTAAGGATATTTGTGTTGATTACATTACGCATCATACTTAATGCAATTGTCTGTTGTTTGCAACTTAATAGTAGAAGGGGTTCGGATGATAACCTGAAAGTGGACTTTTTAGGCAAAGATGCATGCTGGATAGCGGTCTATGTACTTTGTCGTAATGCCCTGATTGAATCTCATAGTACTCATCATGATATATGTATGTGCATTGTTATGCCTTCTTTATTTTTCAATTGCCCAACTGTAATTTGTTCACCCAACATCTGTTTATCTTATGGGAGAGACACCACTAGTGAACTGTGGATCCCGGTCTGATAACCCACAAGTATAGGGGATCGCAACAGTCTTCGAGGGAAGTAAAACCCAATTTATTGATTCGACACAAGGGGAGACAAAGAATACTTGTAAGCCTTAACAGCGGAGTTGTCAATTCAATTGCACCTGGAAACAGACTTGCTCGCAAGAGTTTATCAGTAGCAACAGTTTTATAGCAGTAGCAGTAGTGAAATAACAGCAGCAGAGTAACAAAGACAGCAATAGTGATTATAGTAAACAACAGGATTAAAATACTGTAGGCACATGGATGGATGAACGGGCGTTGCATGCATGAGAGAAACTCATGTAACAATCAAGGCAGGGCATTTGCAGATAATAATAAAACGGTATCCAAGTACTAATCAATCAATAGGCATGTATTCCATATTTAGTCGTACGTGCTCGCAATGAGAAACTTGCACAACATCTTTTGTCCTACCAGCTGGTGGCAGCCGGGCCTCTAGGGAATCTCATCGGAAATTAAGGTACTCCTTTCAATAGAGCACCGGAGCAAAGCATTAACACTCCATGAACACATGTGATCCTCATATCACCGCCTTCCCCTTCGGTTGTCCCAATTTCGTCACTTTGGGGCCTCGGGTTCCGACAACAATACGTGTATACAACTTGCAGGTGTAAGATCATAAAGCAATGAATATCATCATGAATTGATAACATGTTCAGATCTGAGATCATGGCACTCGGGCCCTAGTGACAAGCATTAAGCATAACAAGTTGCAACAATATCATAAAAGTACCAATTACGTGACACTAGGCACTATGCCCTAACAATCTTATGCTATTACATGACCAATCTCATCCAATCCCTACCATCCCCTTCAGCCAACAGCGGGGGAATTACTCACACATGGATGGGGGAAACATGGCTGGTCGATGGAGAGGCGTCGGTGGTGATGATGGCGATGATCTCCTCCAATTCCCCGTCCCGGCGGAGTGCCGAACGGAGTTTCGGTCCCGAGACGGAGTTTCGCGACGGTGGCGGCGCATCGGATGTCTTCTAGCGATTTCTTCTTACCCCCCGTGCGTTTTTAGGTCGAAGGCGTTAAGTAGTCCAGAGGAGGGCGTCGGAGGCCGGCCGAGGGGGCCACACTCTAGGGCCGCGCGCCCCCCTCCTGGGCCGCGCCGGCCTAGTGTGTGGGCCCCTCGGGCCTCCACCTGGCTTGCCCTTCTGGCTCCGTCAATCTTCTGGAAAAATAAGACCTTTCGCATAAATTCCGAGGATTTTCCTAAAAGTTGGATTTCTGCACAAAAAACGAGACACCAAAACAGTTCTGCTGAAAACAGCGTTAGTTCGTGTTAGTTGTATCTAAAATACACAAATTAGAGGCAAAACAATAGCAAAAGTGTTCGGGAAAGTAGATACGTTTTGGACGTATCAACTCCCCCCCAAGCTTAGCTTATTGCTTGTCCTCAAGCAATGCAGTTAACAACTGAGTGCGATAAAAGAACTTTCATGAACACATTTGTTCATATGATGTAAATATTCTCATGATATGGCAAGTACTTAAGCAGTTCATAATAAGATACATGCAAATAAAATCATCTAATAGCTATGTCAATCATGGAGAAGGTACCAACAAATTAATAATGAGCATCATGAATTATGTCTATCAGCAGGATTGCAATGTTCATAGAAGGATATGATATGGTATCTCGCTTGCCCGTATTTGTACAGCAAAATATAAATGCTCGGGCACCTTTGAGGTTCATGGAGAGATTGGAAGTAGAGATTATCAAAGATAAAAGCATCAAAGTTATACCACAGTTAACACATTTTAGGACAAGCATATTATACTAAGAATGACAGTTGTGCTCTCAAGAAAGTGCTCAAAGAAAGGATGGAGACTCAATGTAAAAGTAAAAGATTGACCCTTCGCAGTGGGAAGCAGGGATTAACATGTGCTAGAGCTTTTCATTTGTAAAACACGAGTAAAATATTTTGAGAGGTGTTTGTTGTTGTCAACGAATGATAGTGGGTACTCTAACTACCTCGTCAACCAGACTTTCAAGAGCGGCTCCCATGAAGGACGTTATCTCTACCAGCAAGGTAAATCGTCCCTCTTCTCTTTTGTTTACACACGTACTTTAGTTTCATTATGGATGACACTCCCCCCAACCTTTGCTTACACAAGCCATGGCTAATCGAATCCTCGGGTGCCTTCCATCAATCACATACCATGGAGTGTCTATTTGCAATTTAAGTTGCTTACTGATAAATCGGGGCAAAACATGTGAAGAGAATTATTAATGAAAGTTGATTAATTGGGGCTGGGAACCCCGTTGCCAGCTCTTTTTGCAAAATTATTGGATAAGCGGATGTGCCACTAGTCCATTATGTAAGTCCGTCAGAGTAAATGACAAGATTGAAAGATAAACACCACATATTTCCTCATGAGATATAAAACATTGACACAAATTGAGAAGCATTTTGAAGGTTTAAAGGTAGCACATGAGAATTTACTTGGAATGGTTTGAAATGCCATGCATAGGTATTTATGGTGGACACTTTGGAATAACTTGGTTTTCAGGGGTTTGGAAGCACGAGCAGCGTTCCCACTCAGTACAAGTGAAGGCTAGCAATAGACTGGGAAGCGACAATCAAGAGAGCAATAATCGTCATAATCATGCTTGTGACAAAATAAATTAACGGAGGCATAAAAGTGATACAAGAACTCTGAGGTAAAGTAAATCATCGAGGCTTAATTGACTTCTTGTTCAGTCATATGCATGCATGAACATGTGCCAAGTTGATTCAAGAGAATTACTCAGAGGAGGATACCACAATGTCATACCTATCTATGAATAAAACAATGCAAGCAAATATTTATGACATGCTACTCATATTAATAAATTGGAGCTAATCATGAGAGATCATGAACTACTAGACTTTCTTAAATGACATATACCTCACATGAATCAACTAAGCATGCTCACATGGATGAGTATATGTACAAAAATGAAAACAAATAGAGTTCATACCAGCCTCTCACCGCAGTCGAATTGTCGTAGATCTCATTGCCTTTTCACTTGTATAGCTTGAATAATATGGAATGAAAACCAAGCTCCCGCCACCGAAGACCATTGAACTCATAATGAACTTTACAAACCAAAGAAGAGCAGCAAATATTTTTGGTGTTTTCGAATTGGAAACAAGAACAAAAGGGAAACAAGCAAACAAAGCAAAATCTTTTTGGATTTTCTTATAGCAAACCAACGATAGCAAACAAAGCAAAACAAAAGCAAGAAACCAAAATAAACAAATGGTGAAGAGAAACAACAGAAATATTTTTGGTCTTTTTGTGTTTTAGGAAAGAAATAAAGCAAAAACAAGAAAATGAAAACTAGAAGAGTCACATAAACACAAAGCAGACAGGAATTCGCCAAACTTGACAAAGAGTACAATGAATCGATTTTTAAGAAATTCTTCCGCTGCTCAGCTCGAAAAGTGTTCAACTAACGAAAGTTAGATAACAACCTGGGGAACATGCACACAAATTGGCTTCGTAAAATAACATTCTGGCTGTTTTTGAGAATTTTTTTGGTAACAGATCCAGAATCTGTTTTCAATCAACGACTTCCCCAAATATCATCTTCCTCTTATTAGAAAACCACTTCAAGAAACTAAACAAGTATATACAAGTATCCAGCAACCATAATATGCAAAGAATGAGTGATGCCGGTATACTCTCCCCCAAGCTTAGGCTTTTGGCCTAAGTGGAGATCAATCCCATGGTGCCCATGAGGTAGCACCTCCGTAGTCTGACGAAGATGGATCATATTCCGGGTATGTGCTGGAAGAAGCACCCGGATACGTGACGGTGTAGTCATAGGAGGGCTCGGCGTCCTCGGAGTCATGCTGCTGGTGGAAGCCTTGTATCTTCAATTTCTCATCCACCTCCTCCTTAGAGCGCGACCATGGTTTCCCGTCAATACCGAACAAATCGGCTGCGGCAAAAGGATTTCCCTCTCTTCCCCATCAGCAAACAACATTCTATAGACAATATTATCTAAGCTAGAGTCGGTTGTAACAAATTGATGACTCTTCATAACTCGCGAACATCAAGTCTTATAGGAGTTAATTTCACATCAGTAGGGTTAAGAGGAAGATCTAGATATGCTAAAATGCGCGATGCAATAATTCCTCCAAATATAGGCCCCTTGTTAGACAAGCGGCGAGCAAAAAGAGCACCAAGATGATAAGGTGTGTCCTCAAGTGAGTGCAGCAATTAAGAAAGCAAGATGATAGCTAGAAATATTACTAGTGTTCTCCCTACCAAGAATGCTAGTAGCAATGTAATAAGCAAAATACTTAATGGCGGGGAGTTGAATGTTTCTTATCTTGCCACGCTGAATGGTGCGACAATCATCATTGGTGATTCCTCGATAGAGCTCCAGCAATTCCTTGGGGTCGTCCTCAATCTTCTTTGTTGTACCTACAGGGGCAATATCCAATGCAGTACAAAAATCCTCCAACTTCATAGTAATAGGTTTACCATAGATCTTGAATGCAACTGTCGGGTGATAGTGCTTGTTGTTGAACTTAAGGCTCTCCACAAAGATTTTAGTGAGCATGTAGTATTGTTCCCTCTCATCTCTCATGTAGGTGGTTAAGCCCGCCTTACCGACGAGGGTCAAGAAATCATCCAACAACCCTGCATTACTCAAAAAGTCATAACATGGGAAGGATGAAGCGTTAGGGACTCCATTGTCCTCTTCGGGTTCGAAGCTCGGTGCGATGAGGTCCTCATAATAGGATTGCCTCGAATCGGGTAGATGACCTTGAGGGCCTCCCCGTGCTTGTCGTCTCTCTTTCAAATACTTCTCCAAAGTTACGCTTATCCATCTTCCTTTTCTGAAATTTTTCAACAAACAATATAAAATTTGATTTGGTGACATATAATTGAGGGGAACTACTATAGGAACTTGCTAGAGTACTAAACATGCATCAAAACTGGTTTCTACCACTTGGAACAAGCATGCAAGCTCACTAAACATGTTACCTACAGCAGCAAAATATTCAAGATATACTCCACCAAACAAAATTCTACTTGGATAATCGGAGGAGTCACATACCGGAGAGCAAATGTGCCAAATTTCAGACAGAAAGCTGGGCTGAGCAAAGAGATCGAGAAATCTTGAGCTCTTCAGCAGAAACGCGAGTGAGAGAAAGCCGGTGCGAGTTTTTTCGGGAGAGAGAAGAGAATGGGAGAAAAAGATGAAGTGGTGGGGCAAGGAGGGCCCCACACAACAGGGTGGCGTGCCCCTGCCTGGCCGCGCCGGCCTGTGGGTGCCACCCGGGGTGCCCCACTGGTCATCCCCAGGTGTTCCCATGTGCCTCGTCGAAAAATAGGACCAATGGTATAATTTTTGTGAATTTTTGAAAACTTTGAAAAACGCACATTTCTGGGTGTTAAATTTATTATTACTGGGCAGAAAAAGATTTTTGAAATCTCTAATTAACTAAAGAACTTTGCAAAACAAAAGTGCTACAGCAAGTAAATCAAGTGGAGGAAGAAAGAGATGTTGTTTAGTTCCTCTATGCATATAAAATGAATTTGTTAACAAGGTTGATCAAGTCTTGCCACCAAATAAATTTTACATAGCATAAGAAGAATTAAACCTCAAATCAATCATGTTACCTTGTATTGTATTGATATGGATCCAATCACAAGAGTTTGATATTCTTCTTTAGGCTCATATATAGGACAATCAATAGTTCCCACTTTGATAGTTCTCACATTAGAAATTGTATTAACTCCACATGCTTTCTCAATCCTCTTGGGAAAATAAACGGTATGTTCCTTGTCATCGACATTGAAAGTAACTTTTCCTTTATTGCAATCAATAACAGCCTCTGCGGTGTTAAGAAAAGGTCTCCCAAGAATAATAGACATATTATCATCTTCAGGCATTTCCAACACAACAAAATCAGTTAATATCAAGCAGCTATTAGTAACTTGAACAGAACATCCTCACATATACCAACAGGAATAGCAAGAGATTTATCAGCCATTTGCAAAGATATATCAGTCGGTATCAACTTATCTAAATAAAGTCTCTTATAAAGAGAGAAAGGCATAACACTAACACCCGCTCCCAAATCACATAGAGCAGCTCTAACATAATTATTCTTAATAGAACAAGGAATAGCTCGGTATACTCGGGTCGCCAAGCTTCTTTGGAACCTTACCATTGAAAGAGTAATTAGCAAGCATAGTGGAAATCTCCTCATCAGGAATTTTCCTTTTGTTAGAGACAATATCTTTCATATACTTTGAATAAGTAGGCAATTTAATAGCATCACCAAAGGTATTTGCAGGAATAAAGGTTTCATCCAATCACAAAATTTATTATAGTGTTCTTCTTCCTTTGATTTTAGTTTCTTAGCAGGAAAAGGCATTTGCTTTTGAACCCAAGGTTCTCTTTCATTACCATGTTTCTTAGCAATAAAATCTTCTTTAGTATACTTTTTATTTTTAGCATGCTTTTCAGTGTTCTTCTTCAACCTCTTCTTTATCGAAGCATCATTCTTATCATTATCTTTATCATGTTCATTACCACTTTCAGTTTCAAGCATCGAAATAGAAATACTATTAGGATCATTAATAGGCTCGTGAGGATTCTACAACAGCTTTTATGTTTCTTTTTCTTTTTCTTAGATGGAGCACTAGTTTCGGCTCGTTGAGAATCTTGTTCAATTCTTTTGGGATGCCCTTCAGGATAAGAGGATCCTGGGTAGAAACACCGCCTCTAGTTGTTACTTCATAAGCATGTTTTTCTTTAGAATTATCTTTTAACAAGTCATTTTGCACTTTAGTGGTTTGATCAATTTGAGTTTGAACCATTTGAAAATGTTTAACAAGCATCTTAACATCATTGGAGGTTCTCTCCACAATACCATGCAATTCACCAATAGCTCGAGAATTTTCCATTAAATGATTCTCTACTCTCATATTGAAATTATTTTGCTTAACAATATAATTATCAAACTCATCTAAGCATTGAGCAGGAGGTTTTGAATACGGAATATCTTCTCTAGTAAAGCGTTCAAGAGAGTGTACCTCAATCATGGATGAAGGGGGAGTGATCTTACATAAATCTTCTATGGGAGGTAAATTCTTCACATCTTCGGATTTAATACCCTTCTCTTTAAGAGATTTCTTGGCTTCCCTCATATCTTCATCATTTAATTTAATCATACCCCTCTTCTTCAATATCGGTGTAGGGGTTGGTTCGTGTGTAGACCAATCATCATGATTCCAACCTATTCTAGCCAATAATTCTTCAACGTCGTCCGGAGTTCTTTTCCCGAAAACACAACCAAGCACAACTATCCAGGTATGCCCTAGATTCAATGGTTAGTCCACTATAAAATATATCAAGTAAATCATGCTTTTCCAAATCATGTTCGATGCCGAGCTCTAATAAGAGAGCAAAATCTAGCCCAAGCCTCGTGCAATTTCTCTCCATCTTCCTGATCAAAATTATAAATTCTCTCGCAAAGCAATATGTTGAGCACTAGCAGGAAAGTATTTCCGGAAGAAAACATCAAGCAATTCTTTTGGGCTATTAATAGAATCAGTGGCAATCTATTATACCAAGTTTTAGCATCATCCTTTAATGAGAAAGGGAAAATTTTAGCAACGAAATAAGTAGCTTCTTAACATCATCGAAAACAAGCTACTCGTAGTAGACAACTCAATCATGTGTTCTACAAAGACTCTCTTTTTCAGTACCACAAAAAGGTGTTTTCTCAACAATAGATATATGAGACAAATCAAGAGAAAAATCATAATCCTTATTCTTAATGTTTATAGGAGATGTGGCAAATTTAGGATCAGGAGACAGCTTTATATCTAACAAAGATGTTGGGCAAGCAACTTTTTAATTTTTCTTGCATCAGTAATAGCATTGCATTTATTAATAAAATCATCATCAAGTTCTACATAATCTTCATCAAGATCATCACTAGAGTATTCAACAGACTCAGGTGAATTAACAGGTGTAGCAGCATTTTCATTAGGAGTTTCAAGATTTCTCAATTTATCTAGACCTAGCAATTGTAGCATCTAGAAAAGATCCCAATGAACCATCATTATCAAGCACAGTAGAAGCATCATCAAAATTTTGAGAGGAATTTTCAGATCTAGCAGAAGTACCAGCATGTGAAGCTTGTGGTGGTGAAACAAGTTTATCTATCACAGATGGTGAATCAAGAGCAGCAGAGGTACTCAGAGTTGTACCTTTTCTTGTAGTGGATGGTTGTCGTCGTGGTGAACGAGCAGATGCCATAGGATGGCTTAAGTTGGGGCCGAATGGACGTATGAGGATCCGGGGGAGGGTTTGCGATTAGATGGGAAGAACTTCCGGATGCTCTCCTCAAGAACACAACCAAAGATAGGTATGCAAGAAGAGAGACAAGAGGAAGAACTCTTTACTAGATCGCTAGCTTCATTGATCTCAACATGGTTACAAGTTTCTCAGCATACGTATCTCTCTCTAAGGTCTCGCTACGTGCCCGTGAAGAAGGGCTGCCCCCTCTCCTTATATAGGGGAGAGGGTGGCTTACACTGGAAGAAACCCTAATGGCATCTTTGACTAGACAAACTACTTTACAAAGCTACTTTAATCATAGCTGACACCGGAGTCCTCTTTAATCAGGGGCGCTGACGTCCTCCGGCTTCTTTGACCGTCACTCTTCTCTTTATCGTCAGCCCTTCGTCGAAAGCTACTTTGCTTAGCTCATCTTTGTCTTCTAGCTCTGAGAGAATCTCTGACCGGTCCTGCCGACAAGCTCCTTCCTTCCGGTGCCCCGGTATCTTTTCTGCTCGGTTCCCGTATCCCCTTATGAGGATACCGGCTTAGCCTCGTTCAGCCAAACGCCTACCTTAGACTCCGGCACGATTATCTAACCGGTATCCTGATGGCTCAAACCATCCGGTTTGGCATGCCTTTGGCATACCGGGGGTCATCCCCCCAACATTAGTCCCCGAAGCTGGTATAGTCTGACGGATCCTATCCAACAGACCATGCCAGGTTCCCATGTCTTTGATACCGGTTTGATTCATCCGGCGTCACGTTCGGATCCGGCATCTTTGCCCGGATCCTCCTCATCTTTTCTTTGCAAGTCATACCTCGGTATCTTATCTTCCGGTATCTTAACCATTAAACGCTTCCTCGGCGAAGTCGAGAATATCTCGGCCCCGCGCCTGACAGAGACATGCGCACTGTGACTGATGCGCCAGTGTCAGTTGTCATTTCGCTTCGACTCCCGCGCGCTCATTTAATGCACCGCAGCGGATCCCACTAGCCGTTCCTGCATCTCTCGCGTGCCCCCGTGTGGCCTTATGTTTTTTCGCGTGTATCCCTTCGACACGTGGCGGCCCATGGTGCAAACCGCCGTGGGCCGCGAGGCGAACCGCCGCGGCCCGGCCGGTTTCCAGCCCACTTCCCTCCTTCTATATAAGCGCAACCGCCGTTCCTCTTTCATCTTCTTCGCATTCTCCACTTCCTCGCGCGCAGAGTTCATCGCCTCCGTGCCTTTGCCATTCTCCATCGCCGCCGCTTGTTCGAGCTCGTCGCCCGGCGAACTTACTCCTTCGTTCCGCCGGACCTCGCCGCGCGGAGATCCTTTGCCGCAACCTCACCGCGCCCGCAGCATTTGTGTTTCCCCAAGCCGTTCTTCGCCTTGCCGCCGCCGGACTTCCTCGCCGGCCGCAGGCTCGCCGCTCCTCCAAGCAAACTTCTCCCTCGCGACTTCGCCGCCTCGAGTTAGGCTCTACGCGCCTTTACCTCTTTCTCTCCCCGCACTTTGGATCTCGGGGACTAGTAGAGTATTTATTCGATCTTTGTTTTGCTTTTCCTCTTACTCGTAGATCTTCGCGCGAGGGTTCGTTTGGGGAAAACCGTTTCTCGCAGATTTCGGCATCTCCTAGATTCCCATGTCTAGCGAAGGATCTCTTCCCGCCGCCACCTCTAGCACCCAGGATAGCAACGCCTCCGACGGGTTAACCGACGACCTCGCCCGCATGGGCCAAGCATCCAGCCGGAAGCAAGAGGCCGGCACATCTAGCCGGGCCTCCGGAAAGGACAAGACACGCGGAGCTCCGGAGAGGTTCCGACGTGACCCAATATGAGATCGACCGGCTTTACCGGTCCCGTGAGGATCCCGAAGGAGTTACCTGCCGGCTTCCTCGCGGAGAAATCCAACCGGTGCTCGAACCGGGTGAGGCCGTTGTTTTCCTTGCTCACTTTGAGCGTGGCTTCGGCCTTCCCGCCTCGATTACTTTCGCCAACTCCTCGACTTCTATCGCCTCCAACCTCATCATCTCCCCGGCAACGCCGTTTTTTATCTTTCTTGCTTCGTGGCCTTCATGGAGGGCTACATTGGCATCCGTCCCGCTCGCGAGACGTTTGCCCGCTTTTTCTCCCTTCGGATCAATTCGGTCCAGGGCAAGGACATTCCTAAGCCCAAACCCCCCGTTCAACGCGGGTCTTGTATTATCGGCTCCCGCCAAGGGAGCCCCTTCTTTAAGTTCAACGGCCTCGAGTCTTGCCGCTTGTGGCAGACGACGTTCTTCTATGTGAAGAACGCTGGTGACGAGGACCTCATCAACCTGCCGGCGTTCAACCCGGCGCCACCCACCAAGACCAACCGGCAAGTACAACCCCGGAAGGGATCACACCGAGACGAACCGGGTGGTGCGCTTCATGCAGGGGTTGATGAGGGACACCAAGATCTCGCTCCGACGATATCATCCGTGCCTTCATCAGCCGCCGGGTGCTTCCCTCCAGCGAGCGCGCTCACAAAATTAGTGAGATGTACGGCCTCGGTGATCCCACCAAGATCACCGGCTTGGCTTTGAGCAAGGAGGACGTGGTCCTCGAAGGCGGGCCAAATCTGCCAAACGGACATGCCGGATGACTGGGAGTGGGGCCTTTGCCCTCTTAGTGCCAGGAACCCTCCGTCCAAAGATGTAAGAAGATATGCGGCTCGGGTCGTGTAACCGGTAACTTCTGTGCTAGTGTCTAACTTTCCTTTTTTTTCCTTTGCTTTCAGGCCAAGGCCCGCTTTCCCCGGATTGACTCTGACCGGCGAGGCCCCGTCCCGTAAGCGGCCCTTGGACAAGTACGATCCCGATCCTCGTCATTCACCGGCTGGATCCGAGGATGGGCCGGACTCCGCCTTCCCGCCTCGGCAAGTCTCCGCCGGAGCCGCCTGGTTCGTCCGATGATTTGACCATGCTCGAGGTAGCCTTCCCGTTCGTTTTCTTATGCTCTTTTTTGCTATTCCCGTTCGTAGACATTCCCTCGCCGCAACAAACCTCGAGTCCACGAGCACGTGCCTCCGCCTGCAGCCGAGGTGGGGGACGAGTTCCCGGACAACCTTATGGCCGAAGGCCGAAGAATGATCCTCCGGCCGCCGATGCCGGCCCCGCCCGTGCCTCTTCCGACAGAACGCCCTTGGACCGAGGTCATCGGCGGGAAGCAGTGTCAGCACCAAGCGCCATAGCGCAGGCGGATGCCGATGTCTTCCGGGTAAGTTTTATTTCTTTTTATACTTTCTTTGTTTCTACCGAATTCTTCTCCGGTTGCTTTTTTCCAACTTGTTCTCCTTTTCCTTTCTTTCAGCCCCCGCACTTGAGCTTGGCTCGACCGGCTCGCCGGCTCCGCCGGCTCCGCGAGGACTTCAACTCCTCCTCCTCACTCAAGTCCGGCACCTTCCGGTGCCGGCAACACCTCCGCCTCCCCTTCGGGGGCATTACAAGTTCGGGGCGCGCGGCCCCAACACCTCCTCGATCACCGCGCGGAGGAGGACTCTACCTCCCCTCCGGAGACCCAAGACACCGGCGCCGCAACATCGGCGCCGGCCAAGCTGATGCCGGGCGGGCGGAACCTCCGGTTCCCTCCTCCCCGAAGAAGAAGAAGAAGAAGCCAAGCTCTTCCCCTACCGCGCCGGATGCTTCCGCGCCGGTCTTTATTCCTCCTCCTCGAGGCCACGCCGACACCGCCGCCCAGCCCAAGGATCTTCCGTGGCCAGCGGCCGGTGCCGGCCAAGACCCCCAAGATCACCACTTATCTAAAGCCCGGGGCTTCCCGCGGCAAGGCCGTGGAGGGCGGCACCTCCGGTGGTTCGAGAGACGTGGTGCCGCACGCCGCCCCGCCGCGCTCGCCGCACAGACAAGCCCACCGGCCTCCTAGGTCGGATCGTTGAACCGAAGCGCGCGGGCAAGGACCCGGGGCATCTCCTCCCCTATGCCCGTAGTGGAACGAGGCGGATATCTCTCGCCTCAACCCGCGGCCCGGGGAAGGACCGCCTTCCCGCGCCGGATCCCGTTGGAGCTCGGTCTATCGAAGAACACTTCACGCGTGTTAAACGCGCCGTGAAGGAGTTTGACAGTTGCTTGGTACGATGCTACCAACAACGTGGTGGTAAGTTCCGCTAAACCTCTTTCATAATTTCGTTGATGCCGGTTTCCTTCTCTTTCCGCATCTTATCTATTCTCCCAGTCCCCGAGTTTTGTGGTGAGAGCGCAGCTCTTGGCGCAAAACTTTAACTTAAACCTTAGCGTGAAACCGCACCGCCGACTCCCGAGTTTCGGGTTAAGAACCTTGTTCTCTAGCGTAAAACTTAGTTAAAAACTCAGCGCGAAACCGGCCCCGCCAGCTCCCCGAGTTTCGGGTTAAGAACCTTGTTCTTAGCGCAAAACTTAGCTAAAAACTTGGCGCAAAACCGGCACTGCCAGTCCCCGAGTTTCGGGTTAAGAACCTTGTTCTTAGCGCAAAACTTAGTTAAAAACTTGGCGCAAAACCGGCACTGCCAGTCCCCGAGTTTCGGGTTAAGAACCTTGTTCTCTAGCGTAAAACTTAGTTAAAAACTCAGCGCGAAACCAGCACTGCCAGTCCCCGAGTTTCGGGTTAAGAACCTTGTTCTTAGCGCAAAACTTAGCTAAAAACTTGGCGCAAAACCGGCACTGCCAGTCCCCGAGTTTCGGGTTAAGAACCTTGTTCTTAGCGCAAAACTTAGTTAAAAACTTGGCGCAAAACCGGCACTGCCAGTCCCCGAGTTTCGGGTTAAGAACCTTGTTTCTTTCTCACAACTACTTTTCTTGAACGAGCACTCGCCGACACCCGGAAGCAACTCTTCGAGGAGCTTTTGTGGGAGCATCGGGAGCTTGCCGAGGCTCACAGCCCACCGCCAAGGTTCGTTTCTTTTTCCCTCCAGCATCTTTTCTCCGAATGTTTCTTTCCTTGATACTTACGCATTTTCTCGTTTAACAGCTTGTTCCGGAAGCTAGCCTCGAGGCCCCGAAGGCCCGTGTTGCCAAGCTTCAAGGTACCCTTCTTTCTTTTTCTCGACTCTTCCCTTTTTTCATTCGATCTAGTGCCGCTTGCTAAGACTTTACTTTCCTGGTACCTAGGCGAGAAGGAGCAGCTTCTCAAGGAGCACAACGAGGCGCCGGAGGCCCGTAAGACCGCCTTGGGGGAGCTCAAGGAGCAGGCCATACAAGCCGCGCTCCGGCATGAGCAAGCTTTGAAGGATGCCCGGTTGCAGCGGAGGCTAGGCTGGCGGAGGTTGTGGAGGACTCCACGAACGCCAACACCGTCTTGGCGGCGAACCGGAGGAGGAAAGGAAGGCGCGGAAAGCAACGTGAGCAGCCTTATCGATACCATGACCACCGATCATCGGGAGTATGATCGGTTGGTTATGAAAATAGATGCGCTAGCTCTCCGTAAGTCCTTGCCTTGTCCCTTCACTTGCTTACCAGCCTCTTTTCCTTTGAAGCTATATCTTTGTTCCTTTCTTTCCCGACACACTCTTTTCCCCGCATTTTGTGTTTACGTTTTTTCTTTCCTTCTCGCAGAGCACTTCCCGAATCCCGGTCCTATGCCGTGAAGAAGGTGAGGGAGGACCGGATTGCGCGGGAGTTCCCCAACATGGATGCGCCCGGGACGGGTACGACTATCTTGTCGCCCTCTCGCCGCGGGTCCAACACATGCGTTGCGTCGACCGGCTTCTTGTCGACCCGCCAACCGCCGCCATCCGCATCTTCAAAGTATTATGGCCCGAGGAGGAGCTGCCGGAGAACATCACGCTCACCGCCAACCGGCTCAAAGATGCCGGGCACCGGATCCGCGAGTGGCAATGCTCGCGGCCCGTGCCGGAGCCGACACAGCCGTTGCGCTCCGCGTGCTCATGGTATCCTCGCTCTTGACCCGGACGCTCTTCGTGGTGTGCGCGCGGATGCTCCCACGGACACGTACCCGGCGCTTATCGCGAAGCGGCAAGACCGTGCATACCGGCTCGCCGAGTATGCCGAGGTCCGCACCTTCATCCCACCCCCTCCTCGGTGTCAAGGACTACCTCAGCGATGAGGAAGAAGAAGACGAGGGAGATGAAGGTGAAGCTGCCGGGGACGTGCCGCCGAAGCTCCCGAAGCCGGTGCTGGTCCTCCTGAAGATGCCGAAGCCGGTGACGCTCCATCCGACGCCCCCGCTGCCCGATGACCTCTTGTTAACTATTTGCCCGAGACTTATCTCGTTTGCTCTCGCTTGTCTTACAAACAACGTTTGTTAAATTCTGCCTCCGAATGCCGGGGTCTATGATGTAAAACTTAAGTTCTCTTGTGGTTGTGCTACAATATTCCCTGCCGGTAAGTTATACCGGTAGCTAATTATCCTGAGTTTGTTTTAGCACCTTTGCTTTTGGTTTTGGTTTCATCTCGTACCGCAAAGATTTCCCAATTGTTTCCGCATCCAATTTGATGCATACTTGGTTCTTTTGCCTTGGCTCGCCTGCCTTCTCCGGGCATTCTTTGGCATATGAGCACAAGGTTCTTTCACCAAACAAGCATCTTCTTGAACTTAGAAATAACTTTGAAATTTTGCAAAAAACCGGTTTAACCGGGTTAGTTAAATTTTCCGGATTGTTCTTTCCTCGTTTCCCCTTTCGCAGTTCATGTGCTTATCTCCTACCGGTTTATCTTGCTTGCCATGAAGCCGGTTTTCGGACAGCAGCAGAGTCGAAGACTCCGGTAGGATCTGGCACACTACTAAACCGGAAAGAAAAGACATTCAATAAGCAACCGGTAAACTGAAAAAATAGACAAGTTACATGCAACTTAAGTTGGGGTAGTCCCCGAGATTCATTCAAGGTTCCGACATCTTTTATTCATAGCATATAAGGTACAAAAAGGAACTTCTACACCACCACTTCAAGAGTAGAAAGGACGCAACAGAGCTACATTCCATGGACGCTTGCTCTCCTCTCCGGACTTGTCCGCCTTTCCTTTTTTCCACTCCTGTGCATCAATCAGGTAGTATGCATCATTGTGAAGCACGTTGCTTACAATGAAGGGACCTTCCCAAGGTGGCAAGAGCTTATGCCGGCCTTCGGTGCGCTGCACTAGGCGAAGCACAAGATCTCCTTCCCGGAAAACTCTTGGATTGACTTTCCGGTCATGATAGCGTCTTAGGTTTTGCTGATAAATGGCTGTTCTTGCCAACGCTAGCTCTCTCGCTTCTTCTAGCAAGTCCACATCATTTTCTCTGGCCTCTTTGACCTCTTGCTCAGTATAGAGCTGTACCCTTGGTGAATCATGGATGATGTCGGTTGGTATCACTGCTTCTGCTCCGTAGACCATGAAAAAGGGAGTGTATCCGGTAGACCGGTTTGGGGTTGTTCTTATGCTCCACAGCACTGATGGTATCTCATCAAGCCAACACCCCGGTGCTCTTTCCACTGCGTCAATGAGTCTGGGTTTGATACCGGAGAGTACCAAAGCATTCATTCTTTCCACTTGGCCGTTGCCTTGTGGGTGTGCCACCGAGCACAAATCCAACCGGATATTCTTATCCTCACAGAACCTTTTGAACTCCCCTTGAGCAAAGTTGGTTCCATTGTCAGTGATGATGCTGTGCGGGTATCCATATCGCAAGATGATATCCTTCAAGAATTTCACAGCCGTATGCCCATCACACTTTGCGATAGGTTTTACTTCTAGCCATTTGGTGAATTTATCCACCATGACCAAGATGTGAGTCATGCTCGCTCCTTGCAGCCTTGAATGGGCCAACCATGTCTAGGCACCAAACAAAGCAAATGGCCATGTCAGCGGTATTGTCTTTAAACCGGACGCCGGGGTATGATTTTGCTTGGCGTACCTCCGGCACCCGTTGCATTTCCTTACCAAATCCTCGGCGTTTGCCAAAGCAAGGGCCAATAGAACCCATGCCGGAACACTTTTGCCACCAGCGCCCTTGACGAGGCATGGTGCCCACATTCTCCTTGGTGAATTTCCTCAAGCATTTCTTTCCCCTCTTCCGGTTCCACACATCTTTGAAGGACACCGGTAACGCTTCTCTTGTACACCTCGCCATTGATGAATGTGTATGCCTTGGACCTTCTTTGGATTCTCCTTGATTCATTTTCGTCAGCCGGCAAGGTGCCGTTGATCAGGAATTCCTTAATAGGTTTAACCCATGATGGTATCTCTCGAACCAAAAACACCGGTGCATCTATCTCCATGCTATCCACCAAGCATCGTTTCTTCCGGTATAGGCACGGCAGTCCCCGAGCTTGCCGGAACAATCCCCGGGTTCGCCGGAGCAAGTCCCCGGGTTCCTTCCATCGATATCCATTGGCACAATGTGTGACTCCGAACAAAAATTGATTCCGACTCAGGACTTGGCTTGATTGATGGTACTCTCGTGTGCGCCGCAGCTATTCCGGGAGGAATTTCTTGTCGAGATGAGCCTATCTTGGACAAAGCATTCGCAGCTTCATTTTCTCGCACGCGGTACATGGTGAAACTCACAACCTTCGAAGAATCCGGCAATCTTTTGCACGTGAAACCGATACGAGGCCATGTTGGCATCTTTTGCATCCCAATCTCCGAACACCGCTCGTACCACAAGATCTGAATCTCCATAGCAAATGATCCGGTGTGCACCGATTTCTTTTGCGACCTTGAGCCCATGGATCAAAGCTTCATATTCAGCGACATTGTTCGATGCTCTGAAATGTACTTGCAGAACATACCGAAGGTGATCTCCTTTTGGTGAAGTAAGCACCACACCGGCACCCAGACCCTCCTTGAGCTTGGATCCATCAAAGTGCATTTTCCAGGACTTCTATCTTCTCGATCCGGCGGTTTGTATTGCATCTCCGCCCAATCAACAAGGAAATCAGCCGTAGCTCCGTGATTTTATGGCATCTCTTCTTTCATACACCGGTACGTATGGTGATATCTTGTATCGCCCATTTCGCAATTCGGCCGCTGGCGTCTTTGTTGCACATGATGTCAGAGATTGGTGCTTCACTCACCACCTTCATAGGATGTTCCTCGAAGTAGTGCTTGAGCTTTGTGGCGGCCATAAACACGCCATAGGTCATTTTCTGGAAGTGCGGGTAGTTTTGTTTTGAGAGGGAGAGCACCTCGCTCAGGTAGTATACCGGCCTCTGGACGGTTTTTCCTTCCTCTTCTCTTTCTACTACCACAACAACACTCACGACCCGGTTGGTTGCTGCTATGTACAACAACATGGGTTCTCTTTCCAACGGCGAAGCCAATATTGGCGCGGTAGCTAACATTGGCAGTGCCGGCTGCGTTGGGTCTCCCAACGCATAGTTATCCGCCACACGTATCATCTCTGCCAACGTTGTCGGCATGTTCCGCTGCAGCCTTTGCCACAACGGCGAACCTCTTTTGCAGCCACTTGCTGAACCAAGCAATGGCCTGCGCCTCGATTATTCCTTCGCAAGAGTTCCTTATGGTGTTCCACCGGGCCAGATAATCCCGGTCTGTTTCGTTCGGGCGCTGCAGACACAGAGCAAGTTGCTGCGGCCTGTTTGGCCTCTGACAGGTGCTGCTGAAATTGCTCACAAAAGCTTCCTCAAAATCCAGCCAGCCGTTTATGCTTCCTGCCGGCAAGTTGTTTAGCCGGATTCTTGCTGGTCCAACCGAGAACGACGGTATGATCCTTACGGCCCAGCGCCGGTTTCCTCCTCCGGCTACGGTTCCTCCGCCTCCAGCGACGTATACCGCGGTCACGTAATCCGCGAGCCAATCTTCCGGCTTCGTAGTGCCATCGTATGTTTTTGTGTCACGGGGCAGCGTGAAGTTGCGAACTGGTGGTTTTTCTCTCATGATTCTTGGGCCAAAACACTTTGGACCTGGAGGACCTTCCTCCTCGATCATTTCTGACAAGTATACTCTATCCAGACGGTGCCTCGCATCCCGTTCCGGTAAGTATCTCTCTCCCAAGCGTTCTCCCAGAGGGTTCCGGTACGCTGCCGGTCTGTTAGAATCAGCTTCATCATAACGTTCCGGTGCCGCGGCCCTTGCCTGCCGGTACCTTGGTGGAGGCGTCTCTTCCTCATCTTCATCATACGCTGCCCTTGCAGCCGGATAATTTTGCCCGGTCTCATGTTTACCGGCATGTTTGTTTCCGGCATACCCTTCTTTGGCGTAGCCTCGCTCTGCCCCTTGGCTTTTTCTACCGGCATCGTGTTGCCCGGCTTTTTGTTTGCCGGCAAGGACCGGATCATACACAGTCATCTGCCGTGCGTTCACTTCTTTTTCTTTTCTTACGTCCGGATGGGGGACGAGGCCTGCCCCTGGGACTTGCTTCCGGCATTCTTTGTTGAACGCGCGGATTTCGAGGCCATAGCCTTGTTCAGCTTAACCGAGCTGCTCGGCGTTCTGTTGCTCTACGAGCATCTAGCAGCTCTCGACACGCTCTTGTTGTTTTGCCAGAGCCTCTCCGGTAAGCGAATCACACAGATCTACTGGCAGCCTTAGCAGCTTTTATTGTTTTATCCGGACTGCTGTACTTAGGTTTCTCTACAATGCTAACAGATGCAGAGGTACTCTTGCCGGTAAGAATCTCCTTACGCAAATCTCGATCTAGATTGCGAGCCTTAAGCCGGTTTTCCGGTATCCTAGCAGCATGAGCGCTAACAGAAGCAAAGCCATGGGCAGCGTTATACTCACGTACGGTTAGGTTCAGCTCGCGCTGCGCCTTGACAACGTCTTTGCCGCTCTCGAGTATCCTCGGGCGCTGCGCCTCCGGCTCCGCTTGAGCCGCTGCCGGGTCGATGTTCCGCGCGATGGGGGTTGCCGGCGCGTTCATCGCCGTTTGGAGAGGCGTTGCCGGTGGCGCGGATGATGCTCCCGCTGCGCTGCGTCGCGCTCCAGCGGTGGCTTAGCCGCACGGGTCGAAACCGCGCGACCAGCACCTTCAGCCTCCACCTCCTTTCCTGCACCAGCCACACCGGTCATCATTACCTCGACGCTGCCGGGCGCGCGCCCAGCACAGAGCCATCTTGGCGGGTCCGGTGCCACCAGCACCGGCGAGAGGCGCTGGCGCACGGGGACGGTGCCGAAGTAGATGCGGTGGCTGCCGAACTCGATGATGCGGCCGTTCTTGGGGAAGATGCCGCCGTTGGCGAAGCAGCCCGCGTTGTCGTTGATGAAATCGACGGAGTAGAAGTTACGCACCAGCGCGGACACCGTCCGCTCGCCGGCGAACTCGAGGAGGCCCGCCCGAATGTGTACTCCGAGCATGCGCCACTTCATGCCCCACGGTGGGCGCCAACCGTCGTCGTGGTGAACGAGCGGATGCCATAGGATGGCTTAAGTTGGGGCCGAATGGACGTATGAGGATCCGGGGAGGGTTTGCGATTAGATGGGAAGAACTTCCGGATGCTCTCCTCAAGAACACAACCAAAGATAGGTATGCAAGAAGAGAGACAAGAGGAAGAACTCTTTACTAGATCGCTAGCTTCATTGATCTCAGCATGGTTACAAGTTTCTCAGTACACAGATCTCTATCTAAGGTCTCGCTACGTGCCCGTGAAGAAGGGCTGCCCCCTCTCCTTATATAGGGGAGAGGGTGGCTTACACTGGAAGAAACCCTAATGGCATCTTTGACTAGACAAACTACTTTACAAAGCTACTTTAATCATAGATGACACCGGAGTCCTCTTTAATCGAGGCGCCGACGTCCTCCGGCTTCTTTGACCGTCACTCTTCTCTTTATCGTCAGCCCTTCGTCGAAAGCTACTTTGCTTAGCTCATCTTTGTCTTCTAGCTCGAGAGAATCTCTCGACCGGTCCTGCCGACAAGCCCTTCCTTCCGGTGCCCGGTATCTTTTCTCGCTCGGTTCCGGTATCCCCCTTATGAGGATACCGGCTTAGCCTGTTCAGCCAAACGCCTACCTTAGACTCCGGCATGATTATCTAACCGGTATCCTGATGGCTCAAACCATCCGGTTTGGCATGCCTTTGGCATACCGGGGGTCATCCCCCCAACAATGGTAGTATGGCGACTTTAGGATCGCGAGGTTTACCCATGATGGAGAATTTGCAGCGAACAATATCAATGCAAGTGAACTTGCAAATAAAGCTATGCTCCCCGGCAACGGCGCCAGAAAATAGTCTTGATAAGCCACAAGTATAGGGGATCGCAACAGTCTTCGAGGGAAGTAAAACCCAATTTATTGATTCGACACAAGGAGAGACAAAGAATACTTGTAAGCCTTGACAGCGGAGTTGTCAATTCAGCTGCACCTGGAAACTGACTTGCTCGCAAGAGTTTATCAGTAGTAACAGGTTTATAGCAGTAGCAGTAGTGAAATAACAGTAGCAGAGTAACAAAGACAACAGTAGTGATTATAGTAAACAGCAGGATTAAAATACTGTAGGCACAGGGATGGATGAACGGGCGTTGCATGGATGAGAGAAACTCATGTAACAATCAAGGCAGGGCATTTGCAGATAATAATAAAACGGTATCCAAGTACTAATCAATCAATAGGCATGTGTTCCATATTTAGTCGTACGTGCTCGCAATGAGAAACTTGCACAACATCTTTTGTCCTACCGGACGGTGGCAGCCGGGCCTCTAGGGAATCTATCGGAAATTAAGGTACTCCTTTTAATAGAGCACCGGAGCAAAGCATTAACACTCCGTGAACACATGTGATCCTCATATCACCGCCTTCCCCTTCGGTTGTCCCAATTTCTGTCACTTTGGGGCCTCGGGTTCCGGACAACAATACGTGTATACAACTTGCAGGTAAGATCATAAAGAAATGAATATCATCATGAATTGATAACATGTTCAGATCTGAGATCATGGCACTCGGGCCCTAGTGACAAGCATTAAGCATAACAAGTTGCAACAATATCATAAAAGTACCAATTACGGACACTAGGCACTATGCCCTAACAATCTTATGCTATTACATGACCAATCTCTCATCCAATCCCTACCATCCCCTTCAGCCTACAGCGGGGGAATTACTCACACATGGATGGGGGAAACATGGCTGGTCGATGGAGTGGCATCGGTGGTGATGATGGCGATGATCTCCTCCAATTCCCCGTCCCGGCGGAGTGCCAGAACGGAGTTTCTGGTCCCGAGACGGAGTTTCGCGACGGTGGTGGCGTACTGGATGTCTTCTGACGATTTCTTCTTACCCCCTGTGCGTTTTTAGGCCGAAGGCGTTAAGTAGTCCAGAGGAGGGCGTCGGAGGCCGGCCGAGGGGGCCACACGCTAGGGCCGCGCTCCCCCCTCCTGGGCCGCGCCGGCCTAGTGTGTGGGGCCCTCGGGCCTCCACCTGGCTTGCCCTTCTGGCTCCGTCAATCTTCTGGAAAAATAAGACCTTTCGCATAAATTCCGAGGATTTTCCTGAAAGTTGGATTTCTGCACAAAAACGAGACACCAGAACAGTTCTGCTGAAAATAGCGTTAGTTCGTGTTAGTTGTATCCAAAATACACAAATTAGAGGCAAAACAATAGCAAAAGTGTTCGGGAAAGTAGATACGTTTTCGACGTATCACGGTCCTATTCTTTACATCTGAAATACAATCTACTGCAATTGTTCTTTACTGTTCTTCGCAAACAATCATCATCTTCCACACAATACGTTTAATCCTTTGTTTACAGCAAGCCAGTGAGATTGACAACCTCACTGTTACGTTGGGGCAAAGTACTTTGATTGTGTTGTGCAGGTTCCACATTGGCGCCGGAATCCCTGGTGTTGCGCCGCACTACACTCCGCCGTCATCAACCTTCAACGTGCTTCTTGGCTCCTACTGGTTCGATAAACCTTGGTTTCTTTCTGAGGTAAAACTTGCTACTGTACGCATCACACCTTCCTCTTGGGGTTTCCAACGGACGTGTCGACTGCACGCATCAGTCCACCCCTCCCCCAGGTTTACCAGTGGTGCATCACTTCTTGGTGCGCCACTGGTAAGTCTGGGGAGCGGGTGGATCGGGCAGAGCCACGCTGGTGGTGCACTACCGACTAGGTGCGCCAGCGGTAAGAAGGCTAGCCGTGGCGCACCACTTCACGGTGTGTCATCGCTATATAGCAGTTACGCATCAGGGTAGTGGTGCCTCACTCCTAGACCTAGTCATCCCACGGCTAGCCATTTTTTCTATTCGTGTAACATGCATCATGCTCAATTTGAATATGAACAAGAGGTGGACAAATTGTTAATTCTGGCGAATTCTGAAACAAATATTCATTATAACACACACTTTGCAGTCGTACAGATTTCCAGTGAACATGTAGCCACATTTATTCAAATTTATTAAGTGCCTTGTTTGGTTCAGTACATAGATTCCCGTAAACCTGTGCCAGCTAATAGACCAGATTGAGTGAACATGGAGAAAATTTCTCTAATACCAACAAGACACGAATGATTATTACTAGCACACACTTGGCATCGATAAAACGGTACAAAGTGATGCTAAACCAAGTATCCGGCAAAAAAAATCACCTCACTACGATAACAACTGCAACACCCTTTGGTAACAGGAAGGCAACACCACCGGAATCTACGCAATATGCAATAACAACAATTCATCCAGCTCCAACAACAGCACCCAGAACACAAACCAAGAAGGAAAGTACCACTTCTGCCTTCCTTCCTACATAGACCTTCTCACCTCTCTAGTCAATAGCTCCAACTTCACCGGGGATATGATGTAGTCCTCCGTCGCCTCCAGCTCCGAGGACAGGCTCTCGTCATGCCAGCTATCGTCGCATTTACATGTCCACATTTGCGTTCTTCAACTACGCGGTCAAGTTGGCCTTCATTGTGTCCGCTGCGGTAACATCAGAATTATTTTTCAATATTATTTATCAAGGATATAAATATACTAGCTGAATACCTGTGCGTTGCTACGGAATGACAAAACTAGACCCATCGACATTGATCAAAATATATTTCCAACTCGAAAAATATAAGTCGCGTTAGGCTTATAACATTGTTGGAGTGAACATAGATATTCTTACTATTTAGCACCTATGAGCGTTCTTAAGTGATGTATAGAGGAAAATCCACATCTCATGGATGTTAATGTTGTTCCTGTGCTACAACGATAGCAATCTTGTCACCCCTCTACTAAGAATAGTAAATCATTGCACTATGTTTCTCCTTTTTTTTCGATAAAGGATGCTTTATTACTTTGTGGAAAGCAATTACATCCAGCCTCTGCATAATCAGGATGCACACATGTAATAACCCAGAACATAGGAACAACGAAGGGTAGATTTAGAAATGGGATGTGCATTTCATCGCAAAACGGGGGAAATTTTCGCGCTTTATTGCAACTAAACCTAAGAGGGATCGAGGTTCTCTCTCATTTTGCACTTAGGGTTAGGCAATGTGAGTTAGGGAAATTTCGACATGATCTCTTTTGTATCTTGTTGATTTGGGGAATTGATTTCATTTGACAAGTGTTAATACATTTAACAATAAGCATTGAACAATCTAAAATAGAACTCATAATTCAAACACAATTTATAAATTCAAATGACTTTGAATTTCAAACTGAATATTAAATACAATATTTAATTCAGAATTTAAACATTACATAGATCAAAAGCTCATAAACAAAAACTTGAGCTTTATTGATATCACAACACAGATTACAAAGTCTTTACAATATTCTTGATACAAGAATGGATGAATAATAAACAGAAATGAAAATAAAGATTACAATTTGCTCCTAAAACTAAAACCTAAACTAAATGCTTGAAGAACATCTTCTGGTCATATTCAACTTCAAAACCTGCAAAACAAATCACAAGTGCTAGCCAGGATACTAAGTGTTAGAAATTCAGTTTGGACAGTTAGCAAATAACACAAGATTCAGTTTGGACAGTGCAAACTGTCACAGCACACCTGTGCTTGTCCAAAGCCAAGGACAACACAAGATAGGATCAGGCAGACCAAAACTGAGCAGCTGCAGTGGGCTCAAGTTTCAGCATATGAGAGCACACAGCTCAAGTGTGCTGGGCAGCAACAGCAAGGCAATGCAAGGGATGAGTCACAAGGTGACCAGGCCTTGTGTGTCATGGCCAGAGTAAAAGAAGAGATGGTATAAAAGGATTACAAACCCTAGAACCAGTGCACAGTCGACCAGATAAGAATCACCAGGTAAGGGTGAAGTTTGAGCAACACATAGTTCATCCTGTTCTTGCTTAAGAACAAGCACAAACACACAAAACCTCAGCCATCGAAATCATGGTGACCCGAGAAGATCATCCAAGATCCGGAGGTGAAGGGCTTTGCACAAACCACAAGACCGCAACAACAAAATATTTCTTTCTAGGAGCCGGAACAAGGTATACCTAGTTCCCGGAAGAGATCCAATGGATCTGATCCATCATATGCATGAACTAAGCATGGGATGAGCAGATGCTCATATGGGTAGATCATCACTTGGTTTTCACCAAGGATTACCGCTACCAAAAGCTACTAAGATAGAAACCATCCAGATACAGATCATGTGCACAGTAGCTAGAAATCATGCACGGATGCACACACTAGCAAGATCACATGCACAGATAGCACCAGTAGATAGCAAAGATTAGCAGCCAAGACTACACAGAAAATCCTAAGCATGCAACCATCAGAAACCCTAGATTTCTTCACATGCAAGCATATTGGCATTCATACTTAATATGATTCCCAAATATGCAAGCAAAGATGAGTAGCCAACAAGATCCAACCAACCATGTGAGCAACCGACCGCAGCAAGGCTACCGAGGTCACATCACATTTAGCACCAATGAAGAGCAAGCCAAATAGATCACATCACTATCCGTAAATGGATTCGGACTTTAACTGCTTGTAAAAGGATCATGAACAACAAATTCATATACAAGCAAGTCATTTAAATCATCACTGCATAAGCAGTTCATCATAATTTAAGTAATCCAAGCATGAATTTATCACAGATTCATGCTAAGCATGACAGTAGCATACTGTTAAGCAACACAATTTAATTCATAGCCACTAGAGCAAGTCTAGATAGCTAAGGTGAGCAACAGCACAAGTAAGCAACAGCACAGTGATGCTTGAGCATCAGTATCACCAGATAATTGATTCATATAGCCACAGTATTAGCCAGTAAACAATCACTGTCAATCAATTGATCAAATGGAGCAATTATAGCAAGCCAAGTTACACAGAGAGGTTAGCCAACAAGCAAGGAATGATCCAATGGATCATTGGCTTGCAGAGGTAGCACTGAAGCATATCACAGACACCACTGGCACACACACAAGTGTCACAGATGCAAACAAGTACACCTAGACAAGCATAGCATGGCATAGTTAGCTCTTGAGCAAGCACAGTAGAGCATGGCAAGTGTAGAGCATGCTAGGAGCAGCAGAGAAGCAAGCACAGCATGAACAGCAAGCAAAGCAGCATGTGCCAGCACCAGTAAATGGGAATTGGGCCATGAACTTGCAATTAACAGAAGCACAGGCAATTTGCATAGGAATAGCATGGTTCTGTGTGATCACAGGATCACCAGAAAGTCACAGAGCATAAGGAAGAAGAAGCACAGTAGCTTGAGAGGCGCAGGCATGGAGAGGAGAAGGAGATGGAGAGGATTACTTACACGCGCCCGGTGGCGCAGGCTATGGCATGGCGAGGCAGATGCTCGCGCGGCCATAGCAGCCGCAAAGCCGAGGAAGGCGCCGGCGTTACGCCGACGAACACCACCACAGGCAGCACGGCACGGAGACGACGGCACAGTGCACGCCGCGAAGCACCCGCGCCAGGTCGGTCTCAGGGGCGCGCACGTCGACGGCGAGGACGAGGCTCGTCGGAGACCACCAGATCGCCCAAGGCGATTCTCCACGAGATCCAGATGGAGGCGATTCGCCAGGAGAGGACGAGAAGGGAAAAACTGCGCGGACAGCATCGATAGATCCGCTCGCGGCGGTTCGAGATCGGTAGGTGGCTACGGCGGAGGAGCACGGCAATGGCCGGAGCAAGGCGGCGGCCATGGCGGCGACGCCATCGCCACGGGGTCGCGAGAGGTTAGGGTTAGAACGAGTGAGAGAGAGAGACGAGTGAGTGTGCGAGGTGGGCCGCTTCGGCGCCACCGAGCCACTATGGGGCAAGCCATAATGGGCTGTCCCATGGGCTTCGAGTATTGGGCTGGGCCCAATAGGGGCCAGGGGCATTTTTGTCTTTTAACAATTATTAAAAGACCAAAACTTTACCAAATTTTAATAAATCATAAACAACTCTAAAAATCCAATAAAAATTGGATTTATGAATGAAAAATAAATCTTAACAAAAATAAAATATGAAATGGAATTTATGAAACAAATTCAAAATTATGAATTTTAAGAATTTAAATAATAACTTGGAATTTAAAATTATTATTTCCTTGTATTTAAAATTCAAGGAAAAATCTCAAATAAGTTCAAATACTTATTTTCAAACATTTCAAAATGAAATTCTATTATTCCAAGTCATTTCTTTTGTAAAAGAGCATTTTCCCGTAAAAATACTATATTCCTTTTTATTCCAAAAACTATAAAGGTAACTCTATAATTTTCAACTATTTTTGGAATGATTAAAGGAATCACCAAGTAAATAGTTTTACTTTGAATTGTTGTACTTTGTGTGAATTAAAATGGTTTATACTTTTAAATCAATTGTAAATTACCGTCAAAGACATAAATCTTAATACAACCCTAAATTGTAATAACTCCACTGGGAAAGGGATTCAACATAAAATAATACATCCATGATTGCATTATTTGGATTTTATAACATTGTCCTTACCGGACAATGATGCTTCTTACGTAACCCGAGGTCCAGGTTCCATCAACCGCATTGAACCGCACTATCTCGCAGTCCACGTGCAAGTTCACCCTTGCTCATGTCAACTTGATTATTTTCTACTACTTTGAATGCAAAGCTATATACTTATCATTCCCGCATCGCAAATGAAATGTTATTTTCCAACTATGAATATGACTATGTGGATGGCAATGGAACCATGGTATGTGTTGATATGGTGGAGGTTCCATTGCAATGGGTTATATCACCCTAGGATTAAATTACCAATGCCGTCCAAGTGATTCTAGCGCCGTACAAACCGCGTTGACCATGAGATCTATAATGGCTCGGGGAAGCCGCCGTATCTTTTCCCTTCGCACGCCAACGGATTGGTAGAGACGGTGGGGTGCCGGAGGCACCGCCGCAATAGGTTGGGAAATCCTTTTAAATCCCCATCCATTAGTGATGTTAATCTCTACCATCTATGAAGGATTGTCCGGAGTACACCATGAGTAAAGCCGTATTATCGGGGAAGTCTACTCGGAGGTGTACGGTTGGACAAAAGGGTGGGTTTGCAGCCGCGGAGAAGGCGGTGTGGGCTTGGATCTTTATACCTGGCCTCACACCAAAGGAAGTGTGAACGGGCGCAAGTCCTCGCGGATGGCAAAAAGGGTGAGATCTCTTGTGGGAAAAGTAACGCACCTCTCGCAGAGTGTATCAAATTGTGGCTGTCACTCCTCGTTCCGGGAAGGAACCGCGAACGCGGCAGAAAGGAACTCCACGAAGTTCTAGTCAACCCGTGAAGACCGACGGGCATAGTTTTCATAATAAAAGCAACCTTTTGAAGAAATGATTGCAAAACATGCATTGACCCGAGATTTCCCGATCAATGGTCGTAGCTAGTGCATCAAACACCTTTTTATTCTTTTAGAACTTGCCGAGTACCCCCGTACTCACTTTCTTTCGACACCCTTGCTAGACCGTGATCCGGAAGTGGAGGCCATCAACGATGGAGCACCGGAAGGAAGCTACGAGCTGGTCTACGAAGAACCTGATCTTACCGACGGAGTGGAAGGCGTAGACTATGGGATAGTCTACGGACCAGATGACACGGAGGTGGAGGAGTAGTGACATACCCTAGCATCATAGAGCCGAGCAACGTAGAACTTACCTAAATAAGTTGTTGAGCTCTCTTTTATATTGTGATGAGTTGTAATCGTACTTAAGTAGTATCTTAGGGTGTTCTCATAGGACCTGTGAGAATACCAACTTGTTAAGACAATGTTTGTAATAAAGTATGGAGTGTTATGACCTGCAATGTTTCTTTGTACCACTCGAGGGATATGGCAATTTGTGAAGAAGTCCCTTCACAAAGATCATATCAACGACTTGTATACTACAACATGCAGTGGTATGCTGGGTCACCGCAGCTGGTATCAGAGCAAATGTTGCGACCTTAGGTTGGAAGGACCTAGTATAGGGAAGAAACCTGTAGGAGTCTAGTAGAAATAGTAAAGGATTCTCTAGAAGTATGGTGATTATTCACTTGAGAATAGCAAAACCATATATTTTAGTGCGATAATTCTTTATTATAGCTATTATGATGCATTATCACTACTAATATTCTGCTTTTGTATACAGCCATAATGGCGAACACTTTTCCTAAGAGGACTTTGAGGAAGGTTGAGGGTTGGCTTGGTGATTATGATGGACCAATAACAGCTCTCCCGTGTGGGATGCCGAAGGAACTTCATTGCGATCCACGGATACCCGTTATCAAGTATACTTACTATGATGGGGAAATCCTAGCCAAGTGCAGAGTATCGGTCCAACTACCGGAAAACCGCTGATGAGTCGTATAATGCCATACGGAGAAGCCAAAACTATCACCACAGCCTATCATATGGGCCTATTCAAGGCAATCCTTGAGATAAGGCAACACAAGTCAAGTAGAACTCCTATGTTCGTAGTTTTCTCATATACCTCATGCCGAGGAAGATGAGGATCCCACTCTTAATCATTTGGTGTTAGCACACGTAAGTCCCGAAGCCGCAAGCACAAGCACATGGATAGCCGTAAGTCTTTATTGACCACGATGTACCTTTTACACATGAAGATGAGAGGTGAGATTGACCACATGCTAGCTGAGTTCACGGACCCTGATAAAGTCCAAACTCGGATGCGAGATTTGAGGGCACAACCACAACATACTACACCTTTCTTTAACCCAGACAGCGATGTAGATTTGAGTGACCAGTGGTCCAAGAGAAATCCATTTACGAGAGATCCACTTACACCTAACTTTGTCCCGCACTATCCACACGTGTCAGCATCATATGATACTGGATATGGGGGAGACCACTCATGGAACATAAATTGCTCGGAGTCACCGATCGAGAACTCGACGGGTTGGCGTTTCGGGAACCTTTGGTGATGAGGAGGAGCCAATTCCATGTGATACGAGAGATGAGAGTGGTGGGGTTAACCAACACTACGGGCAGGAAGAGAAAGGTACCGATTCCATTTCTTTAGATTTGGAGATGGGAATATCTAAACCATCACAGTACGAAGTAGGTGAGAGTTCAGGAACAAAGAAAAAGAAGAAGAAGAAGATGAGGGGTCAAGTGAATAGGAATCCTTCATGGATGACTGAAGAAGGAGGTATGTATCCTACTGGGGATATGTACGAGTCATTGTCTAGCTACTTAGGCATGACTGATCTCTGTCTCGGCACTTCGTCCGATTCAGATTACATACCTACCGGAAGGACCTTTGTCCCGGATGGTGTCCGAAAGACAAGTCGCTGTACCGGATGGACCCTGTGGATGTACGCGGAGGCGAGCTATGATGATGGGGAGTAGAGCTCCAAGGAAGAATAAAGTAATCTAGGTGGTATTGTAATAGAACGTATTTTAAATTCCCGTTGGCTTGGGCTTTGAGCCAAATAAGTGGTTTATATATACCACATGTAATATACGTTTGTGAGTGTGTTATGTATTATACGGTGTATATACATAATAAATGTTTGTTTTGGATTTGCTTCTTGATTTTATTGTGTGACTAGTTCTGGGCAATGAGTTGAGCTCAGAAAACATTTGCATGGTGTAATTATGAGTAATCGCTCTTTGTTACAGGACTAGGGGGAAATGGCGTTAGTAGAAACCGAAGAGGCTCGCAGAGAGCGGGAAGAAAGAGAGAAAGAGGAGGCAGATGCAGCAGCTAGAGCAGAGAACGCACCACCACCACCACACCCAATGTTGCACCCAACTTCCAACAAGATATGAGGTCAATGGAGGAAGATAGGAGGCGTTACCGGGAAAGCCGTAGCAAGAACATGCAGGATTTCTTTACCCATGTCATTAATGATAGGGGTAATGAAGGCAAGGGAGTAACACTATCGGACTTCCAAAATGCAAGACCACTACCATTTACATCAGCTCCAGAACCAATGGACGCTGAAGATTGGCTCATGGATACGGAGCGGAAGTTGAAGACCGTTGGTTGCAACGATGAGGAGAAGATTAGATATACCACTTATCCGTTGTCGTGACCAGCAAGCATCATGGTGGGAGAACCTTGTAGCAGTACACCCTCCAGATAAGGTATTTACCTGGGAGGAGTTCAAAAAGAAGTTTCGGGATGCTCATGTTCCGGACAGTGTGGTGGAGCTGAAGAAGAGGGAGTTTGAAGAACTGAGATAGAATACTGCACCAATCATGCAGTATGTTCGGGATTTCAATAGGTTATCCAGATATGCACCTGAGGATGTGGATACAGAGGAGAAGCGGAAGAAGCGGTTCATGAAAGGCATGAATCCATACATGAAGATGCAACTGAGGTTGGCACGAACTGCCGAATTCCAGGAACTGATTGACTCGGCAATCACTTTCGAGGATGATTACAGGCAAGTCCAGGAGGACAGAAGGAAGAGGGCTCGTATAGAGCCAAGGAAGTACCCAATTAGTAAACCAATACTTGATCGGAGTTTCAAACCTCGATACCGACCTACTACTGGTAGTCAATACAACCGGGGAGGTCAAGTCGAACCCAATTAACCGCATCATCCGCAACAATTGTGGCCCGAGAGGTCATTTGCAGAAGGATTGCCGTAAACCCGTAATCATCTGCTATGGTTGTGGGAAGGATGGACACATCAAGCCGGATTGTCCAAACAAGTCGTCGTGGAGCGGACAGAGCTCTGGAGGACGAGGTGGAAACAACAACAACAACAACCGCAACAACAACAACAACAACACCAACCGCAACTACAATAACTACAACAACAAGAAGGGAAAGCCTTATGGAAAGCTGAATTGCACATCTTTGGAACAAGCGGAAGAGTCGGATCAAACAGTCTTAGGTACGCTAAGCATTCTTACTCATCCTGGCAAAGTATTATTTGATACCGGAGCAACCACATCATTTCTTGCATTGGAATTTGTGGAAAAATTCGGGCTTAGATGTTCTAAGTTAGAAACCCCTATAACCGTTCTATCCGCGGGGGAACGATCTTAGTAACCCACGTGAAAGAAGCACAAGTCATAACCATATGTGATCGTGTGTATTTCGCGGACCTATTCATCATACCCATGAAGGACATATCAGTCATCCTAGGGATGGATTGGTTGACGTAAAATGGAGCGGTGATTAACTGTGGAGACAAAACAGTATCACTTCGCAACTCCATCGGAGGTCGAATAGTGTTCCAAGGAGATAAGTACAGTGAGTTGGAGATCGGATTGGAACTAAATAGTCTAAAGGAAGTGAGAATTGAAGATATTCCTGTAGTGAATGAGTTTAAGGATGTATTTCCTAAGGAACTACCGGGAATGCCACCCGATAGAGAGATAGAATTCACAATCGACCTGATTCCAGGCACAAGACCAATAGCACAACCACCATATAAGATGGGGCCAAAGGAGTTAGTGGAACCGAAAGCTCAGATAGATGAGCTGGAACGTAAGGGATTTATTCAAGAAAGTGTGTCACCATGGGGTACACCAGCTTATTTTTGTGGATAAAAGAGATGGAGGAAAGAGAATGTGTGGAGATTACGTAAATTTGAACAATGTAACTATCAAGAACAAGTATCCTTTACCTAGAATTCAAGACCTTTTTGATCAAGTTCAAGGAGCAGGAGTCTTCTCGAAGATAGATTTAAGGTCGGATACCATCAAATCAAGATCAAGAAGGAGGATGTACCAAAAACAAGCATTCGTATCAAGGTACGGACACCATGAATATTTGGTTGTACCATTTGGACTAACAAATGCACCAGCAATTTTCATGAATTTGATGAACAAGATATTCATGAAGTACTTGGACAAGTTTGTGATAGTGTTCATAGATGATATTCTAATCTATTCCAAAGATAAAGAAGAACATGCCAAGCATTTGAAGATAGTTCTGCAAACTTTGAGAGAACATCAGCCTATATGCAAAGTTCAAGCAAGTGCAAATTTTGGTTAGATAGTGTTGAATTTCTTGGACATGTCATAACCAAAGAAGGCATAGCGGTGAATCCAAGCAAGGTTCAGTCCGTATTGGAATGGAAATCACCTAAAAATGCTAAGGAGATACGAGGATTTCTTGGTATGGCAGGCTACTATCGGAGATTCATAGAGGGATTTTCGAAGATTGCAGGACCAATGACCAAGTTACTCAAGAAAAATACTCCATTTGTGTGGACAGATGAGTGTGAAGCCAGCTTCCAAACACTCAAAGATAAGTTAACCACAAGCACTCGTGTTAGCAGCTCTCGAACCAGGAAAGGATTACACAGTGTATTGTGATGCTTCCAAGAATGGACTTGGATGTGTTCGATGCAAGATCGGAAGGTAATAGCTTATGGATCAAGGCAGCTTGAAACCACATGAACACAACTACCCAAGACATGATCTAGAGTTAGCGGCAGTTGTGTATGCTCGAAGAGTTGGAGACAATTTCTATACGGATCCAAGTGTGAGTTATACACCGATCATAAAAGTTTGAAATATTTCTTCACCCAAAAGGAATTAAACATGAGGCAGAAGAGATGGTTAGAGTTGATTAAGGATTACGACCTTAAGATCAACTATACCCCAGGCAAGGCTAATGTAGTAGCAGATGCCTTAAGCAGAAAGAGTACGGAGAATCAACCTACGGAATGGGAAATTCCAAAGGAACTTCGGAAAGAGTTAGAGGATGCTCAGATTCTGTTTATTCAAGGTGATGCCAAAGGAAGTATAGCAACCATGAGGATTATGGATGAGATGTATTCAGATTTGAAATATGAGATTATCCGAAAGCAAGCGGATGATTTGTTCATCCAAGAGGAAATCAAGAGGATTGGAGAAGGAAAACCATCAGAATTCCATCTAGGGGATTTTGATTCATTATACTTCCAGAAAAGGATCTGTATACCGGATGATCCAGAAGTGAAGTCAATCATATTAAAGGAAGCACATGAAACCCCTTATTCAATACATCCGGGAAGTACTAAAATGTATATGGATTTGAAGGAAATGTTCTGGTGGAATAACATGAAAAGAGAAATAGCACAATATGTTTCGGAATGTCATACATGTCAACGAGTGAAGGCAGAACATCAGAGTCCTGCGGGATTACTCAAACCACTAGAGATACCGGAATGGAAATGGGATGAAATCGGAATGGATTTTGTTACTCGGTCTACCAATGACTAGTAAGAAGAAGGATATGATATGGGTAATAGTGGACAGGCTTACCAAGAGTGCTCACTTCATAGCCGTAAACACAAAAGATACTGCAGAAAAGCTTGTGGATATATATGTGAAGGAGATTGTGAGTAAGCATGGAGTACCAAAGAAGATAGTCTCAGATAGAGGTTCAATTTTCACATCAGCATTCTGGAAACAACTACAAGAATCTTTGGGATCCAAGCTGGATTTCAAGACAAGCATATCATCCACAAACCGGAGGACAAACCGAAAGAACCAATCAGATACTTGAAGACATGCTTAGAGCTTGTGCTCTGAACTTTGGAGGTTCATGGGAGGATCATTTACCTTTAGCGGAATTCTCATATAACAATAGTTATCAGAGTAGTATTCAGATGGCACCGTACGAAGCATTGTACGGAAGGAAGTGTAGATCACCAATTTGTTGGTTTGAAACCGGAGAAAACAAGGAATTTACACCAGACTACATCAAGGAGAGACAAGAAGTCATCGAAGTAATCAGGGATAGACTCAAAATAGCTCAGAGTCGTCAGAAGAGTTACGCCGACTTAAAGAGAAGAGATTGGGAACCGAAAGTGGGAGACATGGTTTATCTGAAGGTTAGCCCAATGAAAGGACTTAAGAGGTTCGGAGTGAAAGGAAAGTTAAGCCCTCGATATATAGGACCATTTAAGATAATCAGTCAGAATCGAGGAACAGCTTTTGAGTTGGAGTTACCGGCACAACTAAGTCAAGTTCATAATGTATTTCATGTATCCCAACTCAGAAAGTGTTTGAAAGCACCGGATGATCCTATCACATATGAGGAAATAGAATTGCAATCTGACCTAACTTATGTGGAAAGACCGGAAAAGATCTTAGAAGTACAATGGAAGAAGTTAAGAAACAGGGCAATCAAATATCGTAAAGTGCAATGGCAACATCATCCTGAGCGAGAAGCTACTTGGGAGACAGAAGAAGAACTCAGGAAGTCTTACCCCGAGATGTTCAGGTACCAATCTTAACTTCGGGACGAAGTTTCGTTAAGGGGGAGAGGCTGTAATAACCCATAACATAGGAACAACGAAGGGTAGATTTAGAAATGGGATGTGCATTTCATCGCAAAACGGGGGAAATTTTCGCGCTTTATTGCAACTAAACCTAAGAGGGATCGAGGTTCTCTCTCATTTTGCACTTAGGGTTAGGCAATGTGAGTTAGGGAAATTTCGACATGATCTCTTTTGTATCTTGTTGATTTGGGGAATTGATTTCATTTGACAAGTGTTAATACATTTAACAATAAGCATTGAACAATATAAAATAGAACTCATAATTCAAACACAATTTATAAATTCAAATGACTTTGAATTTCAAACTGAATATTAAATACAATATTTAATTCAGAATTTAAACATTACATAGATCAAAAGCTCATAAACAAAAACTTGAGCTTTATTGATATCACAACACAGATTACAAAGTCTTTACAATATTCTTGATACAAGAATGGATGAATAATAAACAGAAATGAAAATAAAGATTACAATTTGCTCCTAAAACTAAAACCTAAACTAAATGCTTGAAGAACATCTTCTGGTCATATTCAACTTCAAAACCTGCAAAACAAATCACAAGTGCTAGCCAGGATACTAAGTGTTAGAAATTCAGTTTGGACAGCTTAGCAAATAACACAAGATTCAGTTTGGACAGTGCAAACTGTCACAGCACACCTGTGCTTGTCCAAAGCCAAGGACAACACAAGATAGGATCAGGCAGACCAAAACTGAGCAGCTGCAGTGGGCTCAAGTTTCAGCATATGAGAGCACACAGCTCAAGTGTGCTAGGCAGCAACAGCAAGGCAATGCAAGGGATGAGTCACAAAGTGACCAGGCCTTGTGTGTCATGGCCAGGGTAAAAGAAGAGATGGTATAAAAGGATTACAAACCCTAGAACCAAGGCACGATCGACCGGATAAGAATCACCGTGTAAGGGTGAAGTTTGAGCAACACATAGTTCATCCCGTTCTTGCTTAAGAACAAGCACAAACACACAAAACCTCAGCCATCGAAATCATGGTGACCCGAGAAGATCATCCAAGATCCGGAGGTGAAGGGCTTTGCACAAACCACAAGACCGCAACAACAAAATATTTCTTTCTAGGAGCCGGAACAAGGTATACCTAGTTCCCGGAAGAGATCCAATGGATCTGATCCATCATATGCATGAACTAAGCATGGGATGAGCAGATGCTCATATGGGTAGATCATCACTTGGTTTTCACCAAGGATTACCGCTACCAAAAGCTACTAAGATAGAAACCATCCAGATACAGATCATGTGCACAGAAGCTAGAAATCATGCACAGATGCACACACTAGCAAGATCACATGCACAGATAGCACCAATAGATAGCAAAGATTAGCAGCCAAGACTACACAGAAAATCCTAAGCATGCAACCATCAGAAACCCTAGATTTCTTCACGGGCAAGCATATTGGCATTCATACTTAATATGATTCCCAAATATGCAAGCAAAGATGAGTAGCCAACAAGATCCAACCAACCATGTGAGCAACCAGTCAGTAGCAAGGCTACTGAGGTCACATCACATTTAGCACCAATGAAGAGCAAGCCAAATAGATCACATCACTATCCAGAAATGGATTCAGACTTTAATTGCTTGTAAAAGAATCATGAACAGCAAATTCATATACAAGCAAGTCATTTAAATCATCACTGCATAAGCAGTTCATCATAATTTAAGTAATCCAAGCATGAATTTATCACAGATTCATGCTAAGCATGACAGTAGCATACTGTTAAGCAACACAATTTAATTCATAGCCACTAGAGCAAGTCTAGATAGCTAAGGTGAGCAACAGCACAAGTAAGCAACAGCACAGTGATGCTTGAGCATCAGCATCACCAGATAATTGATTCATATAGCCACAGTATTAGCCAGTAAACAATCACTGTCAATCAATTGATCAAATGGAGCAATTATAGCAAGCCAAGTTACACAGAGAGGTTAGCCAACAAGCAAGGAATGATCCAATGGATCATTGGCTTGCAGAGGTAGCACTGAAGCATATCACAGACACCACTGGCACACACACAAGTGTCACAGATGCAAACAAGTACACCTAGACAAGCATAGCATGGCATAGTTAGCTCTTGAGCAAGCACAGTAGAGCATGGCAAGTGTAGAGCATGCTAGGAGCAGCAGAGAAGCAAGCACAGCATGAACAGCAAGCAAAGCAGCATGTGCCAGCACCAGTAAATGGGAATTGGGCCATGAACTTGCAATTAACAGAAGCACAGGCAATTTGCATAGGAATAGCATGGTTCTGTGTGATCACAGGATCACCAGAAAGTCACAGAGCATAAGGAAGAAGAAGCACAGTAGCTTGAGAGGCGCAGGCATGGAGAGGAGAAGGAGATGGAGAGGATTACTTACACGCGCCTGGTGGCAGAGGCTATGGCATGGCGAGGCAGTGCTCGCGCGGCCATAGCAGCTGCAAAGCCAGGGAAGGCGCCGGCGTTACGCCGACGAACACCACCACAGGCAGCACGGCACGGAGACGACGGCACAGTGCACGCGCAGCAGCACTCGCGCCAGGTCGGTCTCGTGGGCGCGCACGTCGACGGCGAGGACGAGGCTCGTCGGAGACCACCAGTATCGCCCAAGGCGATTCTCCACGAGATCCGGATGGAGGCGATTCGCCAGAGAGGACGAGAAGGGAAAACCGCGCGGACAGCATCGATAGATCTCGCTCGCGGCGGTTCAGGATCGGTAGGTGGCTACGGCGGAGGAGCACGGCAATGGCCGGAGCAAGGCGGCGGCCATGGCGGCGACGCCATCGCCACGGGGTCGCGAGAGGTTAGGGTTAGAACGAGTGAGAGAGAGAGACGAGTGAGTGTGCGAGGTGGGCCGCTTCGGCGCCACCGAGCCACTATGGGGCAAGCCATAATGGGCTGTCCCATGGGCTTCGAGTATTGGGCTGGGCCCAATAGGGGCCAGGGGGCATATTTGTCTTTTAACAATTATTAAAAGACCAAAACTTTACCAAATTTTAATAAATCATAAACAACTCTAAAAATCCAATAAAAATTGGATTTATGAATGAAAAATAAATCTTAACAAGAATAAAATATGAAATGGAATTTATGAAACAAATTCAAAATTATGAATTTTAAGAATTTAAATAATAACTTGGAATTTAAAATTATTATTTCCTTGTATTTAAAATTCAAGGAAAAATCTCAAATAAGTTCAAATACTTATTTTCAAACATTTCAAAATGAAATTCTATTATTCCAAGTCATTTCTTTTGTAAAAGAGCATTTTCCCAGAAAAATACTATATTCCTTTTTATTCCAAAAACTATAAAGGTAACTCTATAATTTTCAACTATTTTTGGAATGATTAAAGGAATCACCAAGTAAATAGTTTTACTTTGAATTGTTGTACTTTGTGTGAATTAAAATGGTTTATACTTTTAAATCAATTGTAAATTACCGTCAAAGACATAAATCTTAATACAACCCTAAATTGTAATAACTCCACTGGGAAAGGGATTCAACATAAAATAATACATCCATGATTGCATTATTTGGATTTTATAACATTGTCCTTACCGGACAATGATGCTTCTTACGTAACCCGAGGTCCAGGTTCCATCAACCGCATTGAACCGCACTATCTCGCAGTCCACGTGCAAGTTCACCCTTGCTCATGTCAACTTGATTATTTTCTACTACTTTAATGCAAAGCTATATACTTATCATTCCCGCATCGCAAATGAAATGTTATTTTCCAACTATGAATATGACTATGTGGATGGCAATGGAACCATGGTATGTGTTGATATGGTGGAGGTTCCATTGCAATGGGTTATATCACCCTAGGATTAAATTACCAATGCCGTCCAGTGATTCTAGCGCCGTACAAACCGCGTTGACCATGAGATCTATAATGGCTCTGGGGAAGCCAGCCGTATCTTTTCCCTTCTGCACGCCAACGGATTGGTAGAGACGGTGGGGTGCTGGAGGCACTGCCGCAATAGGTTGGGAAATCCTTTTAAATCCCCATCCATTAGTGATGTTAATCTCTACCATCTATGAAGGATTGTCCGGAGTACACCATGAGTAAAGCCGTATTATCGGGGAAGTCTACTGGAGGTGTACGGTTGGACAAAAGGGTGGGTTTGCAGTCGCGGAGAAGGCGGTGTGGGCTTGGATCTTTATACCCGGCCTCACACCAAAGGAAGTGTGAACGGGGGCAAGTCCTCGCGGATGGCAAAAAGGGTGAGATCTCTTGTGGGAAAAGTAACGCACCTCTCGCAGAGTGTATCAAATTGTGGCTGTCACTCCTTGTTCCGGGAAGGAACCGCGAACGCGGCAGAAAGGAACTCCACGAAGTTCTAGTCAACCCGTGAAGACCGACGGGCATAGTTTTCATAATAAAAGCAACCTTTTGAAGAAATGATTGCAAAACATGCATTGACCCGAGATTTCCCGATCAATGGTCGTAGCTAGTGCATCAAACACCTTTTTATTCTTTTAGAACTTGCTGAGTACCCCCGTACTCACTTTCTTTCGACACCCTTGCTAGACCGTGATCCGGAAGTGGAGGCCATCAACGATGGAGCACCGTAAGGAAGCTACGAACTGGTCTACGAAGAACCCGATCTTACCGATGGAGTGGAAGGCGTAGACTATGGGATAGTCTACGGACCAGATGACACGGAGGTGGAGGAGTAGTGACATACCCTAGCATCATAGAGCCGAGCAACGTAGAACTTACCTAAATAAGTTGTTGAGCTCTCTTTTATATTGTGATGAGTTGTAATCGTACTTAAGTAGTATCTTAGGGTGTTCTCATAGGACCTCGTGAGAATACCAACTTGTTAAGACAATGTTTGTAATAAAGTATGGAGTGTTATGACCTGCAATGTTTCTGTTGTACCACTCTGAGGGATATGGCAATTTGTGAAGAAGTCCCTTCACAAAGATCATATCAACGACTTGTATACTACAACATGCAGTGGTATGCTGGGTCACCGCAACACAGCTGTTCAAGTCTCCAGAACGAACAAAACATAAAAAAGGCGAAATACATCTCGAGACGATGAACTGTAGAACGCCTAAGGAGAGGGTGGAGCTGCAATCCGTAGACTATGCTGCCACCCATGTAGGGAAAAAGTATCCCTCGCCGTAGCCTCCAACCGTGTACAGACCTCCGTAAATAGGTCTCGATTCTCCGCCCGCCGAAGAGGTAACCATGAACGGAGAATACCTGTACATCTGTAGATGACCTGCAACAAAGAACAGTTTTTATCGTTAAAAATCTTGTCATTTCTACTTAGCCATAGCGCCCAGATAACTGCTAGCGCCCCCACCCTAAGAAGCAACTTAAACCTTGAATCAACACCGTGAAGCCAATTGCCAAAGACATTTGCCACACTAGTCGGGGGATACAGGGTAGACGCTACTTGGATGACTGACCATATAGATTTCGCAAAACTGCACTGAAAGAATAGGTGTTTGATGGTTTCATCATGATGACAGAAAACACACCGCGAACTTCCGTGCCAATTCCCACACTAGTCGGGACATACAGGGTAGACGCTACTTGAATGACTGACCATATAGATTTCGCAAAACTGCACTGGAAGAATAGGTGTTTGATGGTTTCATCATGATGACAGAAAGCACTATGTTTCTCCTGGATGTTAATTTTTTCTCTGTATTATGTTGTGTTAGAAGAGCCACAATGAACTCTCAGGAAAATAAAATCATATTGATGACTTATATTAGCAACCTTTCGAAAATACTCATAGATCAGATACATGTAAAATACATGAATAAACCTGCGAGACATAAAATGAAGAAAGATCGCAAGGCTTCGTGAGGCAAGATTAAAAAAGACATGCTAAAAAACAAACGGAAAACATTGAAGTAGCATAAGTGCTCACCGAGAACTCTTGTTCCGTTGCTGATTCATAGAGTGCTGAAACAACTACTACCACGTGCCCGCTCACTCGATAAAAGAGAGATCTAAATCCTGATTTTTTTCGTCAGAAAATAAAAGCAGTTGGTATGGCGCTAGAGCTCGATCGGTGGCAGATTTTGGTGTTTTGCTCTGTGGTACGTAGCCGCCATGCAGCCGGTGTCTCCGAACTCTGTTGTCGCCGTTGTCAGGAAGCCTGACATATCTTCGCCATCGACTGACTTCCCGCCGAGTTAGATGTGCCAGCCGCCCTTTCCTCGCCATGGACTTCCTTCCCGTTAAGAAGAAAAATGGCACGTCCGTGTGAGCTCCACCTCAATCAATACAATCAGCTGTAGGCTATCAGGAATATGAGGTTAATTGCATCATCGGTTGTTAGTACCTCGAGTTCTTCATGGACATCAAATGCAACACCAACACAGCCGTTGCCATGCGGGGCAGCATGGACACTCAGCCGCTGGTGTTCTGCCGGTTCACCGTCCATTGCGACAGAGTCGAGCTTGGCGAGTTCCTCGTAATGCCCTAGATCCTGGCCGCCAACTGCAAACTTATCGTCCTCTACGTCCGCCACTGGGGCGCCATAGAACCCCTCTGGGGCAACCCATGAACGATTTTTCATCTATCACTGGGGCGGCGCCGCCAACAGGACAACGCTCATCTGCTCCCCAGCCCAGGCGAGAGCACGTGTCCCTCTTCGACGGTGTCGACGAGAGTATTAATTGATGGATCTATCGTGTCTCTGGAACTAAGACTCGACACAAAAACTTTTATTCTGGGCGCTTGATTTTCTCTCGTCGAATCTTGTTGATCAATACCCTCGTATATATACCGAGATAAGATAGAAACCAGACACGTACACGATGTAGAACCGTCATTGATTGTGTTCACGTGCCAAATCAAAACTCTGGCCAAGTTCTACCATAAACCCTAGGCCTTGTCGATTGGCTGGGCCGGGCCAATGTACAACTGTCTCTCAAACTACTGCGCTCTAGATAACCGAGGCAGGCAACACATAATTTTCGTACCACCTTGCTAACGTGAGAGGAGAGATTACTCGCGGGAGCTAACGGTTTTTTATGTACAAACATAGACACGATGATTTCATCCGTTTTTTTAGCGAATCCGGCAGGACTCGTACACGCGGTTTTCTTTAGCGATCGTGCGCTCGTGCACGCGGTTTTCTTTTAGCGATCCTGCGGGAGGATCGGTAATAACCGATTTTTCTAGCGACGGTACAGCTGGTTTTTTTACGTACCATGGGTAAATCCGGGGTTTTTTTTACGCACGAAAATTTGTTCCTGTTTTTTTTTGACCTACGAACACCACCGATCCGTAATTTATTAGTAGAGATTTCTGAACAAGTTAGACCTAACAACGTCAACTGTTGCCCACAGGAGAGGGGAAACATCATACATGATACAAACCGGTACATAGGCTCAAGGGGAGAGACAGAGGCAGATCTCGTGAAACCCATCTAGGCTTCTATCCTCTCGCTGGTGACGTTGTTGGTCTGCTTCATCTCCGGTGGTCTTAGGATTTTGGAGGCGTAGGCGTAGCGTACCACGGCCCTTTGCTGGCGGGAGGGTTCTCGTTATTTTTGGATGGCTTTTCAATATCTCATTGTGGATGATGAGGCTGAGGCTACATCCCGATGGCAGAATAAGGTTCTTCCAGTCCTATCATCGTTTCGGTGGTTTGCCTGGCGCCAGCGGAGGGTGTGTGGAGTTTTGTGACCGGCATATCTGGTTCTTCTTCGTGTTCGTCGGTGTGGTTTTAGGTTCGGCTCTTCCGATATATGGTTCTTATTATTGGCGATGGTTGTTGCTATGCTGCGTTGGTCATTTGGGTTTAGCACAACGACTTTCCATTCGTCTAAAACAACATGCTCTATTTCGACAAGCTTTACCCGGCTCCAACGATGGAAGGGCGAGGACGGTGGCGGCCTTCGACTCGCTCCAATGCTCGTACTAGTCGCTAGCTGCTGCAAAGACCTATTTATAATTTTTATAATTTTTGATTTTCTTGTATTGCTGATGATGATTAATAGATCGGCATCTCTTTTCGTAGAAATTATACTCGTTCCGTCTGCTTCCATCAAAAGTTGGTTAACTTTTTCTAGATATGCAATTTTTTTGTATAGAGGGAGTATGAAAAGAGCCAAGACAAACGCGTTTCCTTTGATTAAGAAAAAACGCGTTTCCTTGAAAAAAAAGGCTGGGATAACCGAACCAGAGTCGTAAACCAATACTAGCACGTCTCGGAAACTAACCCGATAGACTTTATAAGTCGCGCGCGTCCCCTCAAAAAGAAGAAGAGTGAGCGCCAAGCGGAAAACGAGTTAGATTACACCGGCACAAGGGACCCTGCCGCCGGCGAAGCATCGGGATGGTGATTGCCCGCAGTCGGCGGAGGAGCCTCGACGATCCCGAACTTCCATCATCGAAGCGGCCAAGTGTCCTCGGTGATCACCCCAGGCACCAGCTCTCCTCCTCGAGGAGGGATTGGTCGAATCTTGGGGAAGGGCCGGCGGGGCTGGTCGCCGACCGCCTGCTCGCAGACGATGTGGCGGACTACATCCGCTTCCGCGCGGTGTGCTCCCCGTGGCGACAGTCGTCCACGGATCCGCGCGCTCACGGCATCCTGGACCGCCGCTTCCACCCGCGGAAATGGATCATGCTCCGGGAAACCCACGATCACCGCCGCCGCCTACTCAACGTCTCCACCGGCGAGTGCATCCGGATGTCGCACCTCCCGAAGCTTCTCCGTGGCCATGACGTGTTCGGACCAACAACCGAGGGCCTCCTCGTCCTGCTCCACAGGAGCTCCTACGTCGTCCGCCTGCTGAACCCACTCACGGGCCACACAGCCAACCTTCCGCCAGCAACCACATTGCTTCGCTTTATGGAGCAAAAATTCTCGCCAACCGCGGATCACAGAGCGAGATTCCAGGTTTCGGACGCTGGCCTTGCCGATGACTCCACATTTGCCGTCAACTTCTACGAGATACAAATGTTAGCCGTGGCCAAGCCCGGCGATGAGTGTTGGACGCTGGTAAATGTCCAAGGAAGTTCAGTCTTGCCATCTAGTAGCATATCATTTGAGGGCCGTTTCTACTGCCCTACCAATCAGGGTGTCATGGTGGTGGAGACTAGTGCGGACCAGCCGCCACGGCTGGTGCTGGCCGCCGAGCTAGCGAAAGAATTCTCCCACATGCTGTCCACCGTGTACCTGGTGGACAATGGCGGGGAGATGATAATGGTGTATCCTACTGTATCTGGGTCTGGGATGAATTCATGGACATACGATGCATACAGGGTAGACTTGAAGGCAATGAACACAAGATCAGTCCTTGAACTTGGTGGACGTGCTATATTTATAGGCTTCAGAAGCACGGTTTCAGTGTGCACTTCGGTGTTCCCTTCTCTTAAGAGTGATTCCATTTATGTGGGCCTGGATGATGATATGTTGCACGAGGATAGGCTGCACTGTCTTACCGATGGAACTACCGAGCGTTCCGGAATCTTTGAACATGGTGGCTTTGACGAGGAATACGGCAGCGAGATTCCAAGCAAATTTGGCCCCTGGGGTATTGATGACTATTTATCATGGTACGTCACAGAGACTGAAGACGAGTGAGAGGATGCCTGAATAGAATGACCCTGTGTATTTCAGGTGTGTGCAAACAAGCCGGCTGTTCATGCTTTACATTTCTCTCTGTTAGTATTTGTACTAGCAAAACATATGAATGTTGGCTTAAATTGCATATTCCACTTCATGTTTTCGTGTTAATTTCATCCACGTGTGAATTTGGTAGCATAAAACCACCCCAGGCCACTTCAACAATGCACGCCCGTGCCTAATTTTATCGGTCTTATGCCAAGATGGGTCATCGCTACAGCACTGGCGATGAATCGTTCGATATGCACAGCCGAGTGATCCGGAGGATTGGGACTTCCGAACCTCCGGATCCATAGCTTGATACGTGTCCTTTTGTCACGATTAAAAGAAAGACGACCATGTTAGTGGTTCGTCCTCCTCCCCTTTCCCTTTATCTCATCTCACTCCCCCACAAACAACGCCAAAGATGCATCCCTAGAGTTTGGCTCCAATGAATTACGGGCATTTTGGAGAAAACTAAAAAGGAAGTCAAAGAAGTACTTTTGGATTCAAGAGAGATTTCAATGGTTGTAAGGCACTTTACTTATGCAAATAGACTTTAGAAACCTACACACGAAAAACTACATAGTGTAATGAAGAAGACCTTGTGATGCTTATTTATGTGAGGATTCCGCCAAGGTAATTCAAGGAAAAATCACCAAGGTAATTTAAGGTGGGGAAACATATTATATCATATGCTATATAATGGAACTTCATGTTATCATGATCTTTGTGATATTGAGGCAAGTATAAGTGTGATAACATATTCTCTTTATCTTGAGATTAAACCTGATATTGGCCCTATACATATGGAGGAGGCAGGTATGACCATCCAACTTGCGAAAAACGAATATATTTGTCCTCTTGGTATTGTTAGAAATGTTGAAGTGCTTGTAGGAATGATTAAATACCCTGCAAATTTTAGAGGACTTGGTTGTTCCCAAGATGCATTTTATCCTATTATATTTGGTAAACCTTTCTTGCATACCGTTGGAGCTGAAATTAGTTTACCTAAAGAGAAAGTATTCATTAAGTGTGTTGGTGAAAGATTAGAGTTTAATTTTGCTAAGTTTACTGATAAGCATTTAAAAAATGGAAAAAAATGCTCAAGATGAAGTGGAGACCCTTGCTTATGTGGTTGTTGCTTCATCAGACGTGTTGGAGACATGTGCTTAATCAAGACGAACCCTTCACTCATGAGGAAAAAGAAGCTCTAGAAAAATTATCATCTCAACAACTCCTCATTTTCAATTACAAATTACACCTGATGATTTAGGAGAATTACATCCACGAAAGGAAAATCCTAGCTTTGAACTTAAACCCTTATCTGAAGATATGAAATATGCATATCTTGTTATAATTAGTGCGAACCTTTCAGCTAAAGAAGAATCAAAGCTATTTGATGTGCTACGCGCCCATAGGACAACTCTTGGCTATTCACTTGATGAATTGAATGGTATAAACCCTGCTTGATGTATGCATAAATTTAATATGGAAGAGGTTGCAAAGCATGTTCTCGATTATCAACATCGTCTTCATCTAAAAACGAAAGAAGTGGTAAGGAAAGAGGTAATCAAGCTTATTGAATCAGGTACTATTTATCCCATAGCTGATAGTAAACGGGTTAGTCATGTTCATTATGTACCTAAGAAAGGTGGAACCACTATAGTTCCTAATCTTGGAAATGAACTTGTAGCTCGACGCAATGTCACTGGTTATCGAATGTGCATTGATTTTAGGAAATTAAATTAAGCTTCCCGCAAGGATCATTACCCTTGGCCATTTATTCATCAATTTTTTGTAAAGATTGCCAAAACATTCACACTTCTTTTACTTAGATGGTTATTCCGGTTTCTCTCAAATCCATCTGCATAAGGATGATCAGGAAAAGTTCACTTGACCATTTGGTACTTTTGCTTACAGGGGAAGGCCTTTTGGTTTATGCAATGCACCTGCTACTTTTCAAAGATGCATGAATGCTATATTTGCTGATTATATTGAGAAAAGTATGGAAGTATTCGTGGATGGATTTTCTATGTATGGTACCTCTTTCGGTAATTGCATGTTCAACCTTAACAAAATTGCGCAGTGATGTGAGGACCAACATTTAGTCTTAAACTGGGACAAGTGACACTTCATGATTACAGAAGGTGATGTTCTTTGACACCACGTTTTAGGAAGGGGATTGAAGTGGACCGCGCTAAGATAGAAACTATAGAGAAGCTACCATACCCCAGAGATATTAAAGGTATAAGAAGTTTTCTTGGTCATGTAGGTTTTTATATAAGGTTTATCAAAGACTTCTCTAAAATATCAAAGCCTCTAACTAATATTTTGCAAAAGTATGTTACATTCAATTTTAGTATATTGTGTAGAGTCCTTTAATGTTTTAAAGAATCCTTTAATAAGTTCTCCTCCTAACTGGAATTTACCTTATTGAAATTATGTGTGATGCTAGTGATTATGCAGTTGGCGATGTCTTAGTCCAACAAGTTGATAAGAAACTAAAAGTTATTTACGATGCTAGTAAAACACTTGATGATGCTCAAAGAAGTTACGCTACTACTGAAAAAGATGTTTAAGTTGTGATATTTTCATGTGATAAGTTTGGATCTTTCATTGTTGTTTATGAGCTCATTGTGCACTCTTGTCATTCATCTATTAAATATCTTATGAATAATAAAAATCCTAAGCCTAGATTAATAAGATGGGTTCTTATACTTCAACAATTCGATTTACACATTGTTGATAGGAAAGGTGAAGACAATCTTGTAGCTGATCACTTATCTAGGATGGAAAGTATTTCATCAAACCCTATTCCTATTAACGATAGATTTGTTAATGAACAACTAGCTAATATAAACGTGTCTAATGCTAGAGTTGCATCTCCTTGGTTTATGATTTTGCAAACTTTATTGTTGGCGAAGTATTGTCACCATATTTTAATTCTCAACAAAGAAAGAAATTCTTTTATGATCTTAGATATTATTTTTGGAATGATCCATTCGTTTATAAGAAAAGTATGGATGGTATTATTAGATGATGTGGGCCTAAATTTGAGCAGTAGAGATCATAAAGAGAATGTTATGACAATCCCTGTGGAGGACACCACGCTGGGCACCATACCACTGCAAAGGTATTACAATCTAGTTTTAATGGCCTATTTTATTTAAGGATTGTGTAGAATATGTTAAATCTTGTAATAAATGCCAAAGAGTAGAAAATATTGGTAGGAGAAATGAAGTGCCTATGAACTATTTATTACAACTTGAGCCATTTGATGTGTGGGGATTTAAATTTATGGGACCTAGCTTTCCCTCCATCGAAACAAAACATACACATATTTTGGTCGCAGTGGACTATGTTACTAAGTCGGTGGAAGCCATTCCAACAAAAAAATGCATATCATGATACATCAATGGAGATGCTCTAGGACATAATATTTTCCAGGTTTTGAGTACCTAGATTTTTAATTAATAATGGTGGCTCTCATTTCTTACATGGTGTTTTTTAGGAAAACATTAGAAAATTATGTTGTTAATCATAGAGTATCATCGCCTTATCATCATCAAACTAGTGTTCAAGTTGAACTAAGTAATATGGAAATTAAACTCATATTGGAAAAGATAGTTAGTAGAGCTAGGTTTGATTTGTCAATCAAAATTAATGATGCATTATAAGGGCTTATAGAACTACTTTTAAAAATCCTATGGGTATGTCTCCTTATAATATGGTGTACGGTAAGGCTTGTCATCTTCCTGTAGAAATAGAACATAAGGCTAGATGAGTATTAAGCAACTCAACTTTGACTTCAAAACAGCTGGAGAGAACAAAATCCTAGATATAAACTTGCTAGATGAATGGAGAAATGAAACATATTAGAGTGCTAGGTTGTTTTTTAAAAAAGTAAAGATTTGGCATGATAAGAGAATTAAAAGAAAGGAGTTTAAAGTAGCTCATTAAGTATTATTGTTCAAATATCGTTTCAAGTTTTCTGCAGGGAAGCTAGCATCAAAATGGCAAGGTCCATTCGAGGTACAAGAAGTATACCACTCCGGATCCATCCACCTCCATGGAGACATGAAAGGTAATCCGCATGTAGTTAATGGACAAAGTCTTAAGCACTATAGTGCAGGCCAAAAATCATGGGCAATGTATATGTGTTGAATCTCCAAAGTCCAGAAGCCTTCATAGCGAAGAATTACCCCCTGACATTATCTCAAAATCAATAAAAGGTAACTTTGCGGCATGTAACCATCTCGGAATGTCATGATATTCTTGGAAAATCATTATTTGGAAATATAAGTCGTATAGCAAAAATGATTTGGACAAAAAAAAGTCCCAAAGTGGGAAACATGCTCGGTGGTGTGTGTCCACCTGCAGGCCGCGCCACACCCTCTTTCTGCCTTCCGCGTTGTTTCGCCTCCGTTTTGACTCCAACTCTTCGTCTTACCCTAAAAATTGTTAATATATACCTCTCTACGTCAATCTAATCTCGCACCGAGTCTTTTCGAGGCGAGTATCTTTTTCCGTCCCTGTCTTTCAGAACTCTCTTTGCAAAAACTTCGACCTTCAAGGGATTCCTACCAATGCTCTTCCCAACAAGATGATGATTAAGAAGATTAGAGGATCAAACCCCACACCAATATGGAAGAAGAGGAAAAGGAAGGACTTCTCCGATGAAGAGGACTACGAGCCGTCTGAAGAGGAGGAAGATGAAGCTGGAGAGGATGAAGAAGAAGAGGAGGATCCCGAGTACGTCACCAACATTGAGAACAAAGGGAAGCTTCTCCCATCTACTATCCCTCTCGATGTGGTGAGGGTGGTAGAACCTCCAAATAGTATGATGCGAATTACACGAAGGAGTACTAGTGGAAGAGTTCCTAGAAACTATCTTGCCTCTAGAAATCCAGTTGCTAATCTTAATCGCAGGGAATACATGCGTGTTCCCACCAAAGAGCTTCCAGGGGAGTGGGATACTAATATCCCCAAGAAGGAGGAAAGAGGTTGTAGCTCGGAGTGTAAACTTAGCAAGGAGAAAGCTGGGAAAAACTCTGCGAAGACCTTACCAAGAGCACCATGGAGTTCAAGAAGGCTTACAACCTCATAATGTGAATTCTCAAGGACATCCAGGCTCATTATCATCCCAAGGAACCCAAGGAGGAAAAGAATAAGTGGAAGATCTACACCAACAACTTAATCTTGGGGAGTTCCACTTAGTCTTTTATGACTTTTAGTTTATCATATTGCATCTAGTAATGGTTTTTAGTTTGGGTGTGCTTTTACCTTTTGTCTATCAGTTATCTTAGCATTTGCAAAGTTCTCAGAGCATTATCTTATATCTATGGTCAAGTGGTTTTTAAATAAATAAGAAGTATGGTGTCATCCATGGTTCTCTTATTTGGAGATTTATGGATAATACTCATGCGAGTGAATGCATCATATCTAGAAGGTTCAGTTACATCTTACCTTGAAATAGATTAATTTGAGTATGGTGTACAAGCATAGAATTAATCTCAATACACAAAGAAAGAAATAAAGAAAGATAAAGAGAAAAGGAAAGAAAGAAAGAGAAAAGTAAAAAACCCTTGTGGTGGCCATAATCACTACAAGAAAGTTGCCATGGCCGACGAAGTTGAAGTCGCGCCGTGGTTGCTGGTGTACCATGGCCGACGATTTTGGTCCCTCCGTGGTGCATGTCAAAACTTTTTTTTTCTCGTTTTTGAGGCCACCTAGCCCGACGAAAGCGGCCAAAACGTCGCGTATGGTGGCCCGGGACGTGGTGCATCGCGAATTCTCGGGTTCGCCGGCCGAGTCAACGCAAATCCGCACCGCCGAGGGATGTAGGGCCCGGATGGCAGCCTCTCCGGCATTGTTTTTTTTCTCGATCGCGCCATCTCGTTCAACGTTCTCCGATCGAGCCGTTTACGATGCAGGATCATGGGTCCCGCATGTCATCCTCTATGAACCAAAATTCTTTCTATTCTTGGATTTTTTTTGACCCCCGATTTCTCGGCTACTTCCTTTTTCTTTTGATCCCTTGCCGCCTTGGAAACGTTGAGACCGCCGTCGCTAAATGGGACCCGCATGTCATCCTCTATGTGCAATCAACTTTCTTTTCTTGGAGTTTTTTTTGGCACCTCAAATTTGGTCACTTGCCTTTTTCTTTCGATCCCCTGCCGCCTCTCAAACGGTGATACCGCCGTCGCTAACCGGGACCCGCATGTCATCCTCTATGCACTATAAAACTTTCTTTTCTTGAATTATTTTTGGCACCTCATATTTGGTCACTTACCTTTTTCTTTCGATCCCCCGCCGCCTCTCAAACGGTGATACCGCTCGTCGCTAAATGGGACCCGCATGTCATCCTCTATGTACTATAAAACTTTCTTTTCTTGGAGTTTTTTTTGGCACCTCAAATTTGGTCACTTGCCTTTTTCTTTCGATCCCCGCCGCCTCTCAAACGGTGATACCGCTGCCGCTAAATGGGACCCGCATGTCATCCTCTATGTACTATAAAACTTTCTTTTCTTGAATTATTTTTGGCACCTCATATTTGGTCACTTACCTTTTTCTTTCGATCTCATGCCACGTTTGAAACGTTGAGGAACCCGCAGGCTCATGGGACCCACATGTCATCCTCTATGTACTATAAAAGTTCATTTTCTTGGTTTTTTTTCACCCTCTGATTTTTGGCAATTTCTTTTTTCTTTTGATCCCCTCGCGCCTCTCAAACGGTGATACCGCTGCTGCTAAATCGGACCCGCATGTCATCCTCTATGTACTATAAAACTTTCTTTTCTTGAATTATTTTTGGCTGCTCATATTTTTTCACTTGCCTTTTTCTTTCGATCCCCCGCCGCCTCTCAAACGGTGATACCGCCGTCGCTAAATGGGACCCGCATGTCATCCTCTATGTACTATAAAACTTTCTTTTCTTGAATTATTTTTGGCTCCCGATATTTTTTCACTTGCCTTTTTCTTTCGATCTCATGCCACGTTTGAAACGTTGAGAGACCCGCCGGCTCATGGGACCCGCATGTCATCCTCTATGTGCTATAAAAGTTTCCTTTGTTGGATTTTTTTTCACCCTCTCGATTTTTGGCTTGCCTTTTTCTTTTGATCCCCCGCCCCCTTTGAAACGTTGAGTAAGCTCGTTGGCTCAAGGGACCCGCATGTCATCCTCTATGTCCATCAACTTTCTTTTCTTGGATTTTTTTTCACCCCCTAATTACTAGCTACTTTCTTTTTCTTTTGATCTCAAGCCGCATTACAAACATTGAGACCGCCGCTGCAAAATGGGACCCACATGTCATCCTCTATGTACAATAAATCTTGGATTATTTTTGGCTCCTGATATTTGGTCACTTGCCTTTTTCTTTCGATCTCATGCCACCTTTGAAACGTTGAGTAAGCTGCCGGCTCATGGGTCCCGCATGTCATCCTCTACGAACAATAAAAGTTTCCTTTCTTGGAGTTATTTTTGACCCCTAATTTCTCGGCTATTTGCCTTTTTCTTTTGATCCCCTCGCCCCCTTTGAAACGATGAGGACGCTGTTGGCAGGTCGGTCCCACATGTCATCCTCTATGAACAATAAAAGTTTCCTTCGGTGGATTTATTTTTGACCCCTAATTAATTTCTGGCTATTTCCTTTTTTTTTTCTTTTGATCCCCTGCCGCCTTGGAATTGTTGAGAATGCTGCTGCCTCATTTTTCTTTTGGTCCTGTGCCGCCTTGGAAACGTTGAGACCGCTGCTACAAAATGGGACCCGCATGTCATCCTCTATGTACAATAAAGTTTCTTTTCTTGGATTATTTTTGGCTCCCGATATTATGTCACTTGGCTTTTTCTTTCGATCTCATGCCGACTTTGAAACGTTGAGGATGCCGCTGCCTCATGGGTCCCGCATGTCATCCTCTCGTAACGATAAATGTTTTCTTTTCTTGTATTTTTTTACCAACTCGATTTTTGGCTTTTTTTTATTTTCGATCCCCCGCCGCCTTTGAAACGTTGACGACGCTCGCCGGCTCATGGGTCCCCGATGTCGCCCTCCCGTACAAGAAACATGTGATATTTTATTTTGCGTACAATAAACGTTGTATTTCGCTCTGAGCTATTGCAAACGGATAAATTAAATCTTTATATCTACATAAACAAACTTATATGTTGAATCTCCTTGTTTTTTGTTTTTGCGAAGCATAGGACTTTCCTGTTTTTTTTTTAGAAAAATTCGACCTTTCCCGTTTTGGAGTGGGCTGAAATTGTACGAGTCAAAAGGCCCAAGCAGATAGTTCGAAGGCCCGGATGTCCAGTACACGCCCAATTGAAATCTTTCTTTTCTTGGATTTTTTTTCACACCCCGATTTCTCGGCTACTTCATTTTTCTTTCGGTCCCGTGCCGCCTTGGAAGCGTTGAGACCGCTGCTATAAAATGGGACCCGCATGTCATCCTCTATGTACAATAAAGTTTCTTTCTTGGATTATTTTTGGCTCCCGATATTATGTCACTTGCCTTTTTCTTTCAATCTCATGCCGACTTTGAAACGTTGAGGAAGCCGCTGGCTCATGGGTCCCGCATGTCATCCTCTATGAACAATAAAAGTTTCCTTTGTTGGATTTATTTTTTTCCCCTAATTTCTGGCTATTTGCCTTTTTCTTTTGATCCCCGCCCCCTTTGAAACGATGACGACGCAGCTCGGCAAGTCGGTCCCACATGTCATCCTCTATGAACAATAAAAGTTTCCTTTGATGGATTTATTTTTGACCCTAATTAATTTCTCGGCTATTTCCTTTTTTTCTTTTGATCCCCCGCCGCCTTGAAATAGTTGAGGATGCCGCTGCCTCATGGGTCCCGCATGTCATCCTCTCGTAAAGGTAAATGTTTCTTTTCTTGAATTTGTTTACCAACCGATTTTTGGCTTATTTTTCTTTCGATCTCCTCGCCACCTTTAAAACGTTGACGACGCCGCCGGCTCATGGGTCCCCAATGTCAGCTCTCCCCATACCGCAAATCCTCTTTCTCGCAAAGGTTGTATTTCTAGATAGATAAGGTGGATTCGAATCCGCCATGGTTCAGTGCAGCTCGTGTAAGCCTTCTTGCACCGATTAATGGAAGTAGTGTATAGCAAGGTCAAGACATGTGGCTCGGTGTAATGAATCTATTTGAATCATGTTGTGGGTTCAATCTCGATAGTTCTCTAACAGGTCAGCCAAAATAGAAATTAAGTTTTTTTCTAAAACGGAAATGCAAATTAAGATGAACACAAACATTAGTTATCATAATAGCCGATCATACATACATACTTGCTAAGAGCAAAAGCTTGCCGCAGTTTTACCACCCATACAATTAATTAGCAGCTCGTATAAGATAACCTTATATAAGTATAACTACAAATGCATTTGCTAAGGGCTCATGGGGCAACAGTAACTAGACAACCGCGAACTTTATGACCAGCATGTCACAGCCGGCATCGAAAGATCTTGACCTTCAACTTTGATCCAATGCGAAGTTTGGCACCGTCAATGAACTTTTTCCACCCGGAAGTAACAGCCAAGCGGCCATCCGTGGGACCGACGGAGTACCGTCCCTCCACGGTGAGACCTTCACTCTCCATGACGAGGGAAATCTTGCCCCTTCGGCCAGCATTGAGATCCTTGGCGATACTTTTAGGCAATTTCTGATTCAAAGCAAGAGATACCACCAAAAATTAGTCAATGGCACCAATGCACTGAACCATGTGAGACTTTGAGCAGAGAAGGCATCAAGATAAGAGCAAGCTATGTCGTCATATACTCACGAACATAGCCTTCGGATGCGTCCCGGTCACCACACGGGTGGCCACAGCAATGAGCTGAGACCTCGGTGATCCGGCCGGGCAGGTGCAGGAGCCTGGGCTGGTACACGAGCCGGTGCCGATGCAGGAGACTCGCCGGGCGAGGTGCGTGAACGGTGCCTCTAGAGGAACCGGTGGCCTGCTGAGACTCGCTGGGCAGGTGCGAGAACACGGTGCAGCTAGAGGAACC
>NC_061512.1:181439408-181454452 GCF_022539505.1 Lolium rigidum | reverse complement strand
ACCTCTATGCCGCCTGTACAAAGGTCTAAGGAGAAAGTTCGCATTGGATTTCTCGCTTTTGATTATTCTCAACTTAGACATCCATACCGGGACAACATAGACAACAGATAATGGACTCCTCTTTAATGCATAAGCATGTAGCAACAATTAATGTTCTCATATGAGATTGAGGATATATGTCCAAAATCGAAACTTCCACCATGATTCATGGCTTTAGTTAGCGGCCCAATGTTCTTCTCTAACAATATGCATGCTCTAACCATTAAATGAGTGGTAAATCTCCCTTACTTCGGACAAGACGGACATGCATAGCAACTCACATGATATTCAACAAAGAGTAGTTGATGGCGTCCCCGGGAACATGGTTATCGCACAACAAGCAACTTAATAAGAGATAAAGTGCATAAGTACATATTCAATACCACAATAGTTTTTAAGCTATTTGTCCCATGAGCTATATATTGCAAAGGTAAAGAATGGAAATTTTAAAGGTAGCACTCAAGCAATTTACTTTGGAATGGCGGAGAAATACCATGTAGTAGGTAGGTATGGTGGACACAAATGGCATAGTGGTTGGCTCAAGGGTTTTGGATGCATGAGAAGTATTCCCTCTCGATACAAGGTTTAGGCTAGCAAGGTTATTTGAAACAAACACAAGGATGAACCGGTGCAGCAAAACTCACATAAAAGACATATTGTAAACATTATAAGACTCTGCACCGTCTTCCTTGTTGTTCAAAACTCAATACTAGAAATTATCTAGACTTTAGAGAGACCAAATATGCAAACCAAATTTTAGCAAGCTCTATGTATTTCTTCATTAATGGGTGCAAAGTATATGATGCAAGAGCTTAAACATGAGCACAACAATTTCCAAGTATCAAATTATTCAAGACATTTTAGAATTACTACATGTAGCATTTCCCGATTCCAACCATATAACAATTTAACGAAGAAGATTCAACCTTCGCCATGAATACTATGAGTAAAGCCTAAGGACATATTTGTCCATATGCAACAGCGGAGCGTGTCTCTCTCCCACACAATGAATTCTAGGATCCATTTTATTCAAACAAAACAAAAAACAAAAACAAACCGACGCTCCAAGTAAAGCACATAAGATGTGATGGAATAAAAATATAGTTTCGGGGGAGGAACTCGATAATGTTGTCCATGAAGAAGGGGATGCCTTGGGCATCCCCAAGCTTAGACGCTTGAGTCTTCTTAAAATATGCAGGGGTGAACCACCGGGGCATCCCCAAGCTTAGAGCTTTCACTCTCCTTGATCATATTGTATCATCTCCCTCTCTTGATCCTTGAAAACTTCCTCCACACCAAACTCGAAACAACTCATTAGAGGGTTAGTGCATAATAAAAATTCACATGTTCAGAGGTGACATAATCATTCTTAACACTTCTGGACATTGCACAAAGCTACTGGACATTAATGGAACAAAGAAATTCATCCATCATAGCAAAAGAGGCAACGCGAAATAAAAGGCAGAATCTGTCAAAACGAACGATCCGTAAAGACGGATTTTATTGAGGCACCAGACTTGCTCAAATGAAAATGCCCAAATTGAATGAAAGTTGCGTACATATCTAAGGATCACGCACGTAAATTGTCATATTTTTCTGAGCTACCTACAGAGAGACAGGTCGAAATTCGTGACAGCAAAGAAATGCGATTTCGTGCGGTAATCCAAATCTAGTATGAACCTTACTATCAACGACTTTACTTGGCACAACAATGCACAAAACTAAGATAAGGAGAGGTTGCTGCAGTAGTAAACAACTTCCAAGACTCAAATAAAAAATAAAAGTGCAGAAGTAAAAACATGGGTTGTCTCCCATAAGCGCTTTTCTTTAACGCCTTTCAGCTAGGCGCAGAAAGTGTATATCAAGTGTTATCAAGAGATGGAGCATTGACATCATTACCGGGGGTGTTGGGAGTTTTCTCAACCATGCATAGTATGTTGGATACATAAGTTTCAGCGGCTCCCTTTTCATTAGTCTTGGGCTTGCTACTCTCATCAAACAAATTTTCAGGAACAAGCCAAGCATAATTATCATCTAGAGCTTCATGCATCGCTAGGAGCTTACATGGTATTGGTGCTTTAATCTCTTGTGACGCCCCGGAACCGGTATCCTGAGGATTCCAGCGATCCCGCCGAAATCCGCACGATATCGATTCTGAGACGCCCTCCGACACGACGTGCGCGACGAATCACACACGTGATGCCAGAGGAATTAACACGAGCGGTAACATTACAACATGATTACAATATAGCCCACAAGATACATATATTACAACAATGACTCCAACGAGTCAAGATACAAATATACAATACAAAGATCCAAATCATACATAAGATCGAATACGTCCGAGTACGGACAAGATACAAATTGGACTAAGAGTCCTAAAGATAAGCAGCGGCGTCCATAACCCTGCCCAGGCCAAGCCGGAAGGGTAACCTTGCTAACGTCGTCATCTTGTACCTGTCGAAGTCGGGCCATCGGTTGCCGACAAAAAGGAGGAAGCAAAAGAGAAAGAGGAAAGGCGAGAGTAAGTACCAAGGAACGAACTCCGACACGTACTTAGCGAGACTAGAAATGGCTATGCTCGCCGGGCGAGTATAAATATATATCGCCTGGGGCTATATGGTAGGTTTAGCGGCAGCAAAACTATAACCAATAGAGACACGCTACAACATCCGTCTAATCGGAGAAGATAAGAGAGCGCACAAGGTAACGGTATAAATACTACACAAACATAACCCAGACCAAATACACATATCCCCTTCAACAATTGCGAAGAGGCAATGTAAAAGGCACTCAACGGTGGACAAGTTTTATTAGGTATCGGTTGTAGTAATGCTATATTACTACGCAAGTTATTATCAGATTATTAACAACAAGTATAAGGTGTAAGTTGTTCTATGATCAAGCTATACAGCTCCAAGTCATCCATAACCGCGGACACGACTTATCGATAAGATGTACACCCTGCAGGGGTTGCCCAAATGTAACCATACGCATGCTCGACCCACTTACGACAGGTGGATGTCTCACAACAAGACCGTTCCCAGTTCAACAAGAAAGTCTAGGGGGCCACCCGACTAAGCTACCCGTAACGAAGTCCGGCCGTACTCGAAGCGGACTCGGTGGTTTGCGTTAACGGCTAGGCGTGCAAACCACACGCTCGCTAAACGTTCCACGGGGTACGATACAGAATATAAACACCCGAAGGCAACAGGAAGTAAACACCCGAAGGCAAAAATATATAAACATGCATGCGCCAAATAAAACCAAGGTTGTGGCCCCCTTTTCAACTGACTTGAGAAAAGGTAATGAGTGAGGGGGGGTCCCAATAATCGTCCCCACGCATGGGTAGAGCGCTCAATCTCGGAACGGATAACAAGAACTCGGGTCCTAGGGGACATTAGCGAGTCAAAGTTCCGATGCTTTCGCAAAGGGGCTCACAGATGCCTCTGCTTACAATTTTAGTTGTTAACAAATAAGTAAAGCATGTGTATCTCCAACAACTGATATAGCATGTGATAACCTCCCAACAACCCAACATATGCCGATAACAGATCGAGATAAACAACGGATCCTAAACACGTCTACGACTCGCAAGGCTCAAACATCAAGCAACGGCTATGGATAAGGAATGGTACATATAGGATTATTATGGTAAACAAGTGGAATAGGACACGTGACTCGATAAAGAATCGCAACATAAGGATAGCAAGTGCGAGGGAGAGAGTAAATAGGTGAAGAGAGAGGGCTCGCCTGTGAAAAGCTGCAGAAGAACTTGTCGGAGAACTCGTCGTATCTCACATCAACACTTCGTGATCCTATCCCGAGAAGAAGCAAATGCTGGACAAACAGCGAATGCAAATCTTACTACTACGGCAAAAGAATCAGCATGATCATGATATAATATGCATGGCATGGCAAACATGATGCGATGCAACTTATCCATATTAATCGGAGTCGGAACCCCGAGCAAACAAGTTAGGTTGGAGTTGCATTTCTACCGGCAATTTAAGTGTTGATTAGCATGGCATAACATTGCAGGGGTGAGCTACATCAAAGTTAAATGGAACCGGGACAACATTTATATAATATCCCACATATTCCATGTGTTCCATATTAGGTAATAATGCAAACTATCACGAATTTATATGATGCATAAGGAAACAACAAGCATGGATGGCATATTCATGTTCCTCTCATTTTTCTGATCAAAATTCATATCTAACACTTTTCATTTCGAGTTACCAATTAAAAGTTATTAGCAGTTTAGTTTTTATTATTTAAAATAGTTAAACAGGTTTTATTTTAATTAGAAAAGGACCCAGAAAACATATTCAGCCGGGGGGGAGAACCCCGGGTTTATTTTAAAAAGAAGCAGGGGGTTATCTTGGAAACTGATAGCCACAGGGACTGCGGGTTGAAGCGAAGAAAGCTGCAGGGGGCTTTTTGAATAAAAGCTCATATCTGGATCGGTGCGGTTTTTCTCACCCGCGTGGGACTTAGCCCGTGAGGCAGACAGGTGGGGCCAGGCTGGTGACGTGGCGCCAGCGTGGCGGAGCTTGGTCGACAGGGGGTGATGCCGCGCGCGTTCCTGAGGCGACGGTGACCGCGGCGGCATGGCGAACGCCCGGGCGAAGCAGGGCGCCCCAGGACACGAAAACTGGGGAAAACGACGCGCCTCGCTGGCGCAGACCAAGAGGAGGTGGCGCCGGGCACAGGGGGTCGACGGAGGCTCGCCGGCGACGGTGTTCTGCGGAGAACGCGGCCGGCATCAACAACAAGAAGATCTACCAGGAAGCAAAAGAGGGGTATATTATTTCCAGGAGGTAGAGGGAGGTACCAGGAACTCGTAGGAGTGGTCGAGGTCACCGGAGGAGAACTGGAGGCGCCGGAATTGATGAAATCGCTGCCGGACTTCGAAGAAGGGAACAAAGTTTTGGCGGCAACTGCGAGCGTCCGGCCTCGATTCCTTTGGCGTGGAGGAAGATGGAGATGAGGCGCATCTCGTGACGCGCTCGGTTTGGCGGCGGACGTGCCTGAACGGTGGCGCGACGGTGAGGAGCTCACGGTTGTGCTCGATGGCCTCACAGAGAGAAGAGAAAAAAAAGGGGAAGATGGTTGGCGGCGCTGAGGGAGGAGAACTCTAGGGTTTGCTTCTGCGCAGATGGGATTTAAGAGGGGAGGGAGGAGCAGGTGAGGTGCGGTGGCGTGGTGGTGGAGGACCACAGTCACGCCGATGGCGTGCTCTCGCTGAGAAGACGACAAGGGAAAAGGCGTACCGGTTCGTCCAGAACAGTGGGCTGAGAGGGAGATGGCTTGGGCCAGAGAAAGAAGAGAGATGGGCCACCGGGTAAGGAAGAAAGGAGAGAGGGACTTGGGCCAGGGAGAGAGGGAGAGGCCCAGGAGAGAGGGAAGGGATTTTTCTTTAAAAAAAATTGTTTTTCTTTTCTCTCTTTGTTTTAAAACAGATTTGAAACCCTTTTAAAACTAAACCAAAACAATACCAGATTTTATTTTGAATATGAAAATATTTGAAATAGTTTTATGTTAGGGTTTGTTGAATGACAAGAGGGGGAAGGTTTATTAATAAAACCATACGAGAGGGAAACAAAACATTTTAGGGTTTATAAAATAGTTTTTATTTTATTTTGTGAAACCATGGATGATATGATGCATGATGCATGATGATGCACAAAAGAAAAACAACCAACAAATCTAATAGGGGTACTACCCGGGGCCGTTACAATTGACACCACTAACAAGGAACCTCGCCCCGAGGTTCCACGCCATGGTACGGGGGAGAGAGGTGAACTATTGGGTCTTCAGGCGACGTGTCGATCTCCTCGACACCACTAACAAGAATTATTGCTCACCTCGACGATGGTGCACTTCTGTCGGATCCTCCGAAGATCGAACCTATTAGGATAAGGCAAAGATCGTCCAACCCGCGTCGGAACCTAAGACTCGAGAAAAACTCAGATAAGAGAGATGACTCAAAACTCGTAAAGGCAAGATCAGAAAGAATTGAGGTAAGGAGAAAATTCAGAGCTAATTAGAACTATCCAACGAATTTTAGAAAATAGTTTTGACACTAGACACAACAACGTCCGTGGTAAGGTTATCCTACAGGCTGGACTAGTGGGGTACCGTCAACCTGGCTCTGATACCAACTTGTGACGCCCCGGAACCGGTATCCTGAGGATTCCAGCGATCCCGCCGAAATCCGCACGATATCGATTCTGAGACGCCCTCCGACACGACGTGCGCGACGAATCACACACGTGATGCCAGAGGAATTAACACGAGCGGTAACATTACAACAGGATTACAATATAGCCCACAAGATACATATATTACAACAACGACTCCAACGAGTCAAGATACAAATATACAATACAAAGATCCAAATCATACATAAGATCGAATACATCCGAGTACGGACAAGATACAAATTCGACTAAGAGTCCTGAAGATAACCAGCGGCGTCCATAACCCCGCCTGAGCCAAGCCGGAAGGGTAACCTTGCTAACGTCGTCATCTTGTACCTGTCGAAGTCGGGCCATCGGCTGCCGACAAAAGGGAGGAAGCAAAAGAGAAAGAGGAAAGGCGAGAGTAAGTACCAAGGAACGAACTCCGGCACGTACTTAGCGAGACTAGAAATGGCTATGCTCGCCGGGCGAGTATAAATATATATCGCCTGGGGCTATATGGTAGGTTTAGCGGCAGCAAAACTATAACCAATAGAGACACGCTACAACATCCGTCTAATCAGAGAAGATAAGAGAGCGCACAAGGTAACGGATAAATACTACACAAACATAACCCAGACCAAATACACATATCCCCTTCAACAATTGCGAAGAGGCAATGTAAAAGGCACTCAACGGTGGACAAGTTTTATTAGGTATCGGTTGTAGTAATGCTATATTACTACGCAAGTTATTATCAGATTATTAACAACAAGTATAAGGTGTAAGTTGTTCTATGATCAAGCTATACAGCTCCAAGTCGTCCATAACCGCGGACACGGCTTATCGATAAGATGTACACCCTGCAGGGGTTGCCCAAATGTAACCATACGCATGCTCGACCCACTTACGACAGGTGGATGTCTCACAACAAGACCGTTCCCAGTTCAACAAGAAAGTCTAGGGGGGCCACCCGACTAAGCTACCCGTAATGAAGTCCGGCCATACTCCGAAGCGGACTCAGGGTTTGCGTTAACGGCTAGGCGTGCAAACCACACGCTTCGCTAAACGTTCCGCGGGGTACAGTACAGAATATAAACACCCGAAGGCAACAGGAAGTAAACACCCGAAGGCAAAAATATATAAACATGCATGCGCCAAATAAAACCAAGGTTTTGGCCCCCTTTCCAACTGACTTGAGAAAAGGTAATGAGTGAGGGGGGGTCCCAATAATCGTCCCCACGCATGGGTAGAGCGCTCAATCTCGGAACAGATAACAAGAACTCGGGTCCTAGGGGACATTAGCGAGTCAAAGTTCGATGCTTTCGCAAAGGGGCTCACAGATGCCTCTGCTTACAATTTTAGTTGTTAACAAATAAGTAAAGCATGTGTATCTCCAACAACTGATATAGCATGTGATAACCTCCCAACAACCCAACATATCTCGATAACAGATCGAGATAAACAACAGATCCTAAACACGTCTACGACTCGCAAGGCTCAAACATCAAGCAACGGCTATGGATAAGGAATGGTACATATAGGATTATTATGGTAAACAAGTGGAATAGGACACGTGACTCGATAAAGAATCGCAACATAAGGATAGCAGTGCGAGGGAGAGAGTAAATAGGTGAAGAGACAGGGCTCGCCTGTGAAAAGCTGCAGAAGAACTTGTCGGAGAACTCGTCGTATCTCACATCAACACTTCGTGATCCTATCCCGAGAAGAAGAAAATGCTGGACAAACAACGGATGCAAATCTTACTACTACGGCAAAAGAATCAGCATGATCATGATATAATATGCATGGCATGGCAAACATGATGCGATGCAACTTATCCATATTAATCGGAGTCGGAACCCCGAGCAAACAAGTTAGGTTGGAGTTGCATTTCTACCGGCAATTTAAGTGTTGATTAGCATGGCATAACATTGCAGGGGTGAGCTACATCAAAGTTAAATGGAACCGGGACAACATTTATATAATATCCCACATATTCCATGTGTTCCATATTAGGTAATAATGCAAACTATCACGAATTTATATGATGCATAAGGAAACAACAAGCATGGATGGCATATTCATGTTCCTCTCATTTTTCTGATCAAAATTCATATCTAACACTTTTCATTTCGAGTTACCAATTAAAAGTTATTAGCAGTTTAGTTTTTATTATTTAAAATAGTTAAACAAGTTTTATTTTAATTAGAAAAGGACCCAGAAAACATATTCAGCCGGGGGGGAGAACCCCGGGTTTATTTTAAAAATAAGCAGGGGGTTATCTTGGAAACTGATAGCCACAAGGACTGCGGGTTGAAGCGAAGAAAGCTACAGGGGGCTTTTTGAATAAAAGCTCAGATCTGGATCGGTGCGGTTTTTCTCACCCGCGTGGGACTTAGCCCGTGAGGCAGACAGGTGGGGCCAGGCTGGTGACGTCGCGCCAGCGTGGCGGAGCTTGGTCGACAGGGGGTGATGCCGCGCGCGTTCCTGAGGCGACGGTGACCGCGGCGGCATGGCAAACGCCCGGGCGAAGCAGGGCGCCCAGGACGCGAAAACTGGCGCAAACGACGCGCCTCGCTGGCGCAGACCAAGAGGAGGTGGCGCTGGGCACAGGGGGTCGACGGAGGCTCGCCGGCAACGGTGTTCTGTGGAGAACGCGGCCGGCATCAACGACAAGTAGATGTACCAGGAAGCAAAAGAGGGGTATATTATGTCCAGGAGGTAGAGGGAGGTACCAGGAACTCGTAGGAGTGGTCGAGGTCACCGGAGGAGAACTGGAGGCGCCGGAATTGATGAAATCGCTGCCGGACTTCGAAGAAGGGAACAACGTTTTGGCGGCAATTGTGAGCGTCCGGCCTCGATTCCTTTGGCGTGGAAGAAGATGGAGATGAGGCGCATCTCGTGACGCGCTCGGTTTGGCGGCGGACGTGCCTGAACGGTGGCGCGACGGTGAGGAGCTCACGGTTGTGCTCGATGGCCTCACAGAGAGAAGAGAAAAAAAAGGGAAGATGGTTGGCGGCGCTGAGGGAGGAGAACTCTAGGGTTTGCTTCTGCGCAGATGGAATTTAAGAGGGGAGGGAGGAGCAGGTGAGGTGCGGTGGCGTGGTGGTGGAGGACCACAGTCACGCCGATGGCGTGCTCTCGCTGAGAAGACGACAAGGGAAAAGGCGTACCGGTTCGTCCAGAAAAGTGGGCTGAGAGGGAGATGGCTTGGGCCAGAGAAAGAAGAGAGATGGGCCACCGGGTAAGGAAGAGAGAGGGACTTGGGCCAGGGAGAGAGGGAGAGGCCCAGGAGAGAGGGAAGGGATTTTTCTTTAAAAAAAATTGTTTTTCTTTTCTCTCTTTGTTTTAAAACAGATTTGAAACCCTTTTAAAACTAAACCAAAACAATACCAGATTTTATTTTGAATATGAAAATATTTGAAATAGTTTTATGTTAGGGTTTGTTGAATGACAAGAGGGGGAAGGTTTATTAATAAAACCATACGAGAGGGAAACAAAACATTTTAGGGTTTATAAAATAGTTTTTATTTTATTTTGTGAAATCATGGATGATATGATGCATGATGCATGATGATGCACAAAAGAAAAACAACCAACAAATCTAATAGGGGTACTACCCGGGGTCGTTACATCTCCCCACCATTATTAACACTATTAGTGTACTTAATTCTATCTATATCCATTTTTTCAAGTGTTCTTTTAAAATCGGTGATTGTACCAAGCCCCTCATGCTTACTAAAAACTTTTCTAGCTTCTTTAGCTATATCTGCAAATTCTCGCACTAAGACTTTTAGAACAAAATCTCTCTTCTCTCCCCGCTCCATATCAGAAAGTGTAAGAAACATGTGTTATATCAGAAAGTGTAAGAAACATGTGTTGTAACAAACAGAGGCATCTTCATAAGTAGGGACAGCTTTTGCAAGGGGTATATCTTTAAGATCTTCATGCATACTAACATGGGTGAAAAATTCTTCTATATTATCTCTTCCAATTATAGACCCTTGTCCCACAGGTATATCTTTTACAATAAAATTAAAAGGAAACATGTTGAAATAAGTAAAGCAAATGCAAGTAACTAATTTTTTTGTGTTTTTTATATAGAGAACAAGACAGTAAATAAAGTAAAGCTAGCAACTTTTTTTTTTGTGTTTTGATATAATGCAGCAAACAAAGTAGTAAATAAAATAAAGCAAGACAAAAACAAAGTAAAGAGGTTGGATTGTGGAGACTCCCCTTGCAGCGTGTCTTGATCTCCCCGGCAACGGCGCCAGAAAACAGTCTTGATGCGCGTAGATGACACGTCCGTTGGGAACCCCAAGAGGAAGGTGTGATGCGCACATCAGTAAGTTTTCCCTCAGTAAGAAACCAAGGTTTAATCGAACCAATAGGAGTCAAGAAGCACGTTGAAGGTTGATGGCGGCGGGATGTAGTGCGGCACAACACCAGGGATTCCGGCGCCAACGTGGAACCTGCACAACACAACCAAAGTACTTTGCCCCAACGTAATGATGAGGTTGTCAATCTCACCGGCTTGCTGTAACAAAGGATTAGATGTATAGTGTGGATGATGATTGTTTGCAGAAAACGAGTAGAACAAGTATTGCAAGTAGATTGTATTCGATGTAAAAGAATGGACCGGGGTCCACAGCTCACTAGAGGTGTCTCTCCCATAAGATAAATAGCATGTTGGGTGAACAAATTACAGTCGGGCAATTGACAAATAGAGAGGGCATGACCATGCACATACATGATATGATGAGTAGAGTGAGATTTAATTGGGCATTACCACAAAGTACATAGACCGCTATCCAGCATGCATCTATGCCTAAAAAGTCCACCTTCAGGTTATCATCCGAACCCCTTCCAGTATTAAGTTGCAAACAACAGACAATTGCATTAAGTATGGTGCGTAATGTAATCAATAACTACATCCTCGGACATAGCATCAATGTCTTATCCCTAGTGGCAACAGCACATCCACAACCTAAGAACTTTCTGTCACTGTCCCAGATTTAATGGAGGCATGAATGAACCCACTATCGAGCATAAATACTCCCTCTTGGAGTTAAGAGTAAAAACTTGGCCAGAGCCTCTACTAATAACGGAGAGCATGCAAGATCATAAACAACACATAGTTAATAGATTGATAATCAACATAACATAGTATTCTCTATCCATCGGATCCCGACAAACACAACATATAGCATTACAGATAGATGATCTTGATCATGTTAGGCAGCTCACAAGATCCGACAATGAAGCACATAAGGAGAAGACGACCATCTAGCTACTGCTATGGACCCATAGTCCAGGGGTGAACTACTCACTCATCACTCCGGAGGCGAACATGGCGGTGAAGAGTCCTCCGGGAGATGATTCCCCTCTCCGGCAGGGTGCCGGAGGCGATTTCCTGAATCCCCCGAGATGGGATTGGTGGCGGCGTCTCTGGAAGGTTTTCCGTATCGTGGCTCTCGGTACTGGGGGTTTCGCGACGAAGACTATATGTAGGCGGAAGGGCAGCCTCGGAGGGGTCACGGGGGGCCCACACGCTAGGGCCGCGCGGGCCCCCCTTGGGCCGCGCCGCCCTAGTGTGGCGACGCCCCGTGGCCCCACTTCGTCTTCTCTTCGGTCTTCTGGAGGCTTCGTGGCAAAATAGGCCCCTGGGCGTTGATTTCGTCCAATTCCGAGAATATTTCCTTACTAGGATTTCTGAAACCAAAAACAGCAGAAAACAAAGAATCGGCTCTTCGGCATCTCGTTAATAGGTTAGTGCCGGAAAATGCATAAATACGACATAAAGTATGCATAAAACATGTGGATATCATCAATAATGTGGCATGGAACATAAGAAATTATCGATATGTCGGAGACGTATCACCGGTGCGTCTCGAGAAGAACGATGGGGAGGGGAAGCTTCTTCTTCGCACGGACGGAACGGGGAGGGGAAGCACTTCGCACGGACGGGGATAAGTTGTGTAGCGGTGGGTGGGGGGTCATGCGGCCGGGCCGCCCGGTAGGTGGTGTTTAATGGAGTTGCGTGTGTAATTTTCCGTGCACAAGGTTGAGGAATAGGCGGTTCCCTTTGCCGCGCGCACAATTCAAACTATCCCGCCCATCTAGTTTAAATTCTCCCTATTTTCGTTAAATCGACATAAAGTCATGTGAGTGGGTGGAAATTAGCAAAGTTGCTTGAAAATTAGTAAAACTCTGGAATTATCCTTTAAATATGCTCTACTTCCTGTGAAAATCGCGGTGTGGAGGCATGTTGAGCTGTTTTATTTGTACCTTCTTCATTAATACTCCCATTTTATGCACTTTGGATGGAAAGAAATCATTTGTACATAAATTTTGACAACGCCATTTGCAAACATTAATTGTTTTACATGCCAAGATGCACCCATCCACCAAATATGGGGCAAAAGTTTATCACAATCTAGATATATATGTATAATTAGTGAGGGACCCCTTTTGATTTTGTGCAATTTCCACTAATTAGCTAGAGAGAAGGGGTCGATTAATTAGGCCATGTTAGGGGCTATGTGTTTTAGATTAGGGTTGTGTGGATTCAAATACAACTTCTATATTTGTGTGCTATGATTAATCAAAACTAGACCGATCGACTGCGCACACATTATTAGAGGCACATGCCTTTGCGCACAAAGTGCATGTGTGTGTTGTTGGCCACCAACGAGAGAGCGGCGAGAGAGCGATTGAAATCTCCGAATTAAACACATATATAAGCATACATGGTTAGGCCATGCATGCATATTTATTATATATATTGTGAGGCAAATAAATTAAAGTACATGTGTATATATATAAGTGTGTTTCTTGGCCACCAACGATATATAGATCGAGAGAGAGAGATTGAAATATATATATCCCCAAGAATATCTTCAAACATGTATTGAAATATATGCACGAATGATATGCAAGGTATGCCATGCGCACATGCACACTAATTATATATATATTATGAGACAACTTAATCAAATGTGTTTTCATTCGAGATCGAGAACTTGTCAAAAATCAAGTTAATTAATTTATCAGCGCTAATTAGTTAATTGGTCGCCTACTTGATGCGTATATATATATAAGTGTGTTTCTTGGCCACCAACGATATATAGATCGAGATAACAGAGAGATTTAAATATATATATATATCCCCAAGAATATGTTAAAAAATATATTGAAATATATGCACGAATCAAGTTAATTAATTTATCAGCGCTAATTAGTTGGTCGCCTGCTTGATGCGCAATTAAGTGTCGTTGGCCTATATATGTAGGGTTTAGGGTTTAGGGTTAGCTAGGGGTTAGGGTTAGGGTTAGGGTTTAGGTTTTAGGGTTTAGTGTTTAGGGTTTAGGGTTTAGGACTTTAGGGTTTAGGGTTTAGTGTTTAGGGTGTTTAGGGGGTGTATGTTTAGGGTATAATTAGGGATTAGGGATTAGGGTTTAAGATTTAGGGATCATCGATCGAGTGCACACACACATTATTAGAGAGGCACCCGCGCCTTTGCGCATAAAGTGCATGCGTATATATAAGTGTGTTTTTTGGCCACCAACGATATATATAGATCGAGAGAGAGAGAGAGAGATTGAACTATATATATTTATCCCCAAGAATATGTTCAGATATATATTGAAATATATGCACGAATGATATGTGCAAGGTATGCCATGCGCTCATGCACACTAATTATATATATATATTATGAGGCAACTTAATCAAATGTGTTTTCATTCGAGAGAACTTGTCAAGATTCAAGTTAATTAATTTATCAGCGCTAATTAGTTGGTCGCTTGCTTGATGCGCAATTAAGTGTCGTTGGCCTATATATATATATGTAGGGTTTAATTAGGGTTTAGGGTTTAGGATTAGCTAGCTAGGGTTTTAGGGTTAGGGTTAAGGTTAATTAATTAGGGTTTAGGGTCTAGGGTTTAGGGTTTAGGGTTTAGGGTTTGGGGTTTGGGGTTTCGTGTTTAGGGTTTAGGGTCTGGGGTTAGGGTTTAGGGTTTAGGGTTTAGGGTGTAGTGTTTAGGGTTTAGGGTTTAGGGTTTAGGGTTTAGGGTTTAGGGTTTAGGGTTTAGTGTTTAGGGTGTTAATTTAGGGTGTACGTTTAGGGTATAATTAGGGATTAGGGATTAGGGTTTTAGGGTTTAAGGTTTAGGGATCATCGATCGAGTGCACACACACATTATTAGAGGCACCCGCGCCTTTGCGCATAAAGTGCATGCGTATATATATATATAAGTGTGTTTTTGGGCCACCAACGATATATATATAGATCGAGAGAGAAAGATTGAAATATATATATTTATCCCAAAGAAATATGTTCAGATATATATTGAAATATATACACAAATGATATGTGCAAGGTACGTATGCCATGCGCGCATGCACACTAATTGTATATATATATTATGAGGCAACTGTTATCACCAGATTTTAGACAAATCCAGAGGTGGGCCGGGCTTGGAAGATTACATGTGGAAGGTTCCTGAAGCGGCCTGGCACGAAGGGATTGGGCTGAATTGCCCGTGTATCTTTATGGTAGATTGTATATTAGATTAAAAGTTAGAGTTTGTCTCGTGCACGGTTTAGTGCACGCCCACATTAGAAAGTCCGCTGGACTATAAATATGTACCTAGGGTTTATGGAATAAACAACAACTCACGTTCAACTCCAAAACAAACCAATCTCGGCGCATCGCCAACTCCTTCATCTCGAGGGTTTCTATCGGGTAGCGACATGCTGCCTAGATCGCATCTTGCGATCTAGGCAGCACAAGCCCCACGTTGTTCATGC
>NC_061512.1:181383858-181439308 GCF_022539505.1 Lolium rigidum | reverse complement strand
GCCCTATAGCATTGGCGGCCCATTACGGTAGTGTGGGACCCACTTTCATTTTGGGCCGGCTCACTTACTTGCGGGCCGGCCGGTTAGCGAGGAAAGTGGGACCCACCTGTGCTTTTGGCCGGCCTCTGTCTTGTTGGGCCGGACCACTTGCTACATGATGGACCCCACATACTAAATGCGCCGGCCCTTTAAGAGGAAAGTGGGACCCACCTGCGTTTTTGGCTCGGCCCACTAGCGTGTTGGGCCGGCCCACTTGCTATATGGTGGACCCCACATACTAAATGGGCCGGCCCTTTAACTGGAAAGTGGGACCCACTGTGCTTTTGGCCGAGCACACTAGCTTGTTGGGCCGGCCCACTTGCTATATGGTGGACCCCACATACTAAATGGGTCGGCCCTTTAGCTGGAAAGTGGGACCCACTGTGTTTTTGGCCGGCCCACTATCTTGTTGGGCCGGCCCACTTGCTATATGGTGGACCCCACATACTAAATGGGCTGGCCCATTAACGAGGAAAGTGGGATCCACCTGCGCTTTTGGCCCGGCCCGCGGCTTGGTGGGCGGCCCATTTGATCTAATGTGGACCCCACGCACTAAATGGGCCGGCTAGATAGCGGGAAAGTGGGACCCACATGCTAGTGGGCCGGCCCAATAACTTCTTGAGCCGGCCCACTTGCTTTAAGGTGGACCCCACTTGGTAAATGGGCGGCTCGATAACATGAAAGTGGGTCCCACATGTTTTGTGGGCGGCCCTTTGCTCGTTGGCCAGGTCAAACGAGTGCATCGGCCGGCCCACATGCTTAGTGGGTCGGCCCATTAATGTTTTGACCGGTCAACCTTAGAGGTTAGGCCGGCCCACGTAACTAATGGACCGACCCGGCTATATAGTTGACCAGGTCAAACTAAGTCCGGTGGCCCGGCCCGCAAGCTTAATGGGCCGGCCCGCTTAAGACGTGGCGGGCCTCGTGTGGGCCTACCATCTACCACGGGGTTTCGGCGGTTAACGCCGGTCAGCGCCGGTTAACGGCGTACGCCACGTGTCGGTTGCATGGCGTCGGCGGTCAACGGGCTCCCGGAAACACTTACGCAACGGTCCGATTTTCGAGTGGCGGAAGGGCGCCCAAGCGCGACGGACCGAAAAAATCGTCGTAGGACTTTGCCTGACGCAGTTTCGACAACAGAACCCATATCGTCGGGTTAGGCCCATAGGCGACGAAAAATACCCTTTAGCGGACGATTTTGAGACGTTGTCTATCAGAACTTTTCTTGTAGTGAATTAAGGTAATTGTTAATCAGGGTTTGAATCCCTCTAATAAGGATTTAACAATATAACAAATAAAGAAAATTAGTTTTAATGTTTTCTTTATTTACTTAATGGTTTTTATTTAATTTGAAAAGTTTTACTAATTTTGAATTTTAATTGAATTTAGAATTAAAAATAAAGGCTTAATTAAGTAGGATTAAACAATTATTTTTTTCAAAAAAATAAATTTCGATATTATATTTTTGTTTGATAGATTTTATTTTTAGGAACATTTTGATATCTCATTTGTATTTTTCTGAGTTAAAATGAATTTTATAAATTCTTGCCAAGTTTCAGCAATTTATGGGATTTAGATTAAATAGACAAAACTATTTATACCGGTTCATATCTAGCTCCAGGGGCTGACCGGTGGGGTCATTGACCAGGTCAGTTGCCATGCAGGCAACGACCGGTCAAAGGAACGTGAAAGGGCCCCACGGCCACGTCGGCCTTGCCGGCGGCTCAACGCCGGCGGCCAGTCGAAGGCGGCGCCGCCGTTTTAAGGGCTCCCGGGATGCGAGTCTAGGCATTTCAGAGCCTCCTCTACACGCTGAGACTAACGGCGGTGACGGCTTTTCGAATGGATCACCGGAGCTAGCTCCGGCGAGCACTACCACGACGGTGAACTCCGGCCAATTAGCTATATGTAGCTATAGACATCAGAATGATGCAAATAAGGTGTCAATAGAAGCGCAAACTCACCCAGAAGATGATGGAATGCTTGTTGAGGTTGATGGTGGACGGTGGCGAGCTCAATTTGGCTTCTTCTGCGAGACACCGGTGAAAGGGGGTGGCGATTTTTCAGAGACCGAGGATTCCCCTTCTCGATTCCGTCTCCCCCTAGGTTCTAACCATCTCGGCGCATCTCCTAGACCACACCACAGACTGCGGGGTGGCCTCTATCGACGGTGGCGTCATGAACTCATGCGAGGTGCTGCGGATAATTGTGGGCGAAGGAGAGCGAAAGAGAGAAAATGGGATGGCGGAGATGAACAAGGGTAGCACGATGGTTGTCCTGGTAGTTTTATAGGGCTCGAGGTGGCCGGGAACGACGACGAGCGTCGGCGACGGATGACCAGGATACGGCGGATGTATGAGCTAGGGTTTCAGTTGGAATCTTGTTGCATCTTCCTGGCGCTGGACAAGGATCATGGACGATGTACGTGGCGAGCAACACGGCGTTCATCTCGTCGACGGGCAGCAGTGATGCGGTGGCGCATCGTGCTGGCGGTCTCCGGCGAGAGGAGGAAGACGATTCTCCTCTTCGATCTTATCCTCATGAAAGGGTATGGTGGACCGGGCTTTGGCTCATTTGGTGATGCTGGGCTTCCTCCTGGGCCAGTGTTGGGTTGCTCCACGGGCTTCACGGCCAGGTAGGTCTGGTAAGCCTCTTTTTATTTTATTTTCTGTTTTGTATTTTCTATTTAATTCTGCTTTGAATTTCCATTCTGTTTTGCAGGATTGTAAATGTGTGGATCCTTTTGGAGTTTATAAAGATAATAGTATAACTAATATAGGATCTTAAAAATATTTTATATGAGTAATGACACCCTTGTTTATTAAATGTTATTAGAGTTTGGAAATGGGTATTTATATATTTCAGAATTTCCAATTATCAATTTAGGTGGTCCAAACTATTTTTCAAGAGGCTCTTCTAAGTACCTAATGATAGTTAAGTTTTTGTTATTTTGCAAGAAACAATTTACAAGGCATAGCTTATTATTTAGTTTCTTATTTAAGAATATGATCTCATGACATTATTTCATATGCTCATGGTCGTTGTTAAGGATTTGGAAAATTGTTTAGGGCTATTTTGAAGTATTATTTTCATCTTCTAAACCCTTAGTTTAATATGGTTAAAGTGGATCTTGTTCCTCTCATGAGACTTCTATTTATTTGGAAACAATAGTTAGTTGCTCCTACATAGGCATACTTGAAGATAGCTTAAGTTGATATCTTGATTCATTTCAAGTTGGCTTAAACAATTCCCTTATTCATATTTGAGCTTAGGCATGGTTTTAGGATTATACTTGTGATCCCCATGTGATACACAAGTTAGGTTTTGGATAGATCATTGGTTCCAATTGTAAATGGACATCTTGTTGAATTATCTAGGGTTGCTCTTCTTCACCACACATAGGATGGTTCAATCCAAGATCATTTGGATTGATATAGGGGCTGAACCATACAAGGTTTGTTTCTATTCAGTTGTCTCTCTAATTATCATATGAGAAATGGTTTAGGTTTCCAATAGTTCCCCTATGATTTTATGTGTTGGGTAAAATTTGTTTAACCCACTAGGGTTTAACTTATAATTATTTATCTTCAAGGTGTGATCATGGATTGGACATGATCAACTTGTTATTAATGCCTTCTACCTTAAGTCCTTAGGGTTTATGATCATTACCCAATTTATAATGATCAAAGGTTTGGCTTCCTAAAGTATCTCTCATAAACTAGGTTTCTCACTTCTAAGATCAAGTATTGACTTGATCATCTAGGGTATAGTACTTCTATTATTCTTTCTTGGATGTAACTACTATGGTTGCCTCAATAATTTATATCCCAGGAGAATGCATGAGATATTCTGTTAGGGTTCTACTTAAACAATGATGATATAATCATCTGGTATATGGATAGTTCTCTCCCTCACAATCAAGTGTTGGCTCAACTTTCTTGAGTGTAACACCTTAGCTTGAGCTCTCTCTCATAGGAATGGTTATTCTAAGGTTTATGGTGTACTCACAATACCTCAATAGGTATGAAAGGGTTAAGTCTCCACCTGGATAACTTAGTTCAAAGGTTGTCCTGGATTCTTAGATAGGTAAAGCTAGGATTGGGATGAATGGTCTCTCATTTGGGATGGACTTGAATAATATCCTAGGGTTCTTCTTTAAAGATGATGATTTAAATGCATGGATGTATATCCAAGGTTTAGCTCAAGGTTTGTTATTGCTTCTCTAATAATTATTATAGAACTCTCACCTCTCTAGGTTTGATGTATAATAATATAGAATAGAGAAGGATATATATTTCTAGAGTTGATCTCCTTGTTATGTTTCCAAGAATGGAGTAAAATGAATACCATGAGGTTCATGTTAGGATCATGGATTTGTTTAAGACATGGAAAAGATAAGTAAAGAATGGTTTCTCCATTTATTGTTACTTGATTTCCAGATAGATGTATGTTCATATGTTATGATCTTTAATAAGATCCAGTAGTTGTTCCTTGATTCATATATTCTTGTGTTGGTTTTAATTCCATTTGATCTAACCCCTTAGATCAAATCATCTCTACCCAAAACTAGATTTTAACAAAGGTCACACTAAGGTTTATAGCACTTGACTTGATGAGCTACTTCAATTTCACCAAGGTCCAGTGAAACTTCAGTTACTGTAACTGTTTTACTTTAAAGCGCGAAAATTCCCCAGATTTTCTGTGCATGAATGCAATGCACACATCTGTTTCCTCTATTTTTGTAACCCCAAATCCTAGGATATTACATCCCACCTTGACACCCTTGTGGTCGGGGCAGCGATCCCTTGTCGTGGTCGATTGGTTGTGTCGGGAGAGAGAAACGGTGGGAGAGGAGAGAGAAGGTGGTGTGTGGGGACCGGAAGTTTTCGGCTAATCTTCACTGACACGCAGGCCAGAGCGCGAAACTGGCTCCATCCGAAGCCCCCAACAGCACCCCAGGAAATCGAGGATTGTCTGGGGAGTCTGAACGGATTTAGGCCTAAATCCAAACGAAAACGAGAAGCTAGGATATGACTAAGCCGTTTTCGTCCGTTCGGATGAAAAAAAGGGATCCTAAGAGTCTTCCCGGGATATGGCTGGAGATGCTTTTAGGATTCCCAACCACGTCCGTATATATAGTTCCATAGACAGTGTACCGGCACTCAACAAAGAGGAGACACACCGTTTCCGTTGTTTGCTTGCAAATAGGGCACAACCGCAATTGGGCCATCCGTGTACAGAATATGGTAATTTATACCAACGATAAACCAGCATTAGCATTAGAGTACGCCCCAAAATTGCGATGAAGATCAAGCCATCAACTACATTTCAAAAACTTACCCAATAATGTACAATGTTAGAAAATTTGCACATCGAAAAAAAAGACAAATTTGGTTTCAACTCAAGCCTCGGAATAATAGACAATTCATTACAATGAACTTGAAGACGTGCAACAGTTTCAGTTTGTGAAGTCTCTACAGCTGAGGCGCCAAATATTATCAACCCAAAAGATTAAAAAATAATCAAACATGATACAGTATGATCATCTACCATTCTTTCGACTTGTTTTCTCACGAACCGCGTGATGGACAAGGAACTGCGAATATTATCCTATGATGATACCCTTGTTAAATATGCTTTTTTTTTCCATCCAAGATGTTCTTCACATTGTACAAATTAGAACAACGCCTGCAAATATTCATGAATTAGATTCGCTACCAAGAAATACATGTGCAACTACTGAATATACATTAGCCTTTCTTTGCTCTATCAACTAATTGCATGTGTTGAGATGATTGGAGCTTATGGCAATGCTAGTTGTGAATGTATGTATAGAGGCAATCTATACAGCGGAAGTTGGTCATCGGCGGTACGACGGTACGTAGAGGCGGTTGTTGCCACCATTCTTAAGAGCTTTTTTTTCAGGGATGAAAGCCCACTGATATACTCCATCAGTTTCATATTAGTTGCCGCTGATTTGGATGTATCTAGACACATTTTGTGCATAGATACATCAGAATCTGCTACGAAGGGAGTACAAAGTACTGAGTTTAGATTTGGACAAGTCCTAGTTGTGTAGGCCCTAATTACGCATCTGATATGAACTGGTATACTAACCAACGAAAGTACGGTGCTATCCTTTCTCTGATTGACTTTAAGATCTATAACAAAAAAGTTGGTGGGTTAGGGCCGTAGGGGGTGTACCAAAGCACTCAGTCCGCATTTTTTACAAAAAAAATCCAAGTAGCATTCTCTGATCAACGTGTTAAGATGTCACTGATATCTAGCTTTAAACAATAGTAATTATGAACAACATTAAATACATAACCGCCTGATAAACTGATTTCTGAAACCTGTCCAGGCTAGGTGCTCAGGACCCAAATTTTATTCAAAATTGTAACACAAGAAAGGATATAAGTGACCATGCTAGTTACTTGGTTACTCAGCACCTGCACACGCAAGTCATATGCCAAATTGCTAATGCTCCAAGTATTGTTGGAAACATGCTAATAGTTTTAGCCAATAAATCAAACATTCCTAGATTGAGATGGCCAAAAGCAATGACTGAATCTAGGTTTCCAGCTTCCAGGTCACAACTTTTGGTTCATAAAACAGACTCTAATGTGCCATCTATAGCAAGAATTAACCTACTGAGTTAAAAATAAATAAACCAAAGATATCCTTTTCTCTACGTATCCTACTGATTCAAAGAAGATTTACATGAAAAATCAAAATATTCTACTCCCTCCGTCCATAAATAGATGCCAAAGATTTATTTAAATTTGAATGTATCTATACACTAAATCATGTCTAGATACATTCAAATTTAGACAAACTTTTGGCATCTATTTCTGGGCAGAGGTAGTAGTGGGTTTGAAATTTTTACAGAAAAGAAATACTCCGTAACTAAATACCAAGATCATCTAAATCGCCTTTTACTAGAGAAACCTTTTTCCCACTCTCAATGTATAACCACTTCGATGTGGCACAAGTAAACTGCTTCTTTCATATAGTTGCTTCCACACAAAAAAGTTGGAGTCATATCTTTACTGGGTCCATTACTGCCGTTTTTGTCAGCTGAGCGGCATGATTGGATGTTTTAGCTCTGAAGCAGCCACATTGACTTCGCACATCAGATGGGGCTAGACAGACTTGCGTTAGATGCAAGTGGTTGCAGCCAATATATAATAGGGGCACTGAAGCAAGTCAAGATTGGTTTCGAATTTTAGTAATGCATCTTGGTCTTGCATTTAAGAAAAGGTAGGGTTCTGGACTTCTGGTAAGTGGTACCGTTTACCCCAGAGTCCAGACTACACCTCCAAGACCAGCCAGTCAACCCACTATCTCTGAATAAACTGCTGTTGTCACTGGAATCGCAAAGAGAAGGAAAAGGGAGCACAGCCCGCAGCTATGTTCTTTGAGAGAATAACATGATAATTATAGTGCTAAGACTTAAGTATGTTTGAGGTTTGGTGTGGAGAGCAATAGGAGCAAATAATAGAGCTGGTTCCTTCTCTCAGTATTATTTATAGATTCCTAAATATCTACCAGCCAGCAGAAATGTTCCGATCACAGGATTCACATCAATATGTTGGGCCATCTGCAAACTGCGCAGCAGGGCTTGCTTCGAAGATAAACTGATAAAATCACTTGTTGAGCTAATTTGATACTCTTGTGTCTATCAAATATTGGGCTATGCATTGGATCCGTATTTGGTCATTTCTCCAGTCGGTAGAGCACAGGCATGACATGGATTCTAGTTGCAACCGTTTGGAAACAGTTGCACTGGATTTATACAACTAGTGCGGCTGGCGGTTTGACATATCATGTTGATGCATAGGCGCCTCATGAGTTTTTCATATTTCTTTAGATGGTTGATATCTAACTTATGTGATCCTTGAGATGTAACGTTTGTGACAAACTTTAATAAACTAATAAAAGGCTATATGCATCAGTCGATGCAGAGGCCAGGGCTTCCCCCTTTAAAAAAAAAGAATCAAATATTAGGCTGGTCTTCACGCAGGGCATGAGCAGGAATCTTTCGAGGACTGGAGCAGACGCTATGCAGATGCTGGCAATGGGAGAAGCTGAAGCTGGCCCTTCAATCTCTACAGCTCTTCTAGGAGCTCCTGATCAAGTTACTGATCATGATCAAGATGATGTCTATGGTTGAAGTTTTTGAAAATAGGAAGCTTTAAGTGGTATCTGTTAATAACTTTTGGTGCTTGCTTCTTTTCGGCCCATGTAGCCTGGAGAGCCGCTGCTATAAAAGCAAGGATTAAGTGTCATTCGACAAGTCGCAACCTGACTGTCGCTAAGCTGGAGCGACACGACAAGTTAAACTTGTCGATCGACAAGTTGACAAGTCAACGACTAATCACGACTTATCTCTGTCGAGAGGTCGAGCGACAAGTTGTGGGCTGGGAAATAAAAAGCCATCCCGTCCCGTGAAACCCTATCTAAACAGATCGTGCCCTCCCAGACTCCCACCCAGCTGCCGCCCCTCACCTGGACGATCCCCTCTTGCCGCCGCCGGCGCTACCGTCGCCTCCTCTCACCAAGCTGCTGTAAGTAGAGGGCCTGCCCGCTGGACACATTTGTCACAGTATCAGGTTCCTCTCCACTCCCTATGCTCTCAAAATTTAGTACAGTAAGTAGAATAGTTACTGTGTATTTTTTAGTAGTTACAGGTCAATACATATCTACTTGTCTATCCCTTGTCGAGATTTGTCACGACTTGTCAGCTTGTCGGTACCAGAGCGACAAGTTGCGACATGTATTTTTTAGTAGTTACAGGTCAATACATATCGACTTGTCGATCCCTTGTCGAGACTTGTCACGACTTGTCAGCTTGTCGGTACCCGAGCGACAAGTTGCGACATGTTGACACGTAATCCTTGTGTAAAAGTTTGTCTGATGTTTGTTGTTGGGTACTTTGTCTTTTGTTGCTGATCTCGAAGAACACTAGCAGTAGGCAGTGATGTAGATTTTCTTTTCGTTCTGTTAAACTCAGATGCTGGTACTTTCTGTTCTGTTTCGTTATCCTTTTCATAATGGAACCTGGCCCTGCTTTCTGAGGGGTGGTATGCAAAAATAGTAATTAAGAGTGCTATTTTGCTACCAAAAGAATGCTCGATTTATTTTGAGGGAACTAACTAATTACTTAGCAAATTGGTTCATTATTAAGTCATCACTTCATTCCATTCCAACAAGAGTTCAGTTGAGTTAACAGATATACCGAAAATGGTCCGGGTGTCATAATGTTGAGTCAGGATTTTCTTTAAATGTAGGATCACCTTTTCCTTGGGGAAGGAGCCAAATTTAAGTCCACCACAATGTAATTTTTTTAGTGAATTCTACTTTTTACCCTGTATTTGTGAATTTGTGACACGTATTACCCCATTTAGTGGAACTTATATTGAAATATCCGATTTTGGAGGCTTTTAACATGGTTTTACCCCAGTTTAGCATTTTGTGTGTTTATGTTAGATAGGACCGGCATGTTGCGTCAATGATTTGTAACAAAATGTGTAAAGATCGGATGGCATCGTTGGCGATCATTTCCAAACTTCTCTTGTCCATATGTTCCATTCTTTGTCGTCGTACTGATATTTTTGGACCCCCGGTCGTCACGTCACACCTTGCCTAATGGACACGCATGAAAAAAATGATGGTCCAAAGCTTCTAACAAGGGGTATTCTAGATAAATTTCCACTCAAGGGGTAATTAGTGTCACAAATGCATAACTACGGGGTAAAATGTGGAATTCACTCTAAATTTTTCGTAGGTATTTTTTCACTAAATTAGACAACCAATTTAATCGAAGTAAAAAGGAAAGAATTGTGGTTTGATATATGATATGAGGAAACAAATGTTTGGATTGTAGCTCGACGGCTTCAACTTAAGCACTTGACATTTCCAAATGTGACCAATGCCTATAGAGTTTGATCAACCCACTTTGACAAACCTTACTGCTTACCTTTCATTGAATTGAATTATTTAGGACAGTGGAAGCGCGCTGCTAGATTATCTGCCCTACTCAGCTACTCTAGTGCACAATCTCACATCGAGATCCACAACTAATCAAGGTAAGGATAGAGAAGAACATAAGCTCACCTTTTAGTCGGCTCCAGGGCCGCCGCTGCCGCCGAGCGGGTAGGACACAACCTCCCTGACGGTCGGCGCGACCTCGACAAGTGCGATGTCCATCCCGTACCCGGAGACGGGGAGCAGCTTGAGCTCGCGGAGCACGCAAAAGGCCTCGGCCATGCGGCCGCGGGGCACATCGACGGCGACGGCGCACCGCGGCACCCAGTTGTCGGGCCGGAACCCGTCGGGCACCTCGAGGCCGGCGTCCTTGCGCAGCAGCTCGCAGAGCTGCGCGTGGAGGCCGAGCAGCGCGGCCGAGGGCGTGGGCGAGAGGAAGAGGACCCCCGCGTCGAGGGACGACGGGGGCGACGCGAGCGAGGAGAGCGCGAGCGGGAGCGGATCGATGCGGGAGGCGAGCGCTCGGAGCGCGGGCGCGAGGCGGAGCGGGTCGGGGAGCGCGGCGGCGGGGAGGTGCAGCAGCGGGAGGTGCGGGCGCGACGCGGTGTCGATGAGGCGGCTGCTGAGCTGCCGCCGCGCCAGCGCGTTCCACGCCTTGAGCACCTGGTTCTCCAGCGCGGGATCGAAGTAGAGCTCGACCGCGTAGTGCCCCGCGGAAGGGGGCGGCGGAGGCGGCGCCGCCCCGCGAGGGGTGCCTGGAGGGGTCGTCGCGACCGCCGCCGGGGCGGAGTAAACACCTCCGCCGCCTCCGCCGGCCGCGGCGGGCGCGGTGCCTTGCGCCATGGCGAGCTCTGGATGCGGGATTCCGACAGGAGGCGAGGGGAGTGGGAGTTGGATTTTCCGCTGGAGCTGAGAAATTTGGGAGATCTCGTACGACTGCTGCACGCCTGGAATAGCTACAGTCAGAGGTTCGTGGACCCGTTGCCCATGGCCATGGGGATGAAGCGCTGACAACTGGGGCCGCTTGTCTCGTGACTTACTATTATTCCCGATTCGTTCGAGATGAAACTATTCCATGCGTTTTGGGGAAAAATAAGCTACGGAGTCTGAACCGGATGGGAGGTAGTTACACATTATTTTTTTGTAGAAACACAATATCACAACTAACATTTACTTAACTCACCCATTTCCTAGAGTCTGGACCGGTAAATCTTGAGATTGATGAAGTTGCCTAGTCCACAAGCACATTTCTCCAACTGGAATGACATGAAAGTTTTAACTAAAATAATTTACCAAGAAAATGTGAACACCAGGATTTCACCAAGTGTAAATTATACTACTGATGATGGCAGAATTGTCACTGATTATGATGAAATGGAGGCTATGGCTTTGAACTGTTATAAAAATAGAATGGACACTTCTAGGGAGATTGATATGTGTATAGACTTTAGACCTCTCTACTTTGATCAAAAAAAGTTGATGGGCTTGAGTCCCTCACTAAGCCTTTCACAAAGGAAGAAATGGACAATGTGATTGCAAAGATGTACAAAGCACCTGGGTCAGATGGTTTCAATGGTCTTTTTCTAAAGAAATGTTGGGCAATAGTTAAGGGAAAGCTTTTATAAACTGGCTGATGAGTTCTACCAGAATAAAGTGAATCTGGAATCAATCAATACTTCCTATATTATCTTGATCCTAAAGTGTCAAATCCCTGAAAAGATTAATGACTTCAGGCCTACTCACCATCTGTTGTCTCAAGTTTTTTACAAAAATGGTTGCTGATCGGCTTCAGGAAATAATTATGCAGTGTATTCATAAAAACCAATATGGCTCGGGCTTTTGAGTACATCTATCAATGTAAAGATGTTGGGGCTCCATGTATAATTCTTAAACTGGATTTTGAAAAGGCCTTCGATACTATAGAACATGAGGCATTATTGCAAAGTCTAAGGCATAAGGGCTTTAACGAGGAGTGGATCAGATGGGTAAAGGATTTTCTTGGCTCTGACTCCTCTATTCTTTTATTAAATGAAATACCTGGCAAGCAGTTTAAATGTAAATGAGGTATCAGGAAAGGTGACCCACTATCACCTCTGCTATATGTGTTGGGTGATGATGTTCTACAGTATGTGGTCAATGATCTCATGCATAATGATCTATTAAACTTGCCAATTATTACTGGAGATTAGGTTTATCCAATTCTACAGTATGAAGATGATACACTTCTTATTATGCGTGCAGATAAATCTACTGGGTTATATGTTAATTTTCATAAGTCTTGTATGCTGCCCATAAATATCACTGATGAGGAAGTAGCAGTTTGGCTCGGGAATTGGTTGTAGTGTTGGGATAATGCACTTTACTTATTTGGGTCTCCCTATGAGTACTACTAGGCCAAGGATACAAGAGCTGCTCCCCTTGGTGGACAGAATGGAAAGAAGACTTGTGGCTACCTCAACCTTAGTAGCATATGGTGGCAGATTGCAGCTTATTAGATCTTATTTGAGCTTAATGCCTATTTCCTTCCTTTGCTCCCTGGATATTCCTCATGGAAATATTACACTGATGAATGGAACTATTAGACATTGCTTATGGAGTGATAGGAATAATGATTCAAAAGGAAAAACTCTTGCTGCCTGGGATATGATTTGCAAGCCTAAAGAGAGAAAGGAGGATTGGATATTATGGACTTTCAGAAACAAAATGAAGCATTCCTCATCAAGCATCTGCACAAATTCTTTAATAAATAAGACATTCCTTTGGCGAATTTAATCTGGAATTACTACCATGATGGAGTCCCACAAGCTACCAACCTTTGTGGTTCTTTTTGGTGGAGGGATATCATGAAATTGGTTGATAAGTACAGTTCTACATGCACCGCAACTCCTGGTAGTGGTGAAACTATCATGTTCTATAATGACACATGGTTTGGCATTACACCTGCAAAGGAGTTCCCAAGGCTGCACTCTTTTGCTCTTAACACTTTGCTGTCAGTCAAGGAGGTTCATCTTTCTGAAGATAGAGAAAATCTTTTTTATAGACCTCTGTCTCAGCAGGCCTATGAGGAATATGTCAAAATGCAAACTCTATTCGCCTCTATTAATTTGGATCCCTCAAGGCATGATGTCTGGCAAACAATTTGGAAGGATGGAGTCTATACTGCAAAACTGTATTATAAACACTGCTATGTTCATGACACCACAAACAAGATATATTCATGGATTTGGAAATGCAGGGTTCTATTGAGAATTAAAGTGTTTGCATGGCTATTGGTGAGTGACATGTTGAACACTAGAGATATGTTGAGGAGGAGGCATCGTAATGTTACCAATGAATATACCTGTGTGATCTACCTTTTCCATACCACCGAAGATTGGGTTCATCTATTTTTTAACTGCAATTTCAGTAGAAGAATTTGGACATATCTGCAAATTGAATGGACGCTAGCAAACAATATTGAGATCATGTTCATCATGGCAAGGTCTACTTTTCCAAAGCCTTTTTTTTGCTGAAGTGGTTATTTTGCACTACAAGAAAAGTTTCCATAGCCGACGAAGTTGAAGTCGCGCCGTGGTTGCTGCTGCACCATGGCCGACGATTTTTGGTCTCTCCGTGGTGCATGTCAAAACTTTTTTCTCTCATTTTTTGAGGCCACCTAGCACGACGAAAACATCCAAAACGTCGTGTATGGTGGCCCGGGACATGGTGCATCACGAGTTCTCGGGTTCGCCGGCCGAGTCAACGCGAATCCGCACCGCCCAGGGATGTAGGGCCCAGATGGCAGCCTCTCTAGCATTGTTTTTTTTCTCATTCGCGCCATCTCGTTCAACGCTCTTCGATCGAGCCGTTTACGATGCACGATCATGGGTCTCGCATGTCATCCTCTATGAACGAAAATTCTTTCTTTTCTTGGATTTTTTTGACCCCCTGATTTCTGGCTACTTCTTTTTTCTTTTGATCCCGTGCCGCCTTGGAAACGTTGAGACCGCTGTGATACGTCCATTTTGCATCACTATTTTATATCATAATTTGCTGTTATTCATTGATAAATTTCATATTGGGACACAATACTTATGTTATTTCATCTATTTTGCATGTTTCATGATTATTTGGAGATTGCGCACCGGAGCCAGGATTCTGCTGTAAAAAGCACCGTCAGGATGCAATATTTCGGAAGATCAGCTCTGGAAGGAAATTTTACCAAAAATCCTATTTCTCCAGATGACGAAGGAAGCCAGAAGGGAGAGCCAGCTGGACCCAAGGTGGGCCCACACCATAGGGCGGCGCGGCCCATGGCCTGGCCGCGCCACCATGTGGTGTGGGGCCCACACAGCCCCTTTCGCCTCCTTTTCTTCGCGAAACTCTCCGTCCCGAAGACCTAAGCCAGAGAGGAATCCTCACGAAGGGTTACAGCCGCCTCTGCGGGGCGGAGAACACCAGAGAGAAAAGAGCTCTCCGGCGGGCAGGAATCCGCCGGGGAAATTCCCTCCCGGAGGGGGAAATCGACGCCATCGTCACCACCATCGAGCTGGACATCATCTCCATCACCATCACCATCATCTTCATCATCATCACCGCCGTCTCCACCGCTGGACATCGTCACCGCTGTAGCACTTTGGGTTTGATCTTGATTGTTTGATAGGGGAAACTCTCTCGGTATTGATTTCTACTTGTTATTGATGCTATTGAGTGAAACCATTGAACCAAGGTTTATGTTCAGATTGTTATTCATCATCATATCACCTCTGATCATGTTCCATATGATGTCTCGTGAGTAGTTCGTTTAGTTCTTGAGGACATGGGTGAAGTCTAAATGTTAGTAGTGAATTATGGTTGAGTAATATTCAATGTTATGATATTTAAGTTGTGGTGTCATTTTTCTAGTGGTGTCATGTGAACGTCGACTACATGATACTTCACCATTTATGGGCCTAGGGGAATACATCTTGTACTCGTTTGCTAATTGCGGGGTTGCCGGAGTGACGAAACCTAAACCCCCGTTGGTATATCGATGCGGGAGGGATCGCGGGATCTCGAGTTTAAGGTCTGTGGTTAGATTTATCTTAATTACTTTCTTGTAGTTGCGGATGCTTGCAAGGGGTATAATCACAAGTATGCATTAGTCCTAGGAAGGGCGGTGCATTAGCATAGGTTCACCCACACAACACTTATCAAAACAATGAAGATTATTTAGCTACATGAAGCGAAAGCACTAGACTAAATTCCCGTGTGTCCTCAAGAACGTTTGGTCATTATAAGTAAACAAACCGGCTTGTTCTTTGTGCTAAAAAGGATTAGGCCACTCGCTGCAATTATTTCTCTCGCACTTTACTTACTCGTACTTTATTCATCTGTTACATCAAAACTCCTTGAACACTTGTTTGTGAGCATTTACAGTGAATCCTTCATCGAAACTACTTGTCAACACCTTCTGCTCCTCGTTGGGATCGACATTCTTACTTATCGAAGATACTACGATACACCCCCTATACTTGTGGGTCATCAAGACTATTTTCTGGCGCCGTTGCCGGGGAGTGAAGCGCTATTGGTAAGTGGAATTGGTAAGGAAAACCTTTACTGTTTGTGCTGATTTTATTTCTGCCTGCTGCTATAAGTCATTATGGAGAGATCTTCTCTTAAATTTCTATTTGGGAAATCTACTACTACTGCAACGGTAGTCGATGAGGCGCCAGGTGAGGAAGTAATACCATATAAAATACCTATGAAAATTATTGAACGTGTTATGGATAACCGCTATGAAGGGGATGGAACTGTCCATCCTGGTGATCATTTACTGTTTATGCGGGTTATTCAAATGTGCAGGTATTGCTATGAATGAAGTAAGGAAGAAACTATTCTCTTTATCGTTGTCTGGTAAAGCGGCGCATTGGTATAAATTACTGGATAATGGGGATTCTCTTGAATGGGATGATATTGTGCCCCGGTTTTATTCTAAGTTCTATCCTCCGAGTGAGATTCACAAAGATCGGAATCGCATATATAATTTCTGGCCTCATGATGGAGAAAGTATTGCCCAAGCTTGGGGGAGATTGAAGTCTTTAATGCTCAAATGCCCCATTCATGAGCTTCCTGGTAATGTTATTATTGATAATTTCTATGCAAGACTTTCTTTTCAAGACAAGACCTTGCTTGGATACTTCTTGTTCTCGGATCATTTACACGCAACAAAGAAGAGTTTAAAAGGGACCTTCTTGATCGGATCCAAGAAAATACCGAAGGATGGGAGAACGACAAGGATAGAGAATCGGGTATAATTTATGATTATAAATGCATTGAAGCTTTTATGGATACTCGATAAATTTCGTAATATGAGTGCTATATATGGTCTTGATTCTCAAGTTGCTGCAAATCTTTATAAAGCTTTTGCCTCTCATTATGAATTGCCTAAGAAGAATTTTGATAAGTATCATGAACCGTATAAAGATAAAATTGATTCATCTATTAATAAATGTGTTGTAGTTGAAACTGCTGATCATGTTATTCCCGAAGCTTATATTGAAAAAACTCCTTTCCCCGCTAAAATGAAGGAGTACTCGTTATAAAAAGTGCGGTTCATAAAAGTGAAAAGAAACCTATAGAACCCGAAGAACAAATAAAAGTTGAACCTGCTGTTGCAATAGTTAAGGATCTTGTGACTGAAAATGTGGAGGATGGTCATATTATTTTCTGTGAAGATGCTTCTAATATTGTTTCACATCCTAATAAATCCAAACAAGTTAGTGTTCCTATGCTATCTGTTAGAATTGGTGATCATTGCTACTATGGTTTATGCGATATTGGTGCAAGCGTTAGTGCTATTCCTTATGAGCTTTACACGGAGATTATGCATGAAATTGGTTCTTGTGAACTTGAAGATATTGATGTGGTTATTCAGCTGGCTAATAGAGAAACTATTTCTCCAATTGGTATTGTTCGAGATGTGGAAGTTCTATGTGGTAAGATTAAATATCCTGCTGACTTTTTGGTACTTGGTTCTGCTGCTAGTGATTATTGTCCTATCATTTTTGGTAGACCTTTTCTAAATACTTGTGGAGCTATTATAGATTGTAAGAAAGAGAAAATTTTGACTAAATTTGCTGGTGAACCTTATGAGTTTAACTTTTCTAAATTTACCAAAACTCCTTATAAAGCTGACTTGCCTAGTACTGATTTTAAAATGGAGCAGTGTGCATCTATTGTTCTTGTTCCTAATAATCCTTTGCAGCAACATTTGGAGAATAGCGAGAGTGAAGTTTTCAGGAAAGAAAGAGATGAGATTGAGGAGATATTTCTTCGTCAACCTATTCTCAAGCATGATTTACCGGTGGAAGATTTGGGTACAACACCGCCACCCAAGGAAGATCCTGTTTTTGATTTAAAGCCTTTGCCTGATAATCTCAAATATGCTCACATTGATGATAAGAAAATATATCCTGTTATTATTAGTTCTAAACTTACAGAGTTCGAAGAAGAAAGATTATTGCAAATATTGAAGAAACACCGAGGTGCTATTGGCTATACTCTTGATGACTTGAAGGGGATTTCTCCCTCTATTTGCCAACACGCCATTAATATGGAAGAGGATGCGAAGCCTGTTGTTGAACCTCAGCGTCGTCTAATTCCCAAGATGAAGGATGTGGTAAGAAATGAGGTATTACGACTTCTTGAAGCTGGTATTATATATCCTATTGCTGATAGTAGATGGGTTAGTCCTGTTCATTGTGTTCCTAAGAAAGGAGGAATGACTGTTGTGCCTAATGATAATGATGAGCTCATACCTCAAAGAGTAGTGGTAGGGTATAGAATGTGCATTGATTTTCGAAAAGTTAATAAAGTTACTAAGAAAGATCATTACCCTTTACCATTCATTGATCAAATGCTAGAAAGATTGTCTAAAAATACTCATTTTTGCTTTCTTGATGGTTATTACGGGTTTTCACGAATTGCTGTTAAAGCTAAAGATCAAGAGAAAACCACTTTCACTTGTCCCTATGGAACTTATGCTTATAGGCGTATGCCTTTTGGTTTGTGTAATGCTCCTGCTACTTTTCAAAGATGCATGTCTGCTATTTTTCATGGCTTTTGCGAAAGTATTGTAGAGGTATTCATGGATGATTTCTCTGTCTATGGTAATTCTTTCGATAATTGCTTGCGAAACCTCGATAAAGTTTTGCAGAGATGTGAAGAAACTAACCTTGTTCTTAATTGGGAGAAATGCCATTTTATGGTTAATGAAGGAATTGTATTGGGACACAAAATTTCCGAAAGAGGTATTGAAGTTGATAGAGCTAAAGTTGAAGCCATTGAGAAGATGCCCTATCCGAGGGATGTTAAAGGTATTCGTAGTGTTCTTGGTCATGTTGGGTTTTATAGGAGATTTATCAAAGATTTCTCCAAGATTTCAAAGCCTCTTACTAATCTTCTTCAAAAAGATGTACCTTTTGTTTTTGATGATGATTGTAAGGAAGCTTTTGAAACTCTAAAGAAAGCCTTAACAACTGCTCCTATAGTTGAACCTCCCGATTGGAACTTACCATTTGAAATTATGTGTGATGCTAGTGATTTTGCTGTAGGCGCTGTTCTTGGACAGCGAGTAGATAAAAAATTAAATGTTATTCATTATGCTAGCAAGACTCTTGATGCTGCTCAAAGAAATTATGCTACCACTGAAAAGGAATTGTTAGCTGTAGTCTTTGCTTGTGACAAGTTTAGATCCTATATTGTTGATTCAAAAGTTACAATTCATACTGATCATGCTGCAATTAGATACCTTATGACAAAGAAAGATGCTAAGCCGAGGCTTATTAGATGGGTACTTCTTTTGCAAGAATTTGATTTACATATTGTAGATAGGAAAGGTGCTGATAATCCTGTTGTCGATAATTTGTCTAGATTGGAAAATATTGCTTATGATCCTGTTCCTGTTAATGATAGTTTTCCAAATGAACAATTGGCTGTAATAAAGGTGAGCTCGCGAGATAGCCCTTGGTATGCCGATTATGCTAACTTTATTGTTTCCAAGTACTTGCCTCCAACCTTTTCAGCTCAGCAAAGGAGGAAATTCTTTTATGACTTGAGGCATTATTTTTGGGATGACCCACACTTATATAAAGAAGGAGTGGATGGTATTCTGCGAAGGTGTGTTCCCGAACATGAACAACAAGAGATATTGAGTAAATGTCATGGTAGTGCTTATGGAGGACATCACGCCGGAGAAAGAACCGCGCAAAAGGTTCTACAATCAGGTTTTTATTGGCCAACTCTCTTCAAAGATGCAAGGAAGTTTATTTTATCTTGTGATGAATGCCAAAGGGTTGGTAATATCTCCAGACGTAATGAAATGCCTATGAATTATACTCTTGTTATTGAACCGTTTGATTGTTGGGGATTTGACTTCATGGGACCTTTTCCTTCTTCAGAAGGTAACACTCATATACTTGTCGCTGTTGATTATGTTACTAAATGGGTAGAAGCTATACCCACAAAAAGTGCCGATGGTGAGACCTCTTTAAAAATGCTTTTAGATATTATTTTTCCTAGATTTGGAGTACCTAGATATATTATGACTGATGGAGGTTCTCATTTTATTCATGGAGGTTTTAGAAAAACTCTTGCTAGGTATGGAATTAATCATAGAATTGCTTCCGCTTATCATCCTCAAACTAGTGGTCAAGTAGAATTATCAAATAGAGAAATTAAATCTATTTTGGGAAAGACCGTCAATAAATCTAGAAAGAATTGGGCTAGTAAATTGAAGGATGCACTATGGGCTTATAGAACTGCTTATAAAAACCCCATGGGAATGTCACCTTATAAAATGGTTTATGGAAAAGCTTGTCATTTACCTTTAGAATTAGAGCACAAAGCTTATTGGGTTGTTAGAGAACTAAATAAAGATCCTAAACTAGCCGGTAATAAAAGGTTGCTGCAATTAAGTTCACTAGATGAATGGAGAAGTGAAGCTTATGAAAATGCTAAACTCTTTAAAGAGAAAGTTAAGAAGTGGCATGATAGAAGGATTATTAAAAGAGAATTTAATGTTGGGGACAAAGTCCTATTGTATCGGTCTCGTCTCAGACTTTTTGCAGGGAAATTACTCTCAAAATGGGAAGGACCATATGTTGTCGAGGAGGTGTATCGTTCAGGAGCAATTAAAATTAGCTCTCTCCAAGGCAATGCTACGCAAGTGGTGAATGGACAAAGACTCAAGCATTATATCTCGGGTGACTCTTATAATGTTGATGTTGATATTATTCAAGTGGAAACACCGGAGGTTTTCATCAAAGGAAAAATTTACAGTCCGCCAGAACTCGACTTTGAATAGGTAACATTACTGGTAATGAAAATTTCGCGATTTACTTTCCGAACAATATTTTTGCTGTTTTTGGAAAATATGAAAAATTACGAGATCGAAACGGAGTGGAAAAGACGCACGAGGGCGTGACACCACAGGCCGGCGCGGGCCCCAGCCTGGCCGCGCCGACCTATGGTGGCACCGCCTCGTCGCCCCTTTCCGACTCTGGTTCGACCTGGTACTTTCCGTTTGTTCTGAATTTTTTTTATTATATAATCCTCCGGACCCCTGGAGGTCCGTATATCGTTTTCTCGACGTGTTTTGTTTCGAGCTGTTTCTGCCAGGATCTACTTTCAATCTAGGAGCACCATGGCCTCCGACAACAAGGGCAAAGGGCCTTCGAAGGAAGAAGTGAAAAGGGTGTCGTCAAAAGAAGAGCAACAAGCTGTTGGGAGTAAGCAAGTCTTGGTGGGATCTATTGATACTCGACGTTCTTTCTCTCACAACTTGCAGGGACCCTTACCACCTCCTCTTAGCCTCGACTCTTTCCCTGTGCTGGAAGAAGCTCTACGGACTACCGATGAGTTTTGTGGTCAATACCGGGCTCTAAGAAGAGAAGTGGAGATACTCAGGGAGGAGAATTACCGACTCCGTAGAATGCTGGGATATTACTTGAAGCCCATCACAGGGTCGCCGTCGCCGACTTCAGATAACAATGAATCTCTTCGAGACTTAGTGCAGATTTGCCAAGCTGAGAAGCTGAAGCTGAAGGAGATCTGTAAGGAGCGCATGAGGAATTCATCACCACCATCGCCAAAGGAGTAATTCATCATCGGTATTGGCATCCCCTTGGTTTGTTCCAAGCTTGGGGGAGTGCCGCGGTATCATATCATCACTACCTTTTACTTTTATTACCAAGTAGTGTCATATCATGAGTAGGGAAGTTATCATATAAGATGGGTTGCAGTGTGGAAGTATCTCTCCTTTAGTTTATCTATGTATCCCTTGGTGTGAGTTATCGTTATGGAATATTAATGAGAAGTCTTATCATTTACATATTGCACACCTTATTTTAGTTTGCAATTTCTACTATATGATTTATCTTGTTATTAAGTATTGGTACCACTTTGGGAGCATTAAAGTGAATCTACTTGGTTTTGGCAAACTTAGCAATGGTCAATAGCAACAACACTTTGAATTTAAGAAGAATAGAGGAAATACATGTAGAAGATGTTATTATCTTTCTTATCAGTTCTTAGCTTAGAATTCTGAAGTTAAAACTATTTGTGCTTACAAGTAAGATGCATGGCTGTTTCTATCATATGTATATTTGTTTGTTTCCCTCAACTCTTATGCTTGCTATTTAATCTTGCTAGCCAAAGACCTGTACTGAGAGGGAATGCTTCTCGTGCATCCAAACCTTTAAAACCAAAACCCATGCCATGTGTGTCCACTATAACTACCTATTATGTGGTATTTTCTGCCATTCCAAGTAAATACTTCATGTGCTACCTTTAAACAATTCAAAATTTATTACTCCTTATTTGTGTCAATGTTCTATAGCTCATGAGGAAGTATGTGGTGTTTTATCTTTCAATCTTGTTGGGCAACTTTCACCAATGGACTAGTGGCTTCATCCACTTATCCAATAACTTTGCAAAAAGAGCTGGCAATGGGATTCCCAGTCCCAAATTAATTAACCAAAAACGACACTCCTCCATGGTATGTGATTGATGGACGGCACCCGATGATTCGGTTAGCCATGGCTTGTGTAAGCAAAGGTTGGGGGGAGTGTCATCATAATAAAGCTAAATAAAAAGGCACTCCTTCATGGTATGAGATTGTTGGCAGGCACCCGAGGATTCGGTTAGCCATGGTTGTGAAAGAAAGGTTGGAAGGAGTGCCATACAAAATAAAAATAAAATGGGAGCCGCTCTTTGAAGGTTGTCTGGCAAGGGGGTTAGAGTACCCGCTACCAGTCGTTGACAACAACAAACACCTCTCAAAATGTTACTTTTATCATCTCTATATGATTTCAAAACTGAAAAAGCTCTAGCACATGATTTAATCACTGCTTCCCTCTGCGAAGGGCCTGTCTTTTACTTTATGTTGAGTCAGTAAACCTATTTCCCTCCATCTCAAGCAAGCATTTGAGTTGTTGTGATCAAACTATTATATTGTGATTTGCTTCATCATGTCTTTATTCTTTCTTGTTTAGTACAAGTTTTACCTGAATGAATATAGCTTTGGAAGTCATCAATGATTAATATGATTGAGTATGCAAGTTTACCATAAGTTTTAATATGAGAGCGCTGCTCAATAGATAAGTATAATCTGTTAAATGTTCTTTGACCAAGAACAAAGTTTGCCATCACCAATTATGATTTCTTATGCACTTTTATTTGTGATTACCTTATACTTGTTTCAAGTTGAGTTATATGAAGAAGTTGTTTACTATAATGTCTTGTGTGAATGAATATGATGCTTTTTGTCCGTATTTTATTGATCGACTCTTCACTCCATAAACATGTGGTCTTGTTTACTGAGCTCAGTTCCGCTTGGGGACAAGCGAAGTCTAAGCTTGGGGGGAGTTGATACGTCCATTTTGCATCACTATTTTATATCATAATTTGCTGTTATTCATTGATAAATTTCATATTGGGACACAATACTTATGTTATTTCATCTATTTTGCATGTTTCATGATTATTTGGAGATTGCGCACCGGAGCCAGGATTCTGCTGTAAAAAGCACCGTCAGGATGCAATATTTCGGAAGATCAGCTCTGGAAGGAAATTTTACCAAAAATCCTATTTCTCCAGATGACGAAGGAAGCCAGAAGGGAGAGCCAACTGGACCCAAGGTGGGCCCACACCATAAGGCGGCGCGGCCCATGGCCTGGCCGCGCCACCATGTGGTGTGGGGCCCACACAGCCCCTTTCGCCTCCTTTTCTTCGCGAAACTCTTCGTCCCGAAGACGTAAGCCAGAGAGGAATCCTCACGAAGGGTTACAGCCGCCTCTGCGGGGCGGAGAACACCAGAGAGAAAAGAGCTCTCCAGCGGGCAGGAATCCATCGGGGAAATTCCCTCCCGGAGGGGGAAATCGACGCCATCGTCACCACCATCGAGCTGGACATCATCTCCATCACCATCACCATCATCTTCATCATCATCACCGCCGTCTCCACCGCTGGACATCGTCACCGCTGTAGCACTTTGGGTTTGATCTTGATTGTTTGATAGGGGAAACTCTCCCGGTATTGATTTCTACTTGTTATTGATGCTATTGAGTGAAACCATTGAACCAAGGTTTATGTTTAGATTGTTATTCATCATCATATCACCTCTGATCATGTTCCATATGATGTCTCGTGAGTAGTTCGTTTAGTTCTTGAGGACATGGGTGAAGTCTAAATGTTAGTAGTGAATTATGGTTGAGTAATATTCAATGTTATGATATTTAAGTTGTGGTGTCATTCTTCTAGTGGTGTCATGTGAACGTTGACTACATGATACTTCACCATTTATGGGCCTAGGGGAATACATCTTGTACTCGTTTGCTAATTGCGGGGTTGCCGGAGTGACAGAAACCTAAACCCCCGTTGGTATATCGATGCAGGAGGGATCGCAGGATCTCAGAGTTTAAGGCTGTGGTTAGATTTATCTTAATTACTTTCTTATAGTTGCGGATGCTTGCAAGGGGTATAATCACAGGTATGCATTAGTCCTAGGAAGGGCGGTGCATTAGCATAGGTTCACCCACACAAAACTTATCAAAACAATGAAGATTATTTAGCTACATGAAGCGAAAGCACTAGACTAAATTCCCGTGTGTCCTCAAGAACGTTTGGTCATTATAAGTAAACAAACCAGCTTGTCCTTTGTGCTAAAAAGGATTGGGCCACTCGCTGCAATTATTTCTCTCGCACTTTACTTACTTGTACTTTATTCATCTGTTACATCAAAACTCCTTGAACACTTGTTTGTGAGCATTTACAGTGAATCCTTCATCGAAACTACTTGTCAACACCTTCTGCTCCTCGTTGGGATCGACATTCTTACTTATCGAAGATACTACGATACACCCCCTATACTTGTGGGTCATCACGCTGCTACAAAATGGGACCCGCATGTCATCCTCTATGTGCAATCAAGTTTCATTTCTTAGAGTTATTTTTGGCACCTCATATTTGGTCACTTGCCTTTTTCTTTCGATCCCGTGCCACCTCTCAAACAGTGATACCGCTGCTGCTAAATGGGACCCGCATGTCATCCTCTATGTACTATAAAACTTTATTTTCTTGGATTTTTTTGGCACCTGATATTTGGTCACTTGCCTTTTTCTTTCGATCCCGTGCCGCCTCTGAAACGGTGATACCGCTGCTGCTAAATAGGACCCGCATGTCATCATCTATGTACAATCAACTTTCTTTTCTTGGAGTTGTTTTTGGCACCTGATATTTGGTCACTTGCCTTTTTATTTCGATCCCGTGGCGCTTTTCAAACAGTGATACCGCTGCTGCTAAATGGGACCCGCATGTCATCTTCTATGTGCAATCAAGTTTCTTTTCTTGGAGTTTTTTTGGCACCTCATATTTGGTCACTTGCCTTTTTCTTTCGATCTCGTGCCGCCTCTCAAACGGCGATACTGTTGGAGATATGCCCAAGAGGCAATAATAAAGTGGTTATTATATATCTTTATGTTTATGATAAATGTTTGCATACCATGCTATAATTGTATTAACCGAAACATTGATACATGTGTGTTATGTAAACAACAAGGAGTCCCTAGTAAGCCTCTTGTATAACTAGCTTGTTGATTAATAGATGATCATAGTTTCGTGATCATGAACATTGGATGTTATTAATGACAAGGTTATGTCATTGATGAATGATGTAATGGACAAACACCCAACTAAGCGTAGCATAAGATCACGTCATTAAGTTCAAGTTGCTATTAGCTTTCCGATACATAGTTACCTAATCCTTCGACCATGAGATCATGTAAATCACTTATACCGGAAGGGTACTTTGATTACATCAAACGCCACTGCGTAAATGGGTGGTTATAAAGGTGCGAGTAAGTATTCGGAAAGTATGAGTTGAGGCATATGGATCAAGAGTGGGATATTGTCCATCCCGATGACGGATAGATATACTCTGGGCCCTCTCGGTGGAACGTCATGTGATTAGCTTGCAAGCATATGAATGGTTCATAAGAGATCACATACCACGGTACGAGTAAAGAGTACTAGTTGGAGACGAGGTTGAACAAGGTATAGAGATACCGATGATCAAACCTCGGACAAGTAAAATATCGCGTGACAAAGGGAATCGGTATCGTATGTAAATGGTTCAATCGATCACTAAAGTCATCGTTGAATATGTGGGAGCCATTATGGATCTCCAGATCCCGCTATTGGTTATTGGTCGGAGAGAAGTCTCAACCATGTCTGCATAGTTCACGAACCGTAGGGTGACACACTTAAGGTTTTGTCAACACCCGGATTTTTAAGTCCAGATGCCTATTATGTCATTCATCGCAATCCCAGGATAATGTTGTTGCGAGGCATAATAGTCGAATATCACAGTCATTATTTATTACAAGCCATAGTGTCATACAATCTTGAATCACATGATTCATATTACACAAATAGTTGATCTCACAATCAACATCATACATAAGTTCATACATAGCGGAAGCGTAATAGTAACGGGACTCTCTAGTCCACGAGGCCAACATTTGACGTCGAAACCCCTAGTTGTCGTAGGCGTCCTGCTGGTCATCCTCGTGATAGTTCTGTTCCTCCTCGTACTCGGCCATTTGAATAGCCGGGGACAAAGCCGTAAGTACTTCAAGTACTTGCAAACTAATACTATTGTAAAGTGCCCATTAAAGAAACTAAGCTCTAATTTAACTTGCATAAGCCAAATTTTAGTTCACAAGCTTGGATCATGTACTAACTAACTTAAGTGGGAACATTAGTGTCATTCCCACATCCTTGGTTCAATACCCAAAGATTCACCAAGTCACCATTCATACTTACTAAAGCTTTCAAAATCCGACACCGGAAACTGTATGGCCCTTCCAACCGTCCGTAACCGTGGACACGGCTATTCGAATAGATTTTACACTCTGCAGAGGTTGCACACTTGTGCCACAACATTTGATTTCATCCGTCGGAATAACTCCGAGTCACCGTAACTCAGTACGCGGATCATCAACCATAACCTTTCACTTACACATCCTAGTATGAGCACCTCTCCCCATGAGCTTGGCCTCCCAGTGAAAACCAACTGTTAACCTGGGAACTGCACAGGGCTTGGCCGTACAATTTCACCTCATTTCACATCCTTTCTCAACAACGGAGGCAGCCTCAGCATAACCCCTATGATGTGTGTTCAGAGGGAACTCATACTAAAATCTATAAACTTCCAGTTAAGCCCTACCCATAATCGAGTATTGTGGGGGTACTCAAAAATTGGAAAGGTATCGCATTCATACCAATATCAGGTTTTTATCAAAAATCACCATCTTCTCTTGTTCTCATTCAACTTCAAACTCTTCAATGGAATGCTTCATCATTCCAAGGTTTCAAAGTCAACCATTCACATGCTCCCATCTAATATAGTCAAATTTTAGTAATTTAGCACTAGCACTACACATGAGGGGTGCTACTTTGCTTTGCTATCTCAACTCATCTAGTAATCTTGTTCTCTATCCCAATTTTAGTTCATCCTTGGAAAACACAACAAGTAAAACTTGTATGGTGTACACATAAGATAGGCTTGTATAAAGAAAGGTAAGAATCATGTGCCTTGCTCATGGAGAGCTTTGCACTTTGCAAGAGCATTATCTTGCCTTGGTAGTTCTCTAGGTTTTCTCCTTCTTCTTCAGGGTAGAATTCTCCTTCCTCTTGATAATCTCCGGTGCTAGCGTCTAAATTGGAATACGAAGTATAATCACCAAACAAGCTCAAAGGCTATACTACACACATTATTACTTCACACAAACTATACTAAGCACACACATAAAACAAAAAGGTGCATTGGTGGGATGACTTGATGAAAATGATTTCCTCTTATTCATATGTGATAAGTAATGTTCATATGGTGTTTGGGGGAATAATTTCCTCTCATTGAAATCTTCTTAAGATTTAATTTCTCACTCATAATCATGCATGAATTCAGATTGACCTAAGTCAAACATTCATCATCATTATTGGAGAAAATGATTTAAATGAGGTAGACCACCTCATACTATTTTAAGTAACACTATATTTGATTTAAATCTCAAGTAATTCATATAAGAGAGTTGGGACCAGGGATCCAAACATCACATGAATTCATTTGGGACAAAGATTTAAATGAAGTAAAAATACTTCATAAGATTTACCAAATAGTTTTGGACAATATCACTTACTAAACTAGCCATATTGTCCATTAATTAAACTAGGGCATGATCATGCAAAGTGACCACACCATTTTCTTGCAGAAACAATTAGTGGAAGTGAAATGTGAGCTATAGGAGTTGGAATTAACTTAATATCTATTTTGGTTGATTTTTAATAATTATTTGAATGTGAAAAAGTCCCTGTCTTCTTCTTTTTATCATTTTATTTCCATAACAGATCTCGAGGTGAGACCAGTGGCATTGTGTAGATAATTTCCTAAGCTTTCTAAATATATAAAGTTTGTTAAATTTGGCCAAGCCAAACAGATTCTATGAATTTCCAAAGTTGGGTCCAAGTATTGAATTCAAACTAAATTTATTAAACTCGGATTTGAATTAAACGGGCTGGCGGGAGAACTAACTCGGGCCGGATTCAAAACGAACGGCCCAAACCAGCCCGGTCTAGCCCAACCACGGTCCACAGACGCGCAGCGTGCTGACAGGGTGGGGTCCGCTCGTCAGCGACGTTTAAACGCCGAAACGGTATGGGGCGAGGTGGTGCGTTGGATTAGAACATGGATCAACGGCTCGCGTTCATCGTCGTCTCCGACGAGAACCCGACGTGCAGCGGCGGCAGTAGGGGGTCGGCGAGCTCACCGTGGCTCCAGCCTAGGGTTGGCGGTGGGCTCGACGAAGGTGTAGACGACGGCGATGCGGCTCGTAGCGATGGGCGAAGCTCGAGGCGGCCTGGATCGACGGCGATTTCACCAGGGCTTCCGCGGCTCCGATCGCTCGATTGAGCTTGCTCCGGCGACGATTGAGGTGGCTAGCGGTGCGAGGCGAAGTGGTGGTGAGAGGTGGTCATGGTGGTGTGCTTGGTTTGGTCCGGGGAGTGCTCTATTTATAGGAGGGAGGGCATGCTGCGGGGCAGTGAGCAAGTCGTCGTGGGCGCGACGTCTCCGGCGAGCTAGAGGGCTAGGCGGTGACGCAGCGACGATCGCAAGGGTACGGCGAATCCGTGAGCGTCCATGGCGAGTTAATGCGAGGCGTACGATGGTCGGGGCCGTGCGTGTACTGTCGCGGCCGTGGCGGAAGGAAGCTTCCTCTCCGGCGGCGGTAGGCGCTAGGGGGTGACGCGAGCATGTCCGGCAAGCTCCGCGTGGCGAGAGAGGTACTACGGCGCGCGGATATGGTCGGGTACGGCAAGATTTGGCAAGCGCCGCGTGGACGTGTCCGTGCACTGGTGACGTCGCCATGCCGTTGGCGGCGTACCTGGAGCGTACTGGGGCGCGGCGATGGCGGGTCGTGGCGTCGTCCTCTCGTTCAACGGCGGGTACGGGCGATCTCCCGGGATCGTGGGCGACGCGTTTGACAAGGTTGCTTAGGCTGGAGAGGCGAGGAGAGAGGGGGTGCATGTCGAGGGGCGACGTGGCCGGCATGGCCATGGCCGGCCATGTTCGGTCGTGTCCATGGTGTGTTTTTGCATGGGCTAGGTAGAGGAAGGTCCAAGGCACTAGATTGAGCCAAGAATTTGTCAAGGAGTGGTCTGGTTTGATCAATTTCAAAAATGTGATGATCTTGTTTTTGTTAAAAAGTCTCTACTTTGCTTGATCCTAGCTCTTGATCCAAGATGAATTTGATATGGTCCACTTTACAAAAGTTGTTCATGGTGTTGTATACTTGGATGGCATGCAAAGAGTTGGAGGTGTTCAGTTTAGAAATTTTGAAATAGAGAGGCTCAAAGTGATGATCAGATTGTAATTGTCAAAAATGACCATTATCTTATGTGAGCAAGTTTTAATTCTTAGCTTTGATTTAATTGGGGTTTCTTTGATTCTCAAAGTTGTAATAACTATTTAATAACATGTTACCACTAGTGGTGAAGACTAATTGGGTCTAGGGTCAAAGTTTATAAAAATATCATATGTCATATGTTAGGGTTTTTAGGGTTTTATTCTTATTTGATTTCTTTCTCTTCTTCATTTATTTGTTTGGTGATCATCATGGGATCACTCTATGGTTGTGGAGTTTATCACATACACAAAATATCACTCATCATGGCATAGCACTCAAAATGCACAAGTCCTATGCAGGGCACTATATGAATTTTGAAAAGTTTTTGTTGGTTCTCAAATTTGGATAATTGGATTTGTTCTTCTTCCTTTATTTGAAATTTGAGGTGTTACAAACCCTTCCCCCTTACAAAAGATCTCGTCCCGAGATCTAAAAGAAAAACAATCTATTTGTTAAAGAGATCTGGGTACTCCTTCTTCATATCTTCTTCCCGCTCCCAAGTGGCTTCATCTTCGGTATGATTGCTCCACTGTATCTTCAGAAACTTGATGCTTCGGGTGCGGGTGGTTCTGTATGCCTCTTCCAAAATGCGAATCGGCACTTCACGGTAGGTAAGGTCGTGATTGATATCCACCGAACGGTGGTCGATGTTCTTGAATACCTCTGTCTTCTCTGGCACTTCTAAACATTTCCGGAGGAGTGAGATGTGAAACATGTTGTGCACAGCTGCCATTTCTTCCGATAGTTCCAGTTGATAGGAGACTTCTCCTCGGCGGCTGAGAACTTTGAAGGGTCCTACATACCGGGGTGCAAGCTTCCCTTTGAGTTGGAAACGCTGCATTCCTTTCAGGGGGGATACCTTGAGATAGACAAAATCTCCGATCTCGAAGGTTATCTCTCGGCGTCTCTTGTCGGCGTAACTTTTCTGCCGGGACTGAGCGGTCTTGAGGTACTCTCGGATCTTGTGCACCTTCTCTTCCGCTTCTCGAAGCACATCAGGTCCAAAGACTTGGCTTTCTCCGACTTCGGACCAATTCAGAGGGTACGGCATTTCCTTCCGTACAGGGCTTCGAAGGGGGCCATCTGTAGACTGGCTTGGTAGCTGTTGTTGTAAGAGAATTCTGCGTAAGGCAGACAGTCCTCCCACTTGGATCCATATTCTAGCACACATGCTCTCAGCATGTCCTCCAGTATCTGGTTGACTCTCTCGGTCTGTCCATCAGTCTGTGGGTGATAGGCGGTGCTGAAATTTAGGCGAGTTCCTAGTCCTTCATGCACCTTCTGCCAGAATCTTGAGGTGAATTGTGAACCTCTGTCTGACACAATGGACTTCGGGGTTCCGTGCAGGGCGACTATCCTAGAGATGTACAGCTCCGCTAACTTGGGGCCTTGGTAGGTGGTCTTGACAGCTATAAAGTGAGCTACCTTGGTCAATCTGTCAACAACTACCCAGATGGAATCATTTCCTTTGCTGGATTTGGGCAAACCGGTAATAAAATCCATTCCTACGGAGTCCCACTTCCATTCAGGAATCTGTAGTGGTTGCAGCAGTCCTGCGGGTCGCTGATGTTCAGCCTTGACTCGCTGACAGATATCACACTTGGCGATGTAGCTTCCAATCTCCCTCTTCATTCCATGCCACCAGAACTGTTCCTTCAAATCCTGGTACATCTTAGTACCTCCGGGGTGGATAGAGTATAAGGTGTCATGGGCTTCTTTCAGAATAACCTGCTTCAACTCTGAGTCTGACGGTACACATAGACGTCCGTTGTACCAAAGGACTCCTTCTTCATCTACGGTGAATCCTGGTGCTTTTCCTGCGGCTATCTGGGTCTTGATTCCATCAATGCTAGCATTTCCCTTCTGAGCTTCCTTGATCTGACCAATCAAGGTGGGTTGCAGCTCCATGCTGGCTAAGAATCCTTCACTAACTAACTCCATTCTAAACTGCTCAAACTCCTGGTGTAGGCTGGGTTGTTCGGCTGCTATCATTGAGTTTAGCTGACATGGTAGTCTACTCAATGCATCCGCTACCACATTGGCCTTGCCGGGGTGATAGTGGATCTCCATATCATAATCTTTAATCAGCTCTAACCATCTCCGCTGCCTCATATTCAGCTCCTTCTGAGTGAAGATATACTTCAGGCTCTTGTGATCCGAATAGATCTCGCAGCGATTACCCATGAGGTAATGACGCCACACCTTTAGTGCCAAAACTACGGCTGCAAGCTCGAGGTCATGGGTGGGGTAGTTCTGCTCATGCTGCTTCAGTTGCCGGGACAGATAAGAGATCACTTTGCCTTCTTGCATAAGCACACATCCGAGACCAATCTTGGATGCATCGCAGTAAACATCAAAGGGTTTGGTGATGTCCGGCATGATCAGAATTGGGGCTGTGGTCAGTCTAAGCTTGAGTTGTTGAAAACTCTCTTCACATTTGTCCGTCCATTCGAACTTTTTGTCCTTCTTCAATAACTGGGTCATTGGTCGAGCGATGCTCGAAAAGCCTTCTACAAATCTGCGGTAATATCCGGCTAATCCAAGAAAAGCGCGGACCTCGGTCTGGGTGGTTGGGGCTTTCCATTCTGCAACAGTCTTGATCTTGGCAGGGTCTACGGCAATTCCTCCTGCAGACAAGATATGTCCCAGGAATCCTACTTCCTTCAGCCAAAATTCACATTTGCTGAACTTAGCATACAGCTTATGCGCCCTAAGGGTCTCCAAGACAGCTTCTAGATGTTGCTCATGTTCTTCCTCGGATTTGGAGTAGATTAGGATGTCATCGATGAAAACTACAACAAACTTATCCAGAAAGTTCATGAAGATCTTATTCATGAGATTCATGAAATAAGCAGGGGCATTGGTCAATCCAAATGACATGACATTGTACTCATACAATCCATATCTGGTGGTGAAGGCAGTTTTGGGAATGTCCGATGCACGAATCTTCAGCTGGTGATATCCAGTCCTGAGATCGATCTTTGAGAAGACTACTGCACCGGTCAGCTGATCAAACAGGTCTTCTATCTTAGGTAAGGGGTATTTGTTCTTGATGGTGACATCATTAAGCTTACGGTAATCCGTACATAAACGACTGGCACCATCCTTCTTATCCACAAACAACACTGGGGATCTCCACGGTGACGCACTTGGTCGGATCAGACCTTTGGCTAACAGTTCATCCAGTTGCTTCTTCAGCTCCACAAGCTCTGCTGGGTTCATGCTATAGGCTCTCCGGGCTATGGGTCCGGTTCCAGTGAATTAACTCGATGATAAACTCGATATCCCGATCCGGGGGCATACCGGGTAAACCTTCGGGAAACACATCGGGGTATCGACAAACGACCTCGATCCGATCCAAAGTTGGCTTGGTTAAACTCTGGTTGCGGTAAATTTTCCGGGTAGCAGCTCGTAGACATGCTCTACTATAATACCAGTGCTACTGGTCATGGTGATGGCTTTCTTTGCACAGTCAATCATTCCATGATGCTTGGCCATCCAATCCATACCTAGCACTACCTCCAAACCTTTGGTTCCCAGAATGATCAAATTGGCATAGAATTCTACCTCATGTATTTTGATGGGTACATTTTTACAGAATTTTCTGGCTTTAGTGGTTGATCCGGGGATTTGAACTATCATGACATGTTTCAAGCTGATAGGTTGAATTTTACTTGTGGATGCAAAGTCTTCAGTGACAAAAGAATGAGATGCTCCGGAATCAAACAACACTCTTGCAGGTACTGAGTTGACAGGAAACATACCCAGTACAACATCTGGTGCTTCCTGAGCTTCTTCGGCGTTCATGTGGAAGAGACGGCCGTTGCGGTTATTGGGGTTGTTGGGGGCGAACTTCTTTCCAGTGGAAACGCGGCGTTGCTGCTGAGCGGGTGCAGGGGTGTTGCCGGCGAGCTTGGCGAGTCTCTTGGGGCACTCGTTGGAGTAGTGTCCCACTACACCACACTCATAACAAGTGATAGTGGACTTGTCCTTGTTGGCGACCGGAATGGCGTTGCTCCCAGTCCTTGGAGCGGTGTTAGTGTTGCTGTTGCTGGTGTTGGGGGCTCGCATTGGTGCGCGGTTGAAGTTGTTGGTGTTGTTCTGGTAGTTGTGGTTGTTGTTGTGGCCTCCTGGCCTGGTGTTTCCTCCACTCCGGTTCTGATAACCGGGGCGCGAGTTCTGCATAGGTGGCTTGTTGTTGTTCCTTGGAGTGAAACCTCCGCTTGAGCTGGGACGATACCTCGGGGCATTGCTAGGCCCACTCTGGTGCATCATGCGGCGTTTGCGGTTTTCATTGGCTTGGTTCAACTTGCCCTCCATCTGGATGGCGGAGTCAACAAGGGCTTCTAGATCTGCAAAGGGGATGTTGACTAGGACCGTCTGCATCTCATCATGCGGTCCGTTCAGGAATCTCTCTTGCCTCTTCTCAGTAGTATCAGTCTCATCGGGGGCGTACCTTGACAGGGTAAGGAACCTGTCGCGGTATTCCACCACCGTCATCCTTCCTTGCTTCAGTTCGCGGAATTCATCCCGCATCTTCTTGATGAGACCCGGGGGCACATGATACTTGCTGAACTTGAGCTTGAAGTCTGCCCAAGTCATGACTTGACCTCCATTCATAGCACGAGTGCTGGTCCACCAAGCTCGGGCTGGTCCGGCAAGGTAGTGGGTTGCAAAGAGGACCTTCTCATTTGCTTCGACTCCGGCGACTTCCAAATTGTTCTCCATAGTCTGCAGCCAGTCGTCGGCGTCGAGGGGTTCTTCAGTCTTGCTAAACACCGGAGGGTTGGTGTTCTGGAAGTTCTTGAGTTTGGATCCGGGGTGATCGTGATTCCCATGGCCTTGGTTAGCAAGGTTTTGTAGTGCTGCAATGTTGGCTTGACGTTCAGCCCTTTCAGTCTCCCTGTCTTGAAGCAGGGTTTGCAGCAGTTGCATCATGGCATCGTTGTTGTTGCGATTGGGAGGGGCCATCTGAACATACAGGAGATTATAAGATAAGAGGGAATTTTTATGGTTGATTCTGAATGAGTCCAAGACTTAAAAGAAAATTTTGGAATGCTTTGGATGACACACACAAACATTCATTCATTCCACATAACATATTACAAACTACATACCATTCCTCCCATGGTTTTAAGAACCATTTCTCATACTACGATACAAGGGATGGAAAACACACTCATACCCAAGGTTATAAGAACCTTCCATGCTACGATACACGGGACGGGATACAACTCACACCTACATCAGTGCTCAAGTGTGACTACCCTCATCCTCGATGTCAATGGGAACGACATCATCAGGTCCTGGCTCCAGGAACGCGTAGTCCTCCTCCTCAGTGAACTCGTCCTCCTCGAAGTCGTCGTCGTCACTCAGGAAGGCACCTCCTCCCTGAATATCGATACCGACCTCGTCTTCCTCTATCTCCATCAGCTGTTCCTCCTGGGCCTTGACGGTGGCCTCAAGTGATGCTATCTGTGCGCGAAGGCGTGTAATGGTGACATCCTTCTTCGCGCACTTCAGGCGAAGCTTGTTGCGGCACCGGGACAGATGCTTGATGGCATCTCCATGCGTGGCCAGGGCGAGGTGAGTCTGGTTCGCATACATCCGGCATTATCCGGATCCGAGCTGCGTGTGATACGAGCATGAAGTCTAGATGCTCGGCGTGATGCCTCGGCTCGGGGTGGGACCGAGAGCCATAGGTACTCCGCTGGCATCACGCTTCACTAGGTGAGCGAAACGGGACGCAAGCAAGCGTACCGTGTTCTGTCCGCAAAGGCGAGCCAGTGCCTCCTGCAGGCCGCGTGCCAGTCCATCGAGCCAGTTGCTCTCACGGAAAGAGAACAGGATCCTATCCGTGGTAGGAGACTCCATGTTCCCCCTCAGATCCGCAGTGATGATCCACTGCAGCTCTCCGCCGAGCTGATCATCCACCTGGATCCCATGGAACTCGGGCTGGAGGCGCCCCAGAAAGTTCGAGACCGCAGTGAGATCGTGCTCGAAGATCAAGCTGCCTCCGTTACCAAGCTGGTAAAACTTGGTGTTGACGGGTGCGTTGGGCTCCATCTGAAAGTGAATTCGGAGAGTAAGTTAGAAATTTGAACAAGTGTGACAAAGTTTTAGGTAGACATAATCAGAAAGAGCATGTTTTTATCAAGTTTCGAAAAAGCCTCCAAGACAAGAATATGAATAATTTTTCATAAATAACCTTTTCCTTTGTATTTCAAAGTTATGTTTTTATGAACGCCCATTCTAACTAAGGTTTTCTAAGGTCAAACAATGGCTCTGATACCAACTTGTCAACACCCGGATTTTTAAGTCCAGATGCCTATTATGTCATTCATCGCAATCCCAGGATAATGTTGTTGCGAGGCATAATAGTCGAATATCACAGATCATTATTTATTACAAGCCATAGTGTCATACAATCTTGAATCACATGATTCATATTACACAAATAGTTGATCTCACAATCAACATCATACATAAGTTCATACATAGCGGAAGCGTAATAGTAACGGGACTCTCTAGTCCACAGGCCAACATTTGACGTCAGAAACCCCTAGTTGTCGTAGGCGTCCTGCTGGTCATCCTCGTGATAGTTCTGTTCCTCCTCGTACTCTGGCCATTTGAATAGCCAGGGACAAAGCCGTAAGTACTTCAAGTACTTGCAAACTAATACTATTGTAAAGTGCCCATTAAAGAAACTAAGCTCTAATTTAACTTGCATAAGCCAAATTTTAGTTCACAAGCTTGGATCATGTACTAACTAACTTAAGTGGGAACATTAGTGTCATTCCCACATCCTTGGTTCAATACCCAAAGATTCACCAAGTCACCATTCATACTTACTAAAGCTTTCAAAAATCCGACACCGGAAACTGTATGGCCCTTCCAACCGTCCGTAACCGTGGACACGGCTATTCGAATAGATTTTACACTCTGCAGAGGTTGCACACTTGTGCCACAACATTTGATTTCATCCGTCGGAATAACTCCGAGTCACCGTAACTCGAGTACGCGGATCATCAACCATAACCTTTCACTTACACATCCTAGTATGAGCACCTCTCCCCATGAGCTTGGCCTCCCGAGTGAAAACCAACCGTTAACTCCGGGAACCGCACGAGGCTTGGCCGTACAATTTCACCTCAGTTCACATCCTTTCTCAACAACGGAGGCAGCCTCAGCATAACCCCTATGATGTGTGTTCGGAGGGAACTCATACTAAAATCTATAAACTTCCGAGTTAAGCCCTACCCATAATCAGGTATTGTGGGGGTACTCAAAAATTGGAAAGGTATCGCATTCATACCAATATCGGGTTTTTATCAAAAATCACCATCTTCTCTTGTTCTCATTCAACTTCAAACTCTTCAATGGAATGCTTCATCATTCCAAGGTTTCAAAGTCAACCATTCACATGCTCCCATCTAATATAGTCAAATTTTAGTAATTTAGCACTAGCACTACACATGAGGGGTGCTACTTTGCTTTGCTATCTCAACTCATCTAGTAATCTTGTTCTCTATCCCAATTTTAGTTCATCCTTGGAAACACAACAAGTAAAACTTGTATGGTGTACACATAAGATAGGCTTGTATAAAGAAAGGTAAGAATCATGTGCCTTGCTCATGGAGAGCTTTGCACTTTGCAAGAGCATTATCTTGCCTTGGTAGTTCTCTAGGTTTTCTCCTTCTTCTTCAGGGTAGAATTCTCCTTCCTCTTGATAATCTCCGGTGCTAGCGTCTAAATTGGAATACGAAGTATAATCACCAAACAAGCTCAAAGGCTATACTACACACATTATTACTTCACACAAACTATACTAAGCACACACATAAAACAAAAAGGTGCATTGGTGGGATGACTTGATGAAAATGATTTCCTCTTATTCATATGTGATAAGTAATGTTCATATGGTGTTTGTGGGAATAATTTCCTCTCATTGAAATCTTCTTAAGATTTAATTTCTCACTCATAATCATGCATGAATTCAGATTGACCTAAGTCAAACATTCATCATCATTATTGGAGAAAATGATTTAAATGAGGTAGACCACCTCATACTATTTTAAGTAACACTATATTTGATTTAAATCTCAAGTAATTCATATAAGAGAGTTGGGACCAGGGATCCAAACATCACATGAATTCATTTGGGACAAAGATTTAAATGAAGTAAAAATACTTCATATGATTTACCAAATAGTTTTGGACAATATCACTTACTAAACTAGCCATATTGTCCATTAATTAAACTAGGGCATGATCATGCAAAGTGACCACACCATTTTCTTGCAGAAACAATTAGTGGAAGTGAAATGTGAGCTATAGGAGTTGGAATTAACTTAATATCTATTTTGGTTGATTTTTAATAATTATTTGAATGTGAAAAAGTCCCTGTCTTCTTCTTTTTATCATTTTATTTCCATAACAGATCTCGAGGTGAGACCAGTGGCATTGTGTAGATAATTTCCTAAGCTTTCTAAATATATAAAGTTTGTTAAATTTGGCCAAGCCAAACAGATTCTATGAATTTCCAAAGTTGGGTCCAGTATTGAATTCAAACTAAATTTATTAAACTGGATTTAAATTAAACGGGCTGGCGGGAGAACTAGCTGGGCCAGATTCAAAACGAACGGCCCAAACCAGCCCAGTCTAGCCCAACCACGGTCCACAGACGCGCAGCGTGCTGACAGGGTGGGGTCCGCTCGTCAGCGATGTTTAAACGCCGAAACGGTATGGGGCGAGGTGGTGCGTTGGATTAGAACATGGATCAACGGCTCGCGTTCATCGTCGTCTCCGACGAGAACCCGACGTGCAGCGGCGGCAGTAGGGGGTCGGCGAGCTCACCGTGGCTCCAGCTAGGGTTGGCAGTGGGCTCGACGAAGGTGTAGACGACGGCGATGCAGCCTGTAGCAGTGGCGAAGCTCGAGGCGGCCTGGATCGACGGCGATTTCACCAGGGCTTCCGCGGCTCCGATCGCTCGATTGAGCTTGCTCCGGCGACGATTGAGGTGGCTAGCGGTGCGAGGCGAAGTGGTGGTGAGAGGTGGTCATGGTGGTGTGCTTGGTTTGGTCCGGGGAGTGCTCTATTTATAGGAGGGAGGGGGTGCTGCGGGGCAGTGAGCAAGTCGTCGTGGGCGCGACGTCTCCGGCGAGCTAGAGGGCTAGGCGGTGACGCAGCGACGATCGCAAGGGTACGGCGAATCCGTGAGCGTCCATGGCGAGTTAATGCGAGGCGTACGATGGTCGGGGCCGTGCGTGTACTGTCGCGGCCGTGGCGGAAGGAAGCTTCCTCTCCGGCGGCGGTAGGCGCTAGGGGTGACGCGAGCATGTCCGGCAAGCTCCGCGTGGCGAGAGAGGTACTACGGCGCGCGGATATGGTCGGGCACGGCAAGATTTGGCAAGCGCCGCGTGGACGTGTCCGTGCACCGGTGACGTCGCCATGCCGTTGGCGGCGTACCCGGAGCGTACCGGGCGCGGCGATGGCGGGTCGTGGCGTCGTCCTCTCGTTCAACGGCGGGTACAGGCGATCTCCTGGGATCGTGGGCGACGCGTTTGACAAGGTTGCTTAGGCTGGAGAGGCAGGGAGAGAGGGGGTGCATGTCGAGGGGCGACGTGGCCGGCATGGCCATGGCCGGCCATGTTCTGGTCGTGTCCATGGTGTGTTTTTGCATGGGCTAGGTAGAGGAAGGTCCAAGGCACTAGATTGAGCCAAGAATTTGTCAAGGAGTGGTCTGGTTTGATCAATTTCAAAAATGTGATGATCTTGTTTTTGTTAAAAAGTCTCTACTTTGCTTGATCCTAGCTCTTGATCCAAGATGAATTTGATATGGTCCACTTTACAAAAGTTGTTCATGGTGTTGTATACTTGGATGGCATGCAAAGAGTTGGAGGTGTTCAGTTTAGAAATTTTGAAATAGAGAGGCTCAAAGTGATGATCAGATTGTAATTGTCAAAAATGACCATTATCTTATGTGAGCAAGTTTTAATTCTTAGCTTTGATTTAATTGGGGTTTCTTTGATTCTCAAAGTTGTAATAACTATTTAATAACATGTTACCACTAGTGGTGAAGACTAATTGGGTCTAGGGTCAAAGTTTATAAAAATATCATATGTCATATGTTAGGGTTTTTAGGGTTTTATTCTTATTTGATTTCTTTCTCTTCTTCATTTATTTGTTTGGTGATCATCATGGGATCACTCTATGGTTGTGGAGTTTATCACATACACAAAATATCACTCATCATGGCATAGCACTCAAAATGCACAAGTCCTATGCAGGGCACTATATGAATTTTGAAAAGTTTTTGTTGGTTCTCAAATTTGGATAATTGGATTTGTTCTTCTTCCTTTATTTGAAATTTGAGGTGTTACAGGTTTGATGTCGTTTAAGTAGATATGAAATATGGAATGGAGTTCGAAGTTTTGTTCGGAGTCTCAGATGGGATCCAGGACATCACGAGTAGGTCCGGAATGGTCCGGAGAATAAGATTCATATATAGGAAGTCACTTTCCAAGTTTGGAAATGATCTGGTGCATTTATGGAAGGTTCTAGAAAAGTCCGGAAGAAATCACCATGGAAAGTGGAGTCCCGGAGGGACTCCACATTGCATGGCCGGCCAACCCTAAGGGGGAGGAGTCCCAGGTGGACTCCACCTATGATGGCCGGCCACACCCCCCCCAAGGAAGGGTGGGAGTCCCACCTTGAGTAGGAGTCCCACCTTGGGTAGGTTTCGTCCCTATGGCAGGTTTTGGGTTCGGGTCTTATTCGAAGACTTGGATACCAACTCTTGGGGATTTCCACCTATATAATGAGGAGCAAGGGGAGGGGGCCGGCCACCCCAAGCCACACTTGGCCGCACCCTTGAGGCCGGCGCCCAAGACCCCCCCTCTCCCCAAACCCTAGCCTCTCCTCCTCCACATAATACTCCCGCAGCGCATAGGCGAAGCCCTGCCGGAGTTCTCCACCACCACCGCCACCACGCCGTCGTGCTGCCGGGATTTCGAGGAGGATCTACTACTTCCGCTGCCCGCTGGAATGGGGAGAGGACATCGTCATCAACATCATACGTGTGACCGAGTACGGAGGTGCTGCCTGTCTGTGGCACCGTCAAGATCTTCTACGCGCTTTTGCAAGCGGCAAGTGATCGACTACATCCACCACGAGATTTAATCTCGTTAAGCTTTGCGAATCTTCGAGGGTTAGTCTCTTGATCTCCTCGTTGCTACCGTCTACTAGATTAGATCTTGGCTTGTGTTTCGTTCTTGCGGTAGGAAATTTTTTGTTTTCTATGTTACGAATCCCATCACATACCACTGCGGCTGAATGGGACCCGCATGTCATCCTCTATGTACAATCAACTTTCTTTTCTTGGAGTTATTTTTTGCACCTGATATTTGGTCACTTGCCTTTTTCTTTTGATCCCGTGCCGCCTCTCAAACGGTGATACCGTTGCTGCTAAATGTGACCCGCATGTCATCCTCTATGTACTATAAAACTTTCTTTTCTTGGAGTTTTTTTGGGCACCTGATATTTGGTCACTTTCCTTTTTCTTTTGGTCCTGTGCCGCCTTGGAAACGTTTAGACCGCTTCTGCAAAATGGGTCCCGCATGTCATCCTCTATGTACAATAAAAGTTTCTTTTCTTGGATTTTTTTGGCACCTGATATTTCGTCACTTGCCTTTTTCTTTTGATCCTGTGCCGCCTCTGAAACATTGATACAACTGCTGCTAAATGGGACCCGCATGTCATCCTCTATGTAAAATAAAAGTTTCTTTTCTTGCATTATTTTTCACCTTCTGATATTTGGCTATTTCCTTTTTCTTTCGATCCCCTGCCTTGGAAACGTTGAGATCGCTACTGCAAAATGAGACCCGCATGTCATCCTCTATGTACTATAAAAGTTTCTTTTCTTGGATTTTTTTCACCTTATGATTTTTGGCTATTTCCTTTTTATTTTGATCCCCTGCCGCCTTGGAAACGTTGAGTAAGCTGCCGCCTTGGGACCCGCATGTCATCCTCTATGTACAATCAACTTTCTTTTTTGGAGTTTTTTTACCCCCTAATTTCTGGCTACTTTCTTTTTCTTTTGATCTCAAGCCGCAATTGAAACGTTGGGACCGCTGCTGCAAAATGGGACCCGCATGTCATCCTCAATGTACAATAAAGTTTCTTTTCTTGGATTATTTTTGGCTCCTGATATTTGGTCACTTGCCATTTTATTTCGATCTCATGCCGCCTTTGAAACATTGAGGAAGCTGCTGGCTCATGGGTCCCGCATGTCATCCTCTATGAACAATAAAAGTTTCCTTTGTTGGACTACTTCATTTTTCTTTTGATCCCCTGATACGTCCCAAACGTATCTATAATTTCTTATGTTCCATGCTACTTTTATGATGATACTCACATGTTTTATATACATTATATGTCATTATTATGCATTTTCCGGCACTAACCTATTGACGAGATGCCGAAGAGCCAGCTTGTTGTTTTCTCGCTGTTTTTGGTTTCAGTAAATCCTAGTAAGGAAATATTCTCGGAATTGGACGAAATCAACGCCCAGGGTCCTATTTTCACACGAAGCTTCCAGAAGACCGAAGAGGATAAGAAGTGGGGCCACGAGGTGGCCACACAACAGGGCGGCGCGCCCAGCCCCTGGCCGCGCGGCCCTAGCGTGTGGGCCCCTCGTGACGCCCCCTGACCTACCCTTCCGCCTACTTAAAGCCTCTGTCGCGAAACCCCCAGTACCGAGAGCCACGATACGGAAAACCTTCCAGAGACGCAGCTGCCGCCAATCCCATCTCGGGGGTGATGGCGTGTACAGCACACGTCCGTTGGGAACCCCAAGAGGAAGGTGTGATGCAGACAGTAGCAAGATTTCCCTCGAAAGAAACCAAGGTTTATCGAACCAGGAGGAGCCAAGAAGCACGTTGAAGGTTGTTGGTGGCGGGATGTAGTGCGGCGCAACACCGGGGATTTCGGCGCCAACATGGAACCCGCACAACACAACCAAAGTACTTTGCCCCAACGAAACGAGTGAGGTTGTCAATCTCACCGGTTTGTCTGTAACAAAGGATTAACCGTATTGTGTGGAAGATGATTGTTTGCGAGAAAACGATAAAGAACAATTGCAGTAGATTGTATGCGATGTAAAGAATAGGACCGGGGTCCACAGTTCACTAGAGGTGTCTCTCCCATAAGATAAATAGCATGTTGGGTGAACAAATTATAGTCGGGCAATTGACAAATAGAGAGGGCATGACAATGCACATACATGATATGATAAATATAGTGATATTTAATTGGGCATTACGACAAAGTACATACACCGCTATCCAGCATGCATCTATGCCTAAAAAGTCCACCTTCAGGTTATCATCCGAACCCCTTCCGGTATTAAGTTGCAAACAACAGACAATTGCATTAAGTATGGTGCGTAATGTAATCAATAACTACATCCTTAGACATAGCATCAATGTTTTATCCCTAGTGGCAACAAAGACATCCACAACCTTAGAACTTTCTCGTCACCGTCCTGCATTTAATGGAGGCATGAACCCACTATCGAGCATAAATACTCCCTCTTGGAGTTAAGAGCAAAAACTTGGCCGGAGCCTCTACTAATAACGGAGAGCATGAAAGATCATAAACAACACATAGGTAATAGATTGATAATTAACATAACATAGTATTCTCTATCCATCGGATCCCGACAAACACAACATATAGCATTACGGATAGATGATCTTGATCATGTTAGGCAGCTCACAAGATCCAACAATGAAGCACATAAGGAGAAGACGACCATCTAGCTACCGCTATGGACCCATAGTCCAGGGGTGAACTACTCACTCATCACTCCGGAGGCGACCATGGCGGTGAAGAGTCCTCCGGGAGATGATTCCCCTCTCCGGCAGGGTGCCGGAGGCGATCTCCTGAATCCCCCGAGATGGGATTGGCGGCGGCGGCGTCTCAGTAAGGTTTTCCATATCGTGGCTCTCGGTACTGGGGGTTTCGCGATGAAGGCTTTAAGTAGGCGGAAGGGCAACGCGGGAGGCCACACGAGGGCCCCACACGCTAGGGCCGCGCGGCCAAGACCTGGGCCGCGCCGCCCTAGTGTGGCGGTGCCTCATGGCCCCACTTCCTTTCCCCCCCGGTCTTCTGGAAGCTTCGTGCAAAAATAGGACCCTGGGCGTTGATTTCGTCCAATTCCGAGAATATTTCCTTTGTAGGATTTCTGAAACCAAAAACAGCAGAAAACAAGAATCGGCTCTTCGGCATCTTGTTAATAGGTTAGTGCCGGAAAATGCATAAATACGACATATAATGTGTATAAAACATGTAGATATCATCAATAATGTGGCATGGAACATAAGAAATTATCGATACGTCGGAGACGTATCAGCATCCCCAAGCTTAGTTCCTGCTCGTCCCGAGCAGGTAAACGATAACAAAGATAATTTCTGGAGTGACATGCCATCATAAGCTTGATCATACTATTGTAAGCATATGTAATGAATGCAGCGATCAAAACAATGGTAATGACATGAGTAAACAAATGAATCATAAAGCAAAGACTTTTCATGAATAGTACTTCAAGACAAGCATCAATAAGTCTTGCATAAGAGTTAACTCATAAAGCAATAAATCAAAGTAAAGGTATTGAAGCAACACAAAGGAAGATTAAGTTTCAGCGGTTGCTTTCAACTTATAACATGTATATCTCATGGATATTGTCAATGTAAAGTAATATAACAAGTGCAATATGCAAGTATGTAGGAATCAATGCACGGTTCACACAAGTGTTTGCTTCTTGAGGTGGAGAGAGATAGGTGAACTGACTCAACATAAAAGTAAAAGAAAGGTCCTTCAAAGAGGAAAGCATCGATTGCTATATTTGTGCTAGAGCTTTTATTTTGAAAACATGAAACAATTTTGTCAACGGTAGTAATAAAGCATATGTATCATGTAAATTATATCTTACAAGTTGCAAGCCTCATGCATAGTATACTAATAGTGCCCGCACCTTGTCCTAATTAGCTTGGACTACCGGGATCATCGCAATACACATGTTTTAACCAAGTGTCACAAAGGGGTACCTCCATGCCGCTCGTACAAAGGTCTAAGGAGAAAGCTCGCATTTTGGATTTCTCGCTTTTGATTATTCTCAACTTAGACATTCATACCGGGACAACATGGACAACAGATAATGGACTCCTCTTTAATGCATAAGCATGTAGCAACAATTAGTGTTCTCATATGAGATTGAGGATATATGTCCAAAACTGAAACTTCCACCATGATTCATGGCTTTAGTTAGCGGCCCAATGTTCTTCTCTAACAATATGCATGCTCTAACCATTAAGTGGTAGATCTCCCTTACTTCGGACAAGACGGACATGCATAGCAACTCACATGATATTCAACAAAGAGTAGTTGATGGCGTCCCCGGGAACATGGTTATCGCACAACAAGCAACTTAATAAGAGATAAAGTGCATAAGTACATATTCAATACCACAATAGTTTTTAAGGCTATTTTGTCCCATGAGCTATATATTGCAAGGCGAATGATGGAAATTTAAAGGTAGCACTCAAGCAATTTACTTTGGAATGGCGGAGAAATACCATGTAGTAGGTAGGTATGGTGGACACAAATGGCATAGTGGTTGGCTCAAGGATTTTGGATGCATGAGAAGTATTCCCTCTCGATACAAGGTTTAGGCTAGCAAGGTTTATTTGAAACAAACACAAGGATGAACCGGTGCAGCAAAAACTTACATAAAAGACAGATTGTAAACATTATAAGACTCTACACCGTCTTCCTTGTTGTTCAAACTCAATACTAGAAATTATCTAGACTTTAGAGAGACCAAATATGCAAACCAAATTTTAGCAAGCTCTATGTATTTCTTCATTAATGGGTGCAAAGTATATGATGCAAGAGCTTAAACATGAGCACAACAATTGCCAAGTATCAAATTATTCAAGACATTTTAGAATTACTACATGTAGCATTTCCCGATTCCAACCATATAACAATTTAACGAAGAAGATTCAACCTTCGCCATGAATACTATGAGTAAAGCCTAAGGACATATTTGTCCATATGCAACAGCGGAGCGTGTCTCTCTCCCACACAATGAATGCTAGGATCCATTTTATTTAAACAAAAACAAGAACAAAAACAAACGAGACGCTCCAAGCAAAGTACATAAGATGTGACCGAATAAAAATATAGTTTCAGGGGAGGAACCTCGATGATGTTGTCGATGAAGAAGGGGATGCCTTGGGCATCCCCAAGCTTAGACGCTTGAGTCTTCTTAAAATATGCAGGGGTGAACCACCGGGGCATCCCCAAGCTTAGAGCTTTCACTCCTCTTGATCTTAGTATATCATACTCCTCTCTTGACCCTTGAAAACTTCCTTCACACCAAACTTCAAGAAAACTCATTAGAGGGTTAGTGCATAATCAAAAATTCACATGTTCAGAGGTGACACAATCATTATTAATACTTCTGGACATTGCACAAAGCTACTGGACATTAATGGAACAAAGAAATTCATCCAACATAGCAAAAGAGGCAATGCGAAATAAAAGGCAGAATCTGTCAAAAACAGTAACAGTCCGTAAAGACGAACCTGGAAGGGGCACTTAACTTGCGCAAACGGAAAAACTCAAAACTAATGAAAGTTGCGTACATATCTGAGGATCACGCACGTAAATTTGCAGATTTTTTTGATTTTTTTACAGAGACTTCTGTGCGAATTCGTGACAGAAAGCAATGTTGTTTCTGTGCAGCAATCCAAATCTAGCATCAACTTTACCATAGAGACTTTACTTGGCACAAAAACATGATAAGGAGAGGTTTCTACAGTAGTAAACAACTTCCAAGACTCAAATATAAAACAAAGTACTGTAGTAAAAACATGGGTTGTCTCCCATAAGCGCTTTTCTTTATAGCCATTAAGATGGGCTCAGTAATTTTAATAATGCACTCGCAAGAAATAAGAGTTGAAGTAAAAGAGAGCATCAAGAAGCAAATTCAAAATACATTTAAGCCTAACCCACTTCCTATGAAAAGGAATCTTGTACACAAATAAATTCATGAAGAACAAAGTGACAAGCATAAGAAGGCAATACAAGCGCAACTTCAAAATTCTCAACATAAAGAGGGGAAACTTAATATTATTAAGATGCATATAACCATGTTTCCCTCTCTCATAATAACTTTCAGTACCACCATGAACAAACTCAACAATATAACTATCACATGAAACATTCTTATCATGAGCTACATGCATAAAATTATTACTCTCCACATAAGCATAATCAATTTTATTAGTTGTAGTGGGAGCAAATTCAATAAGATAGCTTTCATTATTATTATCATCACCATAATCATCATAAATAGGAGGTAAAGTATCATCAAAGAAAATTTTCTCCTCAATGCTTGGGGGACTAAAAATATCATGCTCATCAAAACCAACTTCCCCAAGCTTAGAATTTTCCATAGCATTAGCAACAATGGTGTTCAAAGCATTCATACTAATAACATTCCCATTAGCATGCATATAAAGTTCCATGGGTTTTTTAATTTTCTCTTCAAACACCTCATATCCTAACTCAAGATAAAGTTCATAAAGATCTCTCATTTTGTTGTTTTCCATTAAGCCTAACTAGTGAAGTCACACAACTTAGTGTTCTCAGGAGTATTCATTTTAACAGTAGTAAATAAAGCAAACTAAAAAAAATGCAAGTAACTAATTTTTTTGTGTTTTTGATATGGAGAACAAGACAGTAAATAAAGTAAAACTAGCAACTAATATTTTTTGTGTTTTGTTTAAGTGCAGCAAACAAAGTAGTAAATAAAATAAAGCAAGACAAAAACAAAGTAAAGAGATTGGATTGTGGAGACTCCCCTTGCAGCGTGTCTTGATCTCCCCGCAACGGCGCCAGAAAAATGCTTGATGGCGTGTACAGCACACGTCCGTTGGGAACCCCAAGAGGAAGGTGTGATGCAGACAGTAGAAAGTTTTCCCTCAGAAAGAAACCAAGGTTTATCGAACCAGGAGGAGCCAAGAAGCACGTTGAAGATTGCTGGTGGCGGGATGTAGTGCGGCGCAACACCAGGGATTCCGGCGCCAACGTGGAACCTGCACAACACAACCAAAGTACTTTGCCCCAACGAAACAGTGAGGTTGTCAATCTCACCGGTTTGCTGTAACAAAGGATTAACCGTATTGTGTGGAAGATGATTGTTTGCAGAAAACAGTAAAGAACAATTGCAAGTAGATTGTATGCGATGTAAAGAATAGGACAGGGGTCCACAGCTCACTAGAGGTGTCTCTCCCATAAGATAAATAGCATGTTGGGTGAACAAATTACGGTCGGGCAATTGACAAATAGAGAGGGCATGACAATGCACATACATGATATGATAAATATAGTGAGATTTAATTGGGCATTACGACAAAGTACATAGACCGCTATCCGAGCATGCATCTATGCCTAAAAAGTCCACCTTCAAAGTTATCATCCGAACCCCTTCCGGTATTAAGTTGCAAACAACGGACAATTGCATTAAGTATGGTGCGTAATGTAATCAATAACTACATCCTTAGACATAGCATCAATGTTTTATCCCTAGTGGCAACAAGCACATCCACAACCTTAGAACTTTCACATCACTCGTCCCGGATTTAATGGAGGCATGAACCCACTATCGAGCATAAATACTCCCTCTTGGAGTTAAGAGCAAAAACTTGGCCGAGCCTCTACTAATAACGGAGAGCATGCACGATCATAAACAACACATAGGTAATAGATTGATAATTAACATAACATAGTATTCTCTATCCATCGGATCCCGACAAACACAACATATAGCATTACAGATAGATGATCTTGATCATGTTAGGCAGCTCACAAGATCCAACAATGAAGCACATAAGGAGAAGACGACCATCTAGCTACTGCTATGGACCCATAGTACATGGGTGAACTACTCACTCATTACTCCGGAGGCGACCATGGCGGTGAAGAGTCCTCCGGGAGATGATTCCCCTCTCCGGCAGGGTGCCGGAGGCGATCTCCTGAATCCCCCGAGATGGGATTGGCGGCGGCGGCGTCTCAGTAAGGTTTTCCGTATCGTGGCTCTCGGTACTGGGGGTTTCGCGACGAAGGCTTTAAGTAGGCGGAAGGGCAACGCGGGGGGCCACACGCTAGGGCCGCGCGGCCAAGACCTGGGCCGCGCCGCCCTAGTGTGGCGGCGCCTCGTAGCCCAACTTCCTTTCCCCCTCGGTCTTCTGGAAGCTTCGTGCAAAAAATAGGACCCTGGGCATTGATTTCGTCCAATTCCGAGAATATTTCCTTTGTAGGATTTCTGAAACCAAAAACAGCATAAAACAGCAACTGGCTCTTCGGCATCTTCTTAATAGGTTAGTGTCGGAAAATGCATAAATACGACATATAATGTGTATAAAACATGTAGATATCATCAATAATGTGGCATGGAACATAAGAAATTATCGATACGTCGGAGACGTATCAGGGGGATTCAGGAGATCGCCTCCGGCACCCTGCCGGAGAGGGGAATCATCTCCCGGAGGTCTCTTCATCAATATGACCGCCTCCGGATTGATGTGTGAGTAGTTCACCCCTGGACCATGGGTCCATAGCAGTAGCTAGATGGTCGTCTTCTCCTAATTGTGCTATCATGCTCGATCTTGTGAGCTGCCTATCATGATCAAGATCGTTTCTTTGTAATCCTACATGTTGTGTTTGTTGGGATCCGATGGATATTGAATACTATGTCAAGTTGATTATCAATCTATCATATATGTTGTTTATGTTCTTGCATGCTCTCCGTTGCTAGTAGAGGCTCGGCCAAGTTGATACTTGTGACTCCAAGAGGGAGTATTTATGCTCGATAGTGGGTTCATGCCTCCATTAAATCCGGGACAAGGACGAAAGTTCTAAGGTTGTGGATGTGTTGTTGCCACTAGGGATAAAACATCGATGCTTTGTCTAAGGATATTTGTGTTGATTACATTACGCACCATACTTAATGCAATTGTCTCGTTGCTTGCAACTTAATACCGGAAGGGGTTCGGATGATAACCTGAAAGTGGACTTTTTAGGCATAGATGCATGTCGGATGGCGGTCTATGTACTTTGTCGTAATGCCCTGATTAAATCTCATAGTACCGATCATGATATATGTATGTGCATTGTTATGCCTTCTTTATTTGTCAATTGCCCAACCGTAATTTGTTCACCCAACATGCTATTTATCTTATGGGAGAGACACCGCTAGTGAACTCGTGGTCCCTGGTCTATTCTTTACATCTGAAATACAATCTACTGCAATACTTGTTCTTTATCGTTCTTCGCAAACAATCATCTTCCACACAATACGGTTAATCCTTTGTTCACAAGCAAGCCGGTGAGATTGACAACCTCACCGTTACGTTGGGGCAAAGTACTTTGGTTGTGTTGTGCGAGTTCCACGTTGGCGCCGGAATCCCTGGCGTTGCGCCGCACTATACTTCGCCGCCATCAACCTTCAACGTGCTTCTTGGCTCCTCCTGGTTCGATAAACCTTGGTTTCTTTCTGAGGGAAAACTTGCTACTGTCTGCATCACACCTTCCTCTTGGGGTTCCCAACGGACGTGTGTCAACTGCACGCATCATCCCCTGCCGCCTTTGAACGTTGAGGACTCTGCTGGCTAATGGTTCCCACATGTCAGCCTCTATGAACGATAAACCTTTCTTTTCTTGGAGTTATTTTGACCCCTAATTTCTGGCTATTTTGCCTTTGTTTGGATCACGTGCCGCCTTGGAAACGTTGAGGATGCTCCTGCCTCATGGGTCCCGCATGTCATCCTCTTAGAACGATAAATGTTTCTTTTCTTCGATTTTTTTACCAACTGATTTTTGGTTTATTTTTTCTTTCGATCCCCTGCCGCCTTTAAAACTTTGACAACGCTGCTGGCTCATGGGTCCCGATGTCAGCCTCCCCGTACAAGAAGCATGTGATCTCTTGATTATTTTGCAGACAATAAAAAGTGTATTTCGCTCTGAGCTATTGCAAACGGATAAATTAAATCTTTATTTTTACATAAACAAACTAATATGTTGAATCTCCTTATTTTTGTTTTGTTTTTGCGAAGCATAGGACTTTCCTATTTTGGAGTGGGCTGAAATAGTTCGAGTCAAAAGGCGTCCAGCAGGGATAGTTCGAAGGCCCAGATGGCCATGCAGCCCCAATTGATATCTTCCTTAAATTGGATTATTTTTTGATCAAAAGGCCCAGCAGGGATACATCCTTTTCTTTTGGTCCTGTGCCGCCTTGGAAATGTTGAGGATGCTGCTGGCTCATGGGACCCGCATGTCATCCTCTATGAACTATAAAAGTTTCTTTTCTTGGATTTTTTTCACCCTCCACAGAACAAGTTACGGTACCTTGAGCGGTAGTACCGCTTGAGAGCGGTAGTACCGCCTCGGTACCGCTTAGGTACCGTAACATAAGTTACGGCACTACCGATGTGGTACCGCTTGGGATCCAGCACTCCCAGAGACCATTGCGGTACCTCAAGCGGTACCGCAAGCGGAAGTACCGTCGTGTGTCCACGCGGATAAGTTTTGTGGGGGATTTCGAATTCAGAGCGGTAGTACCGCTTACCAAAGAGGTAGTACCGCTTAGGCGGAAACTGCAGATAACGGTTGGATTTCGGGGGGGCCCTATATAATGGGCCCTTCTTCCCCAGCTCGTTTTTAGCTCTTCTCTCTCTCCTCCATTGTTGCTGAGCTCAAACTTAGAGGATCTCCCCATCTACCCAACCAATCTTGCTCATACTTTGAGGAGTGGTGGAGGAGGCCCCGATCTATCGATCTACCAAGAGAGATTTCACCAATTTGTGCTAGTCCTTTGTGGATCTTGGTGGTAGGGTTCCTATAGTGGGATCTTGGATGAAGTGCTCCTATGGAGGCTAGCTTGGTGTTGTGCTAGCCCCATAGGGTGTTGGGAGCCTCCTAGTGTTGTGGAGCTAGCCCCAACCTTGTGAAGGAATCACCGCCTCGACCGGTGCCTTAGTGGAGAAGGGGGAGCCCCTTTGTGGAGCTCCCTTGAGGAAGAAGGTGAGGCCTTCCTTCGTGGTGTGGCCGCCTAGCCTCTTGTGTGAGGCTAGCACCTCCTCAACGCAGACGTACTCCCTTTTGTGGGAGGAACTGCGGGAAACAAATCCTCGCCTCGTCTCCACGCTCTCCGGTTGTCCCGCTCCTTAACTTTATTATTGTTGCTTGGTTCCTTTGCTTGTTGCACTTCTCTAGGATCATACTAGGATCATCTCTAGCATCAAACCTATCACCTTTACTTCCGTTACACTAAAAATTGGAAAAGGCTAAAAATTGCGTAGCGCCCAATCAACCCCCCTCTTGTTTGCTACGGTCCGTTCAGGTGCCCCTTCTGCACTAGGAGACTCGGCGGCACCGACTTCAAATGCCTCCTCACGCATGCCAAGGACATCGGCAAGACCTTCCCCAAGGTCGGCACGACGGTGAACGTCTACTCCCTCCGCACCAAGCACAAGGCGCTTGATACGTCCCAAAAGTATCTATAATTTCTTATGTTCCATGCTACTTTTATGATGATACTCACATGTTTTATACACATTATATGTCATTATTATGCATTTTCCGGCACTAACCTATTGACGAGATGCCGAAGAGCCAGTTGCTGTTTTCGCTCGTTTTTGGTTTCGGAAATCCTAGTAAGGAAATATTCTCGGAATTGGACGAAATCAACGCCTAGGGGCCTATTTTTCCACGAAGCTTCCGTAAGTCCGAAGAGGAAACGAAGTGGGGCCACGAGGTGGCGACACAATAGGGCGGCGCGGCCCAAGCCCCGGCCGCGCCGGCCTGTTGTGTGGGCCCCTCGTGACGCTCCCCGACCTGCCCTTCCACCTACATATAGTCTTCGTCGCGAAACCCCCGCATCGAGAGCCACGATACGGAAAACCTTCCGGAGACGCAGCCGCCGCCAATCCCATCTCGGGGATTCAGGAGATCGCCTCCGGCACCCTGCCCGAGAGGGGAATCATCTCCCGGAGGTCTCTTCATCGCCATGATCGCCTTCGGATCGATGTGTGAGTAGTCCACCCCTGGACTATGGGTCCATAGCAGTAGCTAGATGGTTGTCTTCTTCTCATTGTGCTATCATGTTAGATCTTGTGAGCTGCCTATCATGATCAAGATCATCTATTTGTAATGCTACATGTTGTGTTTGTTGGGATCCGATGAATATTGAATACTATGTCAAGTTGATTATCAATCTATCATATATGTTATTTATGGTCTTGCATGCTCTCCGTTGCTAGTAGAGGCTCGGCCAAGTTGATACTTGTGACTCCAAGAGGGAGTATTTATGCTCGATAGTGGGTTCATGCCTCCATTGAATCCGGGACAGATGGATGTAAAGTTCTAAGGTTGTGGATGTGCTTGTTGCCACTAGGGATAAAACATCGATGCTTTGTCTAAGGATATTTGTGTTGATTACATTACGCACCATACTTAATGCAATTGTCCGTTGCTTGCAACTTAATACCGGAAGGGGTTCGGATGATAACCTGAAAGTGGACTTTTTAGGCATAGATGCATGCTGGATAGCGGTCTATGTACTTTGTCGTAATGCCCTGATTAAATATCATAGTACTCATCATGTTTTATGTATGTGCATTGTTATGCCTTCTTTATTTGTCAATTGCCCAACTGTAATTTGTTCACCCAACATCTGTTTATCTTATGGGAGAGACACCGCTAGTGAACTGTGGACCCCGGTCCTATTCTTTACATCTGAAATACAATCTACCGCAATTGTTCTTTATCGTTCTTCGCAAACAATCATCATCATCCACACTATACATCTAATCCTTTGTTTACAAGCAAGTCGGTGAGATTGACAACCTCACCGTTACGTTGGGGCAAAGTACTGTGATTGTGTTGTGCGTGGTTCCACGTTGACGCCGAATCCCCGGTGTTGCGCCGCACTACACTCCGTCACCAATAACCTTCAACGTGCTTCTTGGCTCCTACCGGTTCGATAAACCTTGGTTTTTTTCTCGAGGGAAAACTTACTCGCCGTGCACATCACACCTTCCTCTTGGGGTTCCCAATGGACGTGTGTCTCACGCGCATCAAGACCGTTTTCACGGCGCCGTTGCCGGGAGATCAAGACACGCCGCAAGGGGAGTCTCCACTTCTAATCTCTTTACTTTGTTTTTGTCTTGCTTTACTTTATTTACTACTTTGTTTGCTGCACTAAAACAAAACACAAAAAAATTAGTTGCTAGTTTTACTTTATTTACTGTCTTGTTCTCCATATCAAAAACACAAAAAAATTAGTTACTTGCATTTACTTTATCTAGTTTGCTTTATTTACTACAGCTAAAATGAATACTCCTGAAAACACTAAGTTGTGTGACTTCACAAACACTAATAATAATGATTTCTTATGCACACCTATTGCTCCACCTGCTACTACAAGCAGAATTCTTTAAAATTAAACCTCGCTTTATCGAATCTTGTTATGAGAGAGCAATTTTCTGGTGTTAGTTCTGATGATGCAGCTGCCCATCTTAATAATTTTGTTGAACTTTGTGAAATGCAAAAGTATAAGGATGTAGATGGTGATATTATAAAATTGAAATTGTTTCCTTTCTCCTTAAGAGGAAGAGCTAAAGATTGGTTGCTATCTTTGCCTAAGAATAGTATTGATTCATGGACTAAATGTAAAGATGCTTTTATTGGTAGATATTATCCTCCTCGCTAAAATTATATCTTTGAGAAGTAGCATAATGAATTTCAAGCAATTAGATAATGAACATGTTGCTCAAGCATGGGAGAGAATGAAATCTTTGGTAAAGAATTGCCCAACCCATGGACTAACTACTTGGATGATCATCCAAACCTTCTATGCAGGATTGAATTTTTCTTCGCGGAACCTATTGGATTCAGTCTGCTGGAGGTGCCTTTATGTCCATTACTTTGGGGCGGCTACAAAGCTTCTTGATGATATGATGGTCAATTACTCTGAATGGCACACGGAAAGAGCTCCACAAGGTAAGAAGGTAAATTCTGTTGAAGAAACCTCCTCCTTGAGTGATAAGATTGATGTGATTATGTCTATGCTAGTGAATGGTAGATCTAATGTGGATCCAAATAATGTTCCTTTAGCTTCATTGGTTGCCCAAGAAGAAAATGTTGATGTGAACTTCATTAAAAATAATAATTTCAACAACAATGCTTATAGGAACAATTCTGGTAACAACTATAGGCCATATCCTTCTGCTAATGGTAATGGTTATGGTAATTCTTATGGTAATTCTTACAACAATAATAGGAGTGTACCCCCTGGTCTTGAAGCCATGCTTAAAGAATTTATTAGTACACAAACTGCTTTTAACAAATCTGTTGAGGAAAAGCTTGATAAAATTGATATTCTTGCTTCTAAGGTTGATAGACTTGCCTCTGATGTTGATCTTTTAAAATTGAAATTTATGCCTAATAAGGATAATGAAAATAAGATTGTTACTACAGCAAATGCCATCCAAGTTAGAATTAATGAGAATATAAGATTGATGGCTGAATTGCATGCTAGGTGGGAAAGAGAAGAAAATGAAAAACTAGCTAAAGAGAGTAATGTAGCTAAAGTTTGGACTATTACCACCACTAGTAATGATAATGATTCGCATGTTGCTAAACCCCCTACTATCAATGGTAAAATAATTGGTGTTGGCAATGTTTCTACTCCTAGTGCAAAGCGTGCAAAATTACCTGAAATTGCTAAAACTGCTGAAACTGCTTGTGATAAAACTGCTGAATTTTTTTCCAACATTGGGGACAATGATCCCATTGCCGTAGATCATAATGGTTTA
>NC_061512.1:181359473-181383758 GCF_022539505.1 Lolium rigidum | reverse complement strand
AATTATCCGGGCGCTTTCGCGTTGTTACAATGAGTTGTGGTTGTGCCTCTAGGGCTCCCAGGATCCGGCTTATAAAGGCGCACGGATCTAGGGTTTACATGGAGAGTCCTAGCCGGAATACAAGTTGCCTAACTACAGTACAATGTCTTGCCGTGTACGTCAAGGATCCGCCTCCCTCCAGGTTCGTGCTGGATCCGGATACTTCATGGGCTGTCACGGATCCGGCCTCCTTTCGTAGGTCGGTAGAGATCCGGCTTCCTGTTCCTGGGCTGGACTTCATCCTTCAAGATCTACAGCAACTGGGCCGCCCGATGGGCCACATGCCTCACCACCATCTATGGGCCACCCGGGCTTGCCGGATCTAGGCCATGTCGTTGATATACCCATAAAGTATACCCACAACACCCTGGCAGGGAGGTTCTAGGCCGTGGAACAAGAAGAAAGGTCATGCAATGGGTGCAGGGTTACGTGATGCTTAAGATTGACTACTTTGCCGATAATCCAAGACATACACCTAAAGAATTTTGGCAACTCGTTATGATGAACAAAGAGTTTTTCATGCAGATTGTGATGTGTGTGAGAGAGTATGATGACTACTTTTTCTTTAAAAAAGACTGCAATGTATTGTCTGGGTTCACCTCAGTTCATGTCTTGCATATGGCTCTCCTCATGATATACATATGACTATCTTCGCATGGCCCAGTTGACGTGCTAGGAGGCTATGTACAAGTTGTGCGGGATAATCGTCAAGAAGTTTGGAGAACTCTATCTGAGAAGACACAACTCGGATCTTGGAACATAACGCATCAGAGCATTTCATGGGATGCTTGGAAGCATCGCCTGCATGCATTGGGTGGAAGAATTGTCCATTTTCTTGGCAGTGGGTGTAAAAATTCCATAGTGGAGAGTGCAAAGTAGTTTTTGAAGCCGTCACAGCTATGACATGTGAATTTAGCATACTTTCTTTAGCATGGTGGGATCTCACAATGATATCAACGTGCTGCATCGTTCCTTGTTGTTTGTTGAAGGCCATGTTTTAGAGGTCAACTATGACATCAACGGACACGCATACACCAAAGGGTATTTTCTAGCCGATGGCATCTACCCAAAATGGTTGACATTTGTGAAGACAATCCGTGACCCTTTTACGAAGAAGAAATCTTGGTTTGGCAAGCAACATGAGAGTTGTAAGAAGGATATCGAGCGGGCATTTGGTGTGCTCCAATCGCATTTTGCTATCGTTCGGTACCTTGCATTTCAATGGTCCACAAATCAAATGTGGGAGATCAATGAATGATTGTGTACACAACATGATCATCTAGAATGAGCGCACTAATCCAGTGCACTATCATCCTAGTGCTCTCTCATCGAAGTTCATCACCTGGTGCCAGCCGAGTTTGGAGCTTTTCTTGCCATGCATCACAAAATACGCCATATACTGGTTCATCAACAACTTTAGCATGATCTAGTGGAGCATATGTGGGCGATAAGAGGAGACGCTGCATGAGTCTTGATCTCTTTGAACTTCTTGAATTTTAATTTATTTTAATGTTGTATGCACTATTCTATTGCTGTGTTTGAATTTTGTTATTTATTTGGTTGAATAATTTTATTTGGTTGAATTGTGGTTTGCAAATATGGATGATGTTGTGATACAACATGTAAAAACAATAACAATAGCAAATATTTTGTATTTGGACCAGCCATTTGGGGCACTGCTGTGGGCTGGAATGGCGGCCGCTTCTGCCGGCGTCTGCCAAAACGGAGATGTCGACGCTATTGCCAGACAGAGTTCCAGGGCCGATGACGATGCCCTAATAGTCTGCATTAATACTTCTGGCGTGCTACATGGAGTACCATTTATCTACAACAATCCAAATATAGAGACATACTCTCTCTGTTTGAAAATGTAAAATGTTTTAGGTACTTATAAAGTAGATTAGATACAATATAAAGTGAGTGACCTACATACTAAAAATAGACTAGATATAAATTAAAGTGGGTGAACCAAAGAAAATACGTCCCGAAACGAAATGGATGACTGCACGTTATATATATGCCGTTCACGCAAAATGTCCAGCTTGCCGATTGTCATATTATTATCAGGTAGCCTTCTCGTGCAGAAGCTCCTCCAGGTGGGCATTCCTGGTGATTTCCTCCTCCACCTCCAAGGTCAGTTCTTCCACCCTCTCCTCGAGCTGGCGCACGTACGCGAGTAGCATCTTCTCCCTCGCCGTCGTGTCGCGGCAGCAATTGCCGTCGAGGTGATAGCAGGTACCCTCTAGTTCCTGCGCCAGCATCCTTTTCTGCAGCTCGAGGCTCCCCAAGATAGTCATCAGATGTGGCACCACCACACCTTTCACGCCAAACCCCTCCTCGTTTTCTTGATCATCACATTCACTTTGCGGCATGCCCTTGTCTCCATCCTCTCCGGCGCCGCCTTCGCAAGTTGGCTCGAGCACGGGATATTTGTCATCAAACGGATGGAACCGCCGTGCTGCCGTGTCGTTCAGATCGAGCTCCTCGAAGCTCTCCACATCTTCCTTTGCGCTGAAGTTCCAGCCACTCATGCGGCGGTTCTTGACGATGCTTGCCTGGCCGTGGCACGGCGACACGCACCGCGCGCCCCCTGCGGTACAGCCGCAGAAGCTCGTGACGTCCTGCAGGCACCGCTCCTCGATGCTCGGCACGCCGCTGAGCACGGTGCGGACGAGGTAGTCCTTGGAGCGGCAGCCCTTGAAGAAGGGGTGCCGGAGCAGCTTCTCCGCCGACGGCCGCTTGGCCGGCTCCTGGCAGAGGCAGGAGGACACCATGTCCTTGAACGCCTTGGAGAACTTCTTCTTCTTCGAGTTCTCCGCGTCCTCCAGCCGGACGCGGCTCGTGACCCTCAGCAGCATCGACTTGGACGGCGGCAGGTGGGAGAGCGGCGGCCGCCCGTGCGCGAGCTCGAGGGCCGTGATGCCGAACGACCAGATGTCCGCCTTGATGCCGTACCCGACGTGCGAGTGGATGACCTCCGGCGCCATCCAGTACGGCGTCCCTGCCATCTCGCTGAAGTAGGAGGATGAGCCGAGCACAACCTGCGGGGCGTGGGTCAGTGGCCCTGACAGCGAGGATGCCGCCGCCGGCGGGGTCTCGTAGATGGACGCGGACACGCCGAAGTCGGCGAGCTTCACGGAGCCGTCCGAGTCCACCAGCACGTTCCCGGCCTTGATGTCGCGGTGGATCCGACCCTGCTCGTGGAGGTAGCACAGCGCGCGAAGGGTCTCCTTGAGCACCACCGCGATGCACGGCTCCGGGAGGCCGTCGGGGAACCCGTGGGCCAGGATGGAGTGCAGTGAGCCGGCGGCCATGAACGGCATGACCACCCACAGGTGGCTGCCGACCGTGAAGGAGCAGTGCGCGCGCAGCACGTTGGCGTGCGACAGGAGCGCCATGGCCTTGGCCTCACGCCACACGTCCTCGAGGTTGGCGCGGGAGCGCTCCAGGTCGATGGCCTTGATGGCCACCGGCGCCGACCCGAGCGGCAGGCATGCGGCCTTGTACACCACGGCGCTCACGCCGCTGCCGATCTTGCAGAGAAGACGGTAGGACTCCGGGTTGAGCGGGTACTTGGATTGGCCGCCAGCACCCGCGTCGTCTGCCATTTCTGTGGGAGGCCGGAGCTCACAAAATGAATGTAACGTAGCAAACACCAGAGATGTCCGCAGTGAAAGACCACTGCTTGAGCTAATTAAAGCGGCCTAATTGGGGTGTGCACAAGAGATGTCCGTGATCGCTTGTGGTCAGGACTCAGAGGAAGGTTGAGGTGAGAACTAATAAGCCGTGGTCCACTGTTAGCACTGCATGTGAAGTAGGAAAAGATGATCTCAAAGATGAAAGGAGAGTGCTCACAGGGCCTTGCGTGCTGCTGTCGTGAATAGATGGATGCGGCAAAGAGACGGGTTTCTCGTGAACCCTCTCATTTTACAAGTTACTTTTCTGTTTGAAGGGGAAGACGCACTAAGGCCCTTAATTCATGAAAAGTGACTAATTAATTAGCTCAGTTCTTACCTAGGTGATGTATCATCAAATTTCAGTTACACCCTATGCACGTTGTAACTCATGGCTGGCACAACGAAACAAATCCAACGGTTTGAAACATACTTTTCAGTTTCAACTCATAATGTAATTAATGACTAGCACAAATTACTCCCTCCTATACCAATGAGTAAAGCTTATATTTTTCTAAAAAATCAAGCTAAATAATGTTTGATCAAACTTTAAGAAACGATATCAACAACTATGATACGATATATAGGCATCATATTAAATATATTTCACAGCGTATCTAACGATATTGGTTTTCTATTGTATATTATGATATTTCTTTCTATAAAAACATGGTCAAACCTTGCATACTTTGAAAACGTCTTACTCATTGTAACGGAGGTTGTGCAAATAAAAATCGAACATACGAGTGTATTTTTCTTAGTTGCAACACATATGTAAATTTTAAAATATCAGTTTGATATCATCGAAGCACGCACCACACAATTCAACGACCTACGATCGACTCCAAATTAAGATAATTCCGAGTTGACTCAGAAACAGCAAAATTTTAATTCATTTCATTTTTCTCATACAGAAGGCTATAACATGAGGCTGACTTCAAATTATATTAATATAGCCAAAACAGCTAAACCAAGTCGAATACACCACATAGACACACGCATAATGAGTTTTCATTACATGACCTAACAAACATATAATGGCAATACTTGTGCACTGAGAGAGGGGAGAAAGATTGTTGCCTATCTTTTGCATGTCTTTAGCGTACTTCAGCTTCTCCATCTCACTAATTTCAGAAATTTGGAACCAGGGCCGGTCCTGGGGTTTCGGGGGCCTAGGGCGAAGTTAGAACCAAGGGCTCTTAATACAAACATTGACGAAATAATTAACATGTGTATACATGCAATATTCATAAACTACAATTCGCATATCATTTATACATATGCCGTTATAAACTTGCTTGACATTTCTGGTTAGTTGCAAAGTATGATAATATATTGATATAGATCTTACGTTTAGCATGTTGACTCTCTATCAGAATCACAAGTCACGATGGGTGGTGGATGTAGTGTAATCCCTTTGGCATGGCGCACGAGTTCAATGACAGTTCATTGATGTCTACGCACGCTTCTATTCTTGTAGACAGTGTTGGGTCTTCAAGTGCAGATGTTTGTAGAACAGCAACAAGTTTCTCTTAAGTGGATCACTAAAGGTTTATCGAACTCTAGGAGGTAGAGGTCAAAGATATCTCTCTCAAGCAACCCTGCAATTACGATACAAGAAGTCTCTTGTGTCCCCAACACACCCAATACACTTGTCAGGTGTATAGGTGCACTAGTTCGGCGAAGAGATAGTGAAATACAAGTAATATGGATGATTGTAAGTAGTAATTGTAATCTGAAATAAAAATGGCAGCAAGCAAACATGTAGCAGAACTGGTTGTAAACGATATTTCAATGCTTAGAAATAAGGTCTAGGGATCATACTTTCACTAGTGGACACTCTCAACAATGATACCATAATTAAATACATATATATTATCACTTCACTACTCTACTCTGAACCACTCTCCGGTTTGATAATAAACACAAATTCACTGCATAGGGCTGCATAAGCATTCCTTAAAGTTCGCATTTCCAATCTATGGACACTCCATGCTGTCACTTTGTGCATACAAAGATGGTACTAACTAGACACCACAATTCATAAGTATTTCTATAAATTAAGCATAAGAAACAAACACGGTGTGCACACTGTCACCTCCTTTGGACAAGGTGTCTCCGTATATCACATAATAAAACCACTTGAATAGCATAATACTTGAAGCATAACATCTACTTATTCAACTAGATTACAAAACTCATGATCACATAAAGATCATACATAGAGAGATAGATAGACCACATAGCTACCGGTAAAGCCCTTAGCCTCGGGGGAGAACTACTCACTCCTCATCACAGGAGTCCTCAATGGCGATGAAGATGGCGGTGGAGTCGATGGACATGGCTCTGGGGGCAATTCACCGTCCCGGTGGGGTGCCGGAACAGAGATTTCTGTCCCCCGAATCTTGTCTGCGTCGGCGGTGGAGCTACGAAACTTTTCGTGGGTAGAGGCTTATTGATTTAGGGTTCACGCGTCGGGAGGATTCTTATAGGCGGAAGGGCAAGGTCGGTGGAGGCCAGGTGGCCCCACACCACCCCTAGGCGCAGGCTAGGGCCAGGCCGCGCCTAGGCATGGTCTGGCCACCCTGTGGCCCCCTTCGTCTCTCCTCCGAACTTCGTCTTCGTTACGAAAAAATAAGATCTCCGGCTTTTATTTCGTTCAATTCCGAGAATATTTACTGTATAACTTTTCTGAAATATAAAACAACAGAAAACATGGAACTGGCACTGTGACCTCTTGTCAATACGTTAGTGCCGGAAAATGTATAAAAATGCAACAAAGTGTGAGCAAAACATATAAAAATTGGTGTAAAACAAGCATGGAGCATCAAAAATTATAGATACGATTGAGACGTATCATTCATCTTCGGTCCTTGTCGTAGAAACAGTCAAATGTAAACACACACGACGAACAACAGACGGAGAATTATATTCCTACATTGCCATGGCCATCACGTTTATTCTCTAAGATGTCATATGAATTGAGATTTTGAATTATTAGGCTTAGGCCTTAGGGTACACTTAGTCGTTATTGTTTTACAGCTAGCCCACACCACAGCTTGAATGTCTATCGATAGTCAGTTATCTAGTTCAGAGTTGTTTCCGACCGTCTAAGATCAGGCACAGTATACTGTGGCTAGTCTTATTGCACAAGGTTAACCATTCCGCGTATTACATTGTTCGCTAATTGTGGCTGCTGGGGGGCCCTACGTTCCGGGGGGCCGGGGTGGCCGCCCCGCTCGCCCTGCCCTAGGGCCGGGCCTGTTTGGAACTAAATTAATTATAATTTATACTAAAATTTTATATTTTTGGAAATACTTTTTTGCTTTCCACGGTATTAACAAGTATAATTCATATTATTTATAAGACATAATAAACAACATATGAACCTTTTGCTAAATGTTATTTTTACTGCTATTTATTACATAGTAGTTTTTAAAATCATATATCTTCAAATAAGTTTGCCTTGTGCAAAATTTGAATTATAATTTTAGAAAAACAATTTCCTCTTGAATTATTATTTTAACAGTTGTTAGGACAAGGCACATAGTCTTATACGTATTCATGGTAAAGTTATCTTAAAGTAGGATCAAACAAATATCTTTATAAAGGTTTCTAGTATATGACAATGTAACTACGGAGTACATTTATTTAAACATCAAAACAACTTTCTCACTTTCTTTGGAAAGATTTCTATGTGTATCCAAGGTTTAAAATAAAAGACTATTTCTTTGCGAATAGCGTGCTATAGCATATTTTGATAGCGCACGCTAAATTTTAGTAATTTTGCTTGCTATGATGTTATTTGCGAAATAACATGTACCCTAAAACATCATAGTGTTAGCTTGCTATTTTTTACAGCCTATTGATACAAGGGTTTAACTTTTCCTTGCTAAGAAAAGAAGAAATATCCTTTTTTTAACTGTGAGACCGTAGGGGAAAACCCCTACGAGTGTTATATTTTATTAAATGAAAGGAAACATGCAACACTCAAGTTGGCATTTCCTTTGTTTGTTGTGGTGATGAATATTAATTTGTTGATTCTTCTCCTGAATCGGATGATAATATCAGAAATATTGATAATTTTTAATAAATAATTTATACAATATTGTTACCTCGTGAAATAGGCTTCTAAAAAATTTGGAGAAATTTTCGTTTGCGAAACACAGTACAGACGTAGGCGCTTACACATACGTACATACACCCACCCCTATGAACGTACGCACGAACACCCTACCCCTATGAGCACCTCCGACGGGTCTTGAGATTGATGAAGTCATCACGGACACCTCGTTATCGACGGGAACGTCGTCTCCCAACGAAGAATATTCTGTCTTTTAATAAAACACCAGAGTGTCAAAATTGGGATTTAAACTCTGGTGTGTTGGGAGTGTCACTACCATCCTAACCATCCAACCATATTATTCTTTTATGTGTTTATGTATGTATGGATCTGTTACTTTTGGATTGAAATAGGCATGTTGTTTAAATAGCGTCAGTGTGTTCTGGTAGCAGCATCAATATTTCTAAGTAGTGGCTTGGATTTCAGGTCCTCCATATAAAAAGTTGCATAAGTTGACTTAACCGCACGTTGCTGGAGGTAGTACATAAAGAGCACCAAAGGAAAGGATATGAATCTAAAATTAGATGCCCACTTGCCCAGCTAAATAATGCAGACTACGAGTTAGAGCATCGATTTTTTCAGAATAAAACTTCACCGTCGAGGCCAGTTTTTGTTGTTGTTGTTGTATAGATATGATAGCTGAAACTGATTAACTTTCAAAGAAGATCCAATCTCTACTCAAACATATAGTAGACTAGTAGTACTCCGTATGATATTTAGATAACATGCCTTCCCCTTTTGCTACATGAAAATAAAAATGAGCCAACAACCCTGAAAGAGAAGAAAAGGTTAAAGTAAGAATCGGGATGACTCTCACGTGTCACGAGAGATCACGCCACTAAGTGAAAATACTATGGACAAACCGTCTGATGATTATTAGCATCTAAAATTTATTTGATGCTACAAGTAGACTTCATCCAATAAATCGTCTAGTAAAGTAACAATGCATTTGTGGCACATTGCCAAACTGTAATTTAAATTAGAATCATCATCACCTAGCTAGTACTTATTAAAGACACGTAAAGAAAATTAAAATGCGCAAATGATAATAAGTCATGAACTAAAATGTGTCGATTGTACCTTTGACGTATATGGTGATTAATTATCACCTCGAGCCTGAAAAAGATGATGCACATTGAGAGCCCTATAAAATGAAAATTGAAAGACACTGTAATGTAAGATAAGTATATGGGTACAAGACAAATTGGATCCAACACAACAGTCACTCACGAGGAAAAAACACTAGACCAGTCAAAATGTGCTTGTTGATGTTGACTTTGATATGAAGTTCACATATATGTTAGCTATATGGGTCAACTCATGATTGCATCCATTGTTGCTAACAGCTTGGAGTGACCAGACGACCTCAAAATTTCAGAGGGTAAGTTCTATCTAGATGATACCGGATATGCTTGCCGTAATGGAATTCTCCTACCCTTCATATCAACAAGGTACCATTCCAATAAGTTTTCTGCAAGGTTGTTTCCAAAAAAAAAAAAAGCTAAATCTTTTCAATCTCAGACACTCAAGTCTTAGAGTGACGATTGAGAGAGAATTCGGTGCTCTTAACAACAAGTTTAAGTTACTTGATCAAAACCATTTCATTCTTTTCTCACCTAAGTTAAGCTAGTTCTTGCATGTTGCATTATGCACAACTGAATCTTGGGGTGGAGTGTTGATGAGTTCTTCCTCGACGAGAATGATGTGAGAACTCATGATGTTGATGTTGACCATGGTGTCGGTGGTACTGATAATGAGGTCTCGAAGACCAAGAGGATGGAGTGGGCTGACTCTATGTGGGCTAACAGAGACAACACCAAAATCTGAAGAGGATGAAGTGAAAAACTGAAGATGTGTTGTTGTCAACCATGTTGTTGCGTTTTATGAACCTCTTTTATGTGGCGATATGTGTGTAACTAATACTTGTGGTGGACCCCTTATTTGATTGTAGTTAGGTAACATGTCGACGAACTGCTAGTTGCTAGTAGTAGTGTGTGATAATGTCACTACTTGTAAGAAGTGGTTACCACACCATCACAACGTATGAAACCAAACAACCAAAATTGCCATCCCCTACCTGAAAAATAACTTTGTTGGTAGCCAAATGACATGTACAAATAGGCCAAAAATATTTTGTTAGCAGCCAAACCAAACTAAATGCACAACGTAATTTAAGTTTGGCCCAATAAATCGTGACTTCATGGACAAAATCTTTCCTGGATAGAAAAAGGTCGCGAGTATGAAAACACGCCCCTAGTTTTAACATCCCAAGCCCAACGTGGTGCGTGCGTGCCGTCCTGTTACCTGCCCGGCGCCGACACGGCCCCAAGCCCGCGGTCTCCTCTCTCTATATATCCCAGCCTCGCACCAGTCCGGGCCCGGAGCAACCACGCCTTCACCAAACAACAACAAAAGGAAGCTCTCTGCATTTTCCAATTCCATCGGCAGAGGATTTCGGCAAGTTCAATCCAGAGAGACTTTCGTTCTGGGCATGGAGAGGTTCGCCGCCATGGTCGCCGGCCGCCGCGCCGCTCCCGCTCCCAAGCCCGCGGGGGAGGAGGAGGAAGGGGACAAGGAGTACCTGCGGATCCAGCTGGAGGAGATCGTCATCGTCAAGGACGACGCCTACGACGCGCTCGCCGCCGCCACCGCCGCCGCCGCCGCGCACTCCCGCCCCAACGCCACCGCCACCGCCAACGGCCACTTCAGCAGCAGCGCCACACCCGCACCCACCGGCGCCGCGTCCACCTCCATGGAGAACTGCGCGAGGGCCGCGGCGGCGGCGGCGTACGGGGGGCCGCCGACGAGGGGTCCGGCGGCGCAGGGCGCGTGGACGACGGCCGCGAGGGGCGTCGGCTTCGACTAGACGTCGACCGCCGGCGACGCGCTCTCCTTCCCATCGGTGTGTGGGGGATTCTCTCGTTCGTATCTACTAGTAGCAGCGAATTCGTGTTGGTGAGCTCCTTAGTTTCGTAGGTTTAATTTTTTGCTTGATTCTTCGACGGTGTCGGTGGAGGTTCAATCTCGGATCCTCAATTCGGTTGTCTCGGTGATCGTGTTGCAATATACTACGCCACTTGATCTGACGGATTTGGTTTTTTTGCGGCGAGATCTTCTGAACGCGTCCAGCTTATTAATTTCGCTTGCATCAAGTAGCTCGAGGTCTTGTTTTCATCATGGAAAATTAACCGTAACATCGATCATAAACTAGTCGGTGCTAGAGAGGTTACTGTAGGTTCGTTAAGCTTCATCATGGAGTATATTGCCACTAATTTACCACAGCGAGTATTCGGGTAGCCATGTTCAACAATTTTTTAGAGGTTCGACCGCTGCACAGCGACGCATCGTCTCGCTTGCTGGTGTGTGCTGTTGTTGAGTCCTTGTTCCACCATCCATTGCCCTGTACCTACGCCCTGCAGGTGCTAGAGCAAATGAATAGCCAGCACATGTTTGGTGAAAGCGCACATGGAGGCGCGCTAAATCTTGGCGCTGTAAAAGCGCTTTACAGCGCGCTCTATCCATGTTTTGTGCGTGAGGGCATATTCACCTCCAGCAGAAGCTCTAAACCTTGGAGCTGTAAAAATCTGTACCTGTTTCTGCGCGCGACGGATACAGCGCGCTCTTTCCGGCGCGGTAGATATAGTGCACGACATAGCGCTTTTGCCCCAAGCTGTATTTTACAGCGCGGGATAGAGCACCTGTTGGAGCATAATTTTATGCCCGCGCGCTAAACCAGCCGCTTTTTTGGATACAGCGCGGGATAGAGCGCCTGTTGGAGATGCTCTGAGTATATTGCTTACCAGCAATTATTAATGTCCAATTTTGTCCTACTTGTAGTCTAGACGCCCTTCACCGTGTAAGTTCACTTATTTCGGTTTCACGTTGAAATATTTAAACACCTTAGAACATCTCTATCCACGTGTTCCATGGCAGCTCCAATAACGATTTGAGGACCGATTTTGTTTTTAGGCTCACACTAGTCGGCATGTTTTCGAGCCTAATAAAATCACTGTCACTCCCATCCACATAGGATTTCACCCCGTGGAATTCTCTTGGAAGCATAACTCAGCCCAATCTTCACCCGCCCTGCCCCCTCTCGATCCGCCTCCCACCCTTTCGAATCGACATCGCCGCCTCCTCCCCAATGTCGGACCTTTGCCCGGCCACCCAAAACTGTTGACGTACCCAACGCCGACACCTCCGCCATCTGAGACTGCCAGGTTGCCGAACCTACCATTGGCATCATCGCCCCCCCCCCCCACGCCCACCGTCCACAAGGTGTTCGTTGGATTGCCGCGATGGATAGCAACAACGAGATGATGCCGCAACTGTTCATGCAGGAGGAAGCCAATGCCACGGCGGCAACAAAAACAACTGATGTTGGCCAACCTTCTCTACCTTCGTCATCATCTGCTCGCCGCCAGCATGCCTCGGAGTGGTGGTTCGAGGGTTGGGAAGGCCCCGAACAAGGATCGGCATCGGCAAGCCGATGCATTGTTGCTTGATTACGACTATTTTGCCAACGAAACACATGGGCCAAAGGATTTTGCGCCGATTTAGGAGGAACAAGGAGTTGTTTATGAAGACTGCGTCCGGCGTCAGGGAGTATGACACATACATTATGTGCAAGAAAGATTGCACCGACTTGTGGGGGTTCTCATCAGTTCAGAAGTGCACTGCTGCAATGCGTTTTTTTGCATATGGAACTCCCCAGATGCAGGTGATGACTATATGTGCATGACAGAGTCGACATGCTTCGAGACTGCCTATATGTTTTGCAGGGCAGTGATTGAAGTGTTTGAGCCAGACTATTTGAGGGCACCAAATGAAGAAGATACAACTCAGATCCTGGCACAAAATGCGGCGAGAGGTTTTCCTGGGATGCTCTAGGGTACTGACTGCATGCACTAGGGTTGGAAGAATTGTCCATTTGTGTGGCAAGGGTTGTGCAAGGGGCACACCGAAGAGAGCATTGTCATACTTGAGGCAGTGGCTAACTATGACCTCTGGATTTGGCTTTCTTCGACATAGGAGGAACTCACAACGATATCAACATCTTGCAGGGCTCTCCGGTGTTTGCAAGTCTAGATGAGGGACATGCTCTGCTGGTCAACTTCGAGATCAACAGCCATGCATACAACAAAGGATACTATCTAGTCGATGGTATCTATCCCTTGTATGCAACATTTGTGAAGACACATCCAAATCCTGCTTCGAAGAAGGAATCTTATTTTGCGACATGTCAGGAAGCATGTCGCAAGGATTTAGAGCGGGCATTTGACGTGCTCCAACTGCGTTTTGCCATTGCTCGTTACCCTTCTCTCACCTGGTCAAAGTCTCAAATGTGGGAAGTAATTAACGCTTGTGTGATCATGCATGAAATGATTATTGAGAGTGAGCGCGTCGCACCAGCGGATGATGACCATCCATTTGATTTTCAGGGACCTCTTGCTGAGGTTGAGCAGGTACCGGCCAGTTTGCTGCTTTCCTCCGGATGCATGAAGAAATCTAAGGTGCTAGTGTTCATACTCAACTACAAAATGATGTAGTTGAGCATTTGTGGGTACAGAGAGGAAACATCGCATGATTCATTGCAATAAGTTTTATTCTTGTATGACTAATAGATGGCAACACCTTCTTGTGTACCAACTCGTTGAGACTCCAAGTGCAGAGTGTTGTAGCACATTTTTACGAAAGTTCGAGTTTGCTAGGGTCTTTTCCCTACAAGGATGACTCGAGGGTTTATATCAAACTCTCGGGGAATTGGCTAGAGGCTGAATTCTTCTTCTCCTCTTCTAGCAACCTGCAAAGCAAAGTTTTTGTCTTGTGTCCCCAACTCCACCATGTGGTTGTCAAGCATAAGGTTTCGTATTATTAATATAAAATATAAATATAACTAAATCAAAGTAAATTAAGTAAACTAAGCAAGCAAGATACAAGCAATAAAGAGATGGTTGTTTTGGGGTTTTGTGTGTTTGCAAGTGAAGAAAGTATTTTTATATTTTCGGATTAATAAATTGCATAAAATACAAACTGTGATAATTGTGTTGGAAAGGTGTTCTAATGATTTAAAATGGACCAGGGTCCATGGATTCACTTGTCTACTTTCTTTTTAAGTTGTAGTAGACACAAACAAAAAATAATTGACCAATAACTATGGGGCAAAACCCTCACAACATTTTATTAAACCCCACCTTTACAAAAAAGAACAAAAGTTTATGTACAAAGAAAAATAAAAAGAAAAACAGTACAACTATACAAGCAAATTACAAGAGAGTTTCAATCCAGGCAGTGAAAAGATCAGAGTGTTTATCCTTAACTCTGTGTACATGCAAAGTGGCTTCATGCCTAAATCTTCTGCATCAACATCTGAAAGATCGATGGTTTGACCTTTTGGAAGATAGCTTCATTCATCTGCTTCCATATGTGCCAACAAGCCAACACTACAAGAAAAGTTCTGATACTCAACGTCCAATTTTCGTCAGGTATGGCCCCTTTTTCGTCGTCTATGGGCCTAACCCGACGATATGGGTTTTGTGGTCGAAACTGCGTCAGGCAAAGTCCTACCACGTTTTTTTCGGTTCGTCGCGTTCGGGCGCCCTTCCGCCACGGAAAATCGGACCGTTGCAGAAGTGTTTTTGGGAGCCCGTTGACCGCTGACGTCATGCAAACTGACACGTGGCAGACGCCGTTAACTGCTAGTTAACGCTGTTAACCAGCTGAAACCCCGTGGTAGATGGTAGGCCCACACGAGGCCTGCCACGCCTTAAGTGGGCCGACCCATTTAGTTTGCGGGCCGGGCCAGCTGACTTAGTTTGACCGGTCAACTATCTAGCTGGGCTGGTCTATTGGGTACGTGGGTCGGGCCTAACCTTTAAGGTTGACTGTTCAAGACTTAAATGGGTCGGCCCACTAAGCACGTGGGCCGGGCCGAATGCCTTCGTTTGACCGGTCAACAGGCAAACGGGCCGGCTCACTAAGCATGTGTGGCCCACTTTCCTGTTACCGGGCCGGCCCATTTAACAAGTGGGGTCCACCATAAAGCCAGTGGGCTGGCCTAAGAAGTTAGTGGGCCGGCCCAATTTAGCATGTGGGTCCCACTTTCCTGTTATCGGGCCGGCCCATTTAGTAAGTGGGGTCCACAATAGAGCAAGTGGGCTGGCCCAACAAGTTAGTGGGCCGGCCCAAAAAATAGGTGGGCCCACTTTCCTGTTAACGGGCCGGTCTAGTTAGTATGTGGGGTCCAGCATATACCAAGTGGGCTGGCCCAACAAGTTAATGGGCCGGCCCAATAAGCAGGTGGGGCCCACATTTCATGTTAACCGGCCGGCCCAGTTAGTAAGTGGGGCTCACCATAAAGCAAGTGGGCTGGCCTAACAGGTTAGTGGGCCGGACCAATAAGCTTGTGGGGCCCACTATAGTGCTAACGGGCCGGCCTAGTTAGTAAGTGGGGTCCACCATAAAGCAGGTGGGCTGGCCCAACAAGTTAGTGGGCCGGCCCAATAAACTTTAGGGCCCACTTTCCTGCTAACGGGCCGACCCAGTTACCAAAAATGGGCTGGCCCAATAAGCAAGTGGGGCCAATTTTCCTGTTACATGGCCGGCCTAGTTAGTGAGTGGGGTCCATCTTACAGCAAGTGGGCTGGCCAAATAAGTAAGTGGGCCAGCCCGTTTAGTTGCTGTTTATATGCCGGCATGATAGGCGCTTTAGGATTTTGCGGGCCGGCCATATGTGATTTCGCTTAATTGGGACGTTGAAGGGATGGGAATTGGTGATTTAGATTGCGCAGAACATAGAAATATACTGAGAATATTTACGCATCATATGATTTCTGTCGGATAGCCTCACTTACCACAAACAACATAGAAAGAATGCGCGAAAGAACTATAGAAACTAACTAAATATTACATCAGCTACAAGGCTTCGAAAAAATATTACAGAACCCAGAGAAAATGAATGGTAATTAACCCTAGCAACACAATGAAGCGATTCAGCAATCTTTTAAGTTGTGCATGCACCACCTATATCTGAAACAAAGACATGACAAGTTAAGACATCAACAATGGAAAGGCAAAGACACTACAATGTTGTTTGCCAAAGAATTTGGAACTCATTATTTCCTCGTTATAACAATATCATTGTAATGCGCACAGATAGTCTACCGGTATGGGGTTATGGGGCTAATACAGACTACCAATAAGCAAACAAAGAGTGCATACCGCATACCAACAGTCAATATAACAGAGCACGCTAGAATGAAACAACAGACTTACTACTGTCGAGTCCCATGCAGCTCACCTGGTTGCTGCACTTGAAGATGTCCAATGTTGCCCTTATTTCTGAAGGGAGTTATTTGTTACTCTACATCAAGACACGATCAGTTATACATACGAGTTCCAGCATGATAAATAAATTATGTACTCCCTCCGTCCCGGTGGTATTCATGCATTGAACACCAAAAATAGTGAGCGATGTGGCATGATTCTCCCTAGACTGTGTGTTCATGCATATATACACACGGGCAGGCCTACGTGAGCGCCACACTAAGAGAAATAAGTCACTATTGCAGCTTTTGAAAAACAAGATGGCACACAAAATTATTATCTAGTAGTATGAACAGTTTATTTGTACTACAGGCCAGATAGCAGAGTGATAGTATGCCGAACTAAGTCCTTACTTCATTAGCTTACGACGAACTAGATAGAATTAACAATGGTATCACCTGTTGACAAGGTATTAACTTGTCAATGCCTACAGATTGTAGACTAGGGTTTAGTTGGATGTAGAGGGCAAGTAGATCTCGAAGGTTTCAGCCGAAAAGTACTCGACGAATAGGAAACTAGGGTTGTGTTGACAGTAAAATTCGATCCTTTCTTTGTCCCTCGTCTCCCCTTTATATAGGAGGTGGAGCCGAGGGTTTCGTAATACACAAGTTTACAGAGTCCGGGGGGTTTCTAACCCATCCCGCAAGATTACAAGTATCCTTTCCTAATACAACTCTAGCTTTCCTTAACAGTATCTTGGGCTTCCGAATCTTCTTATCCTTCGGGTCGTGGGCCTTCAGTAAACCCTGGGTACCATCTTCGACAGGCCCATTGGGGATGCCTACGTCACCTGTAGTGCAGGGAATGCAAACCAACATGTTCAGGGAGTACAAAATTAGCAAGAACAACATAGTAGAAGGCTATAAAGTTTGTAACAATGACTGAGCAAGATGAAGTTATGATGGCTACATGTACAAAGCAGGGATGTAAACCAAAAATAGAAGTTACAATGGCAAAAGCTAAAGAGGAGGGAATGTGAACCAACATGTGCCAAGTGCAATTACTTCAAATTGGCCGTGAACTAAATACTACTCCTGAAGTTATAGTGAAGGGAATGCAAATCAAGATGTTTCGGGATATAAACTTGTAATGAGCAACACGTAGAGGATAGTTAATGCCGGAGCTTAGGATGGACCAGATACAGAATATAGTGGGATCACCTGTGAACTTGTAGAAGAGGGAATGCAAACCAATATGTTCAGCATTCCATATGTGACCGTCATGCCAAGTAAGAGAAACAAGTCAAAATTGCAGCTTTTGAAGAACAAGATGGCACACAAAATTATTATCTAGTAGTATGACAAGTTTATTTGTACTACAGGCCAGATAGCAGAGTGATAGCATGCCGAACTAAGTCCTTACTTTGTTAGCTTACGACGAACTAGATACAAAACAATGGCATCACCTGTAGTACAGGGAATGCAAGCTAAGATGTTCATGGAGTAAAAAATTGGCACGAACAACATAGTAGCAGGTCATAATTTTTGTAACGACTGAGCAAGATAAAGTTATGATGGCTAGATCTATAGAGCAGGGAATGTAAACCAAAAATAGAAGTTACGATGCCAAAAGCTATAATGTAGGGAATGCGAACCAACATGTGCAATTACTTAAAATTGTCCACGAACTAAATAATAGCAGGATGTTACTATAATAGCTAGGAATAAAACAGATAGGAGTTATAATGGCATCACTCATAAACTTGTAGATAAGGGAGTGCAAATCAATTTGTTTCGGGATATAAAGTTGTAATGAGCAACACATAGAGGATAGTTAATGCTAGGGCTTAGGATGGAACAGAAACATAACATAGTGGGATCACCTGTGAACTTGTAGAAGAGAGAATGCACACCAATATGTTCAGCATTCCATATATGAGCGCCATGCCAAGTAAGAGAAACAAGTTAATATTGCAGCTTTTGAAGAATCAGATGGTAGACAAAATTATGATCGAAGTAGCTACTGTGACGAGTTCAAATAAATTTGTACTGCAGGATGGCAGAGCGATAGCATGCAGGAACTAATAGTAAGAGGATTTCTATTTTCGTGCCCTCGGGTCCTTAGTTGTACTCAGTTTTCCCCAACTCCTTAGTTTTTCCTCAGTTTTCCCCAAGCCCTTGTTTGAAACCCGCAGAAGGAGCGCAGACGGGAGGATTCCCGTTTAGTTGACCGTTCCGTGATGACGTGTGGGGCCGCGTCGTGTGGGGCCACGTCGCGTGGGGCTGGTAGAATGGGACCGCGTGGGACAGGACGAGACCGCATTTGGTTTCACGTGAGCAGGAGCTGGGTTATGTCTCTCTCGGCCCCAAATTGGCATTATTAAGAGCACCTTTTCCCCTCTTTCTCTCTTTCCTTTTTCACCAAATTAGTATCAAATCTAGAGAAGCTTGTGATACGTCTCCAATGTATCGATAATTTCTTATGTTCCATGCCACATTATTGATGATATCTACATGTTTTATGCACACTTTATGTCATATTCGTGCATTTTCTGGAACTAACCTATTAACAAGATGCCGAAGAGCCGTCTGTCGTTCTCTCGCTGTTTTTGGTTTCAGAAATCCTAGTAACGAAATATTCTCGGAATTGGACGAAATCAACGCCTAGTGGTCCTATTTTGCCACGAAGCTTCCGAAGACCGAAGGAGAGTCGAAGTGGGGCCACGAGGTGGCGACACACCGTGGCGGCGCGGCCCGTGCCCCGGCCGCGCCGGCCTGTGGTGTGGGCCCCTCGTGCCGCCTCTTGACCTGCCCTTCCGCCTACATTTAGCCTCCGTCGCGAAACCCCCAGTACCGAGAGCCACGATACGGAAAACCTTAATGAGACGCTGCCGCCGCCAATCCCATCTCGGGGGATTCTGGAGATCTCCTCCGCACCTCGCCGGGAGAGGGGATTCATCTCCCGGAGGACTCTACACCGCCATGGTCGCCTCCGGAGTGATGAGTGAGTAGTTCACCCCTGGAGTATGGGTCCATAGCAGTAGCTAGATGGTTGTCTTCTCTCATTGTGCTTCATTGTTGGATCTTGTGAGCTGCCTAACATGATCAAGATCATCTATCTGTAATGCTATATGTTGTGTTTGTCGGGATCTGATGGATAGAGAATACTATGTTATGTTAATTATCAAGTTATTACCTATGTGTTGTTTATGATCTTGCATGCTCTCCGTTATTAGTAGAGGCTCTGGCCAAGTTCTCGCTATTAACTCCAAGAGGGAGTATTTATGCTCGATAGTGGGTTCATGTCTCCGTGAATCTGGGGGAGTGACAGAAACCCCTAAGGTTATGGATGTGTTGTTGCCACTAGGGATAAAACATTGATGCTATGTCCGAGGATGTAGTTATTGATTACATTACGCACCATACTTAATGCAATTGTCTCGTTGTTTTGCAACTTAATACCGGAAGGGGTTCGGACGATAACCCGAAGGTGGACTTTTTAGGCATAGATGCATGCCGGATAGCGGTCTATGTACTTTGTCGTAATGCCCAATTAAATCTCACTATATTTATCATGACATGTATGTGCATTGTTATGCCCTCTCTATTTGTCAATTGCCCGACCGTAATTTGTTCACCCAACATGCTTTTATCTTATGGGAGAGACACCTCTAGTGAACCGTGGACCCCGGTCCATTCTTTTATACCGAAATACAAATCTACTGCAATACTTGTGTTACTATTTTCTCGCAAACAATCATCTTCCACACAATACGGTTAACCCTTTGTTACAAGCAAGCCGGTGAGATTGACAACCTCACCGTTTCGTTGGGGCAAAGTACTTTGGTTGTGTTGTACAGAGTTCCACGTTGGCGCCGGAATCTCCGGTGTTGCGCCGCACTACATCCCGCCGCCATCAACCTTCAACGTGCTTCTTGACTCCTACCGGTTCGATTAAACCTTGGTTTCTTACCGAGGGAAACTTGCCGCTGTGCGCATCACACCTTCCTCTTGGGGTTCCCAACGGACGTGTCAACTACACGCATCGCCTTGCATTTCTGTCTTTCTTCAATTATTTGTGCCTTTTGGCCCTCGTTGTTTGCCCAATATGGCAGCAAATCTAGTACTCCCTCTGGTCCATATGTATGTAGTTAAATCTAGAAGGAAATCTCCAGGGTAATGTATGATAAATTCACAGTCATAGTAAATCGAGAAAACAAAGTAGGGCCAACAAAATATAGTAGAATATGGATAGATTATAGGGATCCCTCCCTAGATAATAAGCTGCATACACAGCAGCCAACATAGTAACATGTTCGAGGTTCTTCACAACACCATCATACTAACAACATAACAACAAGGAATCCCTAGCTAACAACAAAATAGAAGCTGCTTTGCAGCAGCAGCACACGTCCAGGACTCCGCCTACCCCATCTGGCTCTGCCTCCACTTGTTTCTCCCCTTGGGAACCTTGGGCTTGAGCGGAGGCATGCGCCCGGCGGCGATCTCCACCCGCTGAAAGTTGCGGAGGTGCATGCCGAGCGCTGATGCGCGTGAGACACACGTCCGTTGGGAACCCCAAGAGGAAGGTGTGATGTGCACAGCAGTAAGTTTTCCCTCAGAAAGAAACCAAGGTTTATCGAACCAGTAGGAGCCAAGAAGCACTTTGAAGGTTGTTGGTGATGGAGTGTAGTGCGGCGCAACACCAGGGATTCCGGCGCCAACGTGGAACCTGCACAACATAATCACAGTACTTTGCCCCAACGTAACAGTGAGGTTGTCAATCTCACCGACTTGCTGTAAACAAAGGATTAGATGTATAGTGTGGATGATGATGATTGTTTGCGAAGAACAGTAAAGAACAATAGCAGTAGATTGTATTTCAGATGTAAAGAATAGGACCGGGGTCCATAGTTCACTAGCGGTGTCTCTCCCATAAGATAAACAGATGTTGGGTGAACAAATTACAGTTGGGCAATTGACAAATAAAGAAGGCATAACAATGCACATACATATATCATGATGAGTACTATGAGATTTAATCGTGGCATTACGACAAAGTACATAGACCGCTATCCAAGCATGCATCTATGCCTAAAAAGTCCACTTTCAGTGTTATCATCCGAACCCCTTCCGGTATTAAGTTGCAAGCAACATGTACAATTGCATTAAGTATGGTGCGTAATGTAATCAACACAAATATCCTTAGACAAAGCATCGATGTTTTATCCCTAGTGGCAACAAAGACATCCACAACCTTAGAACTTTCTCGTCACCGTCCCGCATTCAATGGAGGCATGAACCCACTATCGAGCATATATACTCCCTCTTGGAGTCACAAGTATCAACTTGGCCGGAGCCTCTACTAGCAATGGAGAGCATGCAAGAACATAAATAACATATATGATAGATTGATAATCAACTTGACATAGTATTCAATATTCATCGGATCCCAACAAACACAACATGTAGCATTACAAATAGATGATCTTGATCATGATAGGCAGCTCACAAGATCTAACATGATAGCACAATGAGGAGAAGACAACCATCTAGCTACTGCTATGGACCCATAGTCCAGGGGTGGACTACTCACACATCGATCCGGAGGCGATCATGGCGATGAAGAGACCTCCGGGAGATGATTCCCCTCTCCGGCAGGGTGCCGGAGGCGATCTCCTGAATCCCCCGAGATGGGATTGGCGGCGGCTGCGTCTCTAGAAGGTTTTCCGTATCGTGGCTCTCGGTACTGGGGGTTTCGCGACGAAGACTATATGTAGGCGGAGAGGCAGGTCAGGGAGCGTCACGAGGGGCCCACACAACAGGCCAGCGCGGCCAGGGCTTGGGCCGCGCCGCCCTATTGTGTCGCCACCTCGTGGACTTCTGGAAGCTTCGTGGAAAAATAGGCCCCTGGGCGTTGATTTCGTCCAATTCCGAGAATATTTCCTTACTAGGATTTCTGAAACCAAAAACAGCAGTAAAACAAAGAATCGGCTCTTCGGCATCTCGTCAATAGGTTAGTGCCGGAAAATGCATAATAATGACATATAATGTGTATAAAAATGTGAGTATCATCATAAAAGTAGCATGGAACATAAGAAATTATAGATACGTTTGGGACGTATCAAGCATCCCCAAGCTTAGTTCCTACTCGCCCTCGAGTAGGTAAATGATAACAAAGATAATTTCTAAGTGACATGCTATCATAATCTTGATCATACTATTGTAAGCATATGAGATGAATGCAGCGATTCGAAGCAATGATGAAGATAATGAGTAAACAAATGAATCATATAGCAAAGACTTTTCATGAATAATACTTTCAAGACAAGCATCAATAAGACTTGCATAAGAGTTACTCATAAAGCAATAAATTCAAAGTAAAGGCATTGAAGCAACACAAAGGAAGATGTAAGTTTCAGCGTTTGCTTTCAACTTCAACATATTTATCTCATGGATAATTGTCAACACAAAGTAATATAACAGGTGCAATAGGTAAACATGTAAGAATCAATGCACACAGTTTACACAAGTGTTTGCTTCTGGGATAGAAAGAAGTAGGTGAACTGACTCAACAATAAAGTAGAAGAATGGCCCTTCGCAGAGGGAAGCATGGATTACTATATTTGTGCTAGAGCTTTTCATTTTGAAAACAAGAAACAATTTTGTCAACGGTAGTAATAAAGCATATGTGTTATGTATAAGATATCCTATAAGTTGCAAGCCTCATGCATAGTATACTAATAGTGCTCGCACCTTGTCCTAATTAGCTTGGATTAACACGGATTATCATTGCATAGCATATGTTTCAACCAAGTTTCACAAAGGGGTACCTCTATGCCGCCTGTACAAGGGTCTAAGGATAAGGTTCGTATTGGATTTCTCGCTTTTGATCATTCTCAACTTAGACACCCATACCGGAACAACATAGACAACAGATAATGGACTCCTCTTTTAATGCATAAGCATTCAACAACAGTTAATATTCTCATAAGAGATTGAGGATTTGTGTCCAAACTGAAACTTCCACCATGAATCATGGCTTTAGTTAGCGGCCCAATGTTCTTCTCTAACAAGATGCATACTCAAACCATTTGATCATGAAAATCGCCCTTACTTCGTACAAGACGAACATGCATAGCAACTCACATGATATTCAACAAAGGTAAAAGTTGATGGCGTCCCCAGAAACATGGTTACCGCTCAACAAGCAACTCATTAAGAAATAAGACACATAATTACATATTCTTCACCACAATAGTTTTTAAGGCTATTTGTCCCGTGAGCTATATATTGTAAAGGCAAAGAATGGAATTTTTAAAGGTAGCACTCAAGTAATGTACTTTGGAATGGCGGGGAAATACCATGTGGTAGGTAGGTATGGTGGACACAAATGGCATAGTTTTTGGCTCAAGGATTTGGATGCACGAGAAGAATCCCTCTCAATACAAGGCTAGGCTAGCAAGGTTGTTTGAAGCAAACTCAAGTATAAAAGGTGCAGCAAAGCTCACATGTGAACATATTGTAGCTATTATAAGACTTTACATTGTCTCCTTGTTGTTCAAACACCTTAACCAGAAAATATCTAGACTCTAGAGATCAATCATGCAAACAAAATTTTAACAAGCTCTATGTAGTTATTCATTAATAGGTACAAGGTACATGATGCAAGAGCTTAAACATAATCTATATGAGCACAACAATTGCCAAGTATCACATTATTCAAGACATTATACCATTTACCACATGCGGCATTTTCCGTTTCCAACCATATAGCAATGAATGAAATAGTCCAACTTTCGCAATGAACATAAAAGAATAAAGCTAAGAACATATGTGTTCATACGAAACAGCGGAGCGTGTCTCTCTCCCACACAAAGAATGCTAGGATCCGATCTTATTCAAACAAAACAAAAATAAAAAACAAACAGACGCTCCAAGCAAAGCACATAAGATGTGACTGAATAAAAATATAGTTTCATTAGAGGAACCTGATAATGTTGTCGATGAAGAAGGGATGCCTTGGGCATCCCCAAGCTTAGACACTTGGGTCTTCTTAAAATATGAAGGGATAAACCACGGGGGCATCCCCAAGCTTAAACTCTTCACTCTTCTTGATCGTATTGTATCATCCTCCTCTCTTGACCCTTGAAAACTTCCTCCACACCAAACTCGAAACAAACTC